>NC_060154.1:19175227-19254503 GCF_021292245.1 Micropterus dolomieu | reverse complement strand
TTCTTTAAGAGACAAATGTGACATTCAAGTTACATAAAAAAAGAATTATCTGTACACTGAATAGTTTTGAAGCTCTATAGATGGCGTCATTTATTGTGAGCGTTGAGTAGGTCTTGTGGATATTACATGTTTATTGGCTTACTGTATAGTGTGTAGTGAGGCAAAAGGGTGAAAAACATAACTGATAGAAAGCACACATTTGCTACAAGTGCATTCGATCAGCTGATTGTTTATTTTTTCTCTGTGTGGACTACTTGCCTGAGAATACCTCAAGAGTTTGCAACATTGCAATTAATGATACATCTAGTGGGGTTCATAATTTCTCAGTCAGCAGGTCATTCTTTGTTTAAGCACTTTACCCAGTTTTGTTTGGATTTGTGCTCATTCTCTTGTCTTTAAACTAGACTTACTGTACAGGAGAGCAGCAAACAAGGCACTCTTCAAAACCTTCTCTGGCTCTAGTTGCTGAGTGTAAGGCTCCTGTGTTATCTTCAAGTATAAGGTACAATGTTAAAAAACTGCATAACTATTTCGTCTTCTGACCTTTTCCGACCAAGGTCAGAAGACGAAACAGTATTTTCACTTTTCTACTTATACTAGACAGCTCTCCCTTAGCAAAAGAGTTAAGCTTTAATATTCAATGTTTTATCTGTTGCATGATGAGCTGGTTCTTTCAATTGACAATCAGAATGTAAAATGAATATATATATAATATATTTAGAATTTATTGCAATGGGAACCATAAACCATTTTTTTAATGGACATAAAACACAGATGTTTAAAACCACAGTGGACGATGAGGAGATCCAGTGCTGCTCTTCCTAGCAGGGAGTCGGAATAGAAGTAGAGAAGGCCTTTTAATGCCTTAATAGGCCAAAAAGTGGAAATAATAACTATGGCTACCATTATGCAAGCAAAATAGCTCATGTTACCATATTTAACTTAACATTAGCTTACGACTGACTTATTAAAAGAAACACTATAATAAAGTGACATCCAAATTATTGACTCATAACTAAAGTTATGTGAAAATCTGAATTCAGGTTTAATTGATTCGCTTCAAATAGTTTCTTAGACATTTAACAGTTAGAACTTAGTTTAAAGCTGATTCACGTTTAGACAATTGTGGTGTTGTAAACCACAATTACAGTAAATACTTAGAATCATTAAGGCACTTTAAATCTTATGTATAAAGTCAATAACATATAAATCATTATTTAAAGTTTTGGTGTATAGCTTTAATGTTAACTTAACCTGAAGTACAAACTGGGATCATTGGCTGGGACCAACCATAGAATTTCACTTGTATGTGTGTCAGGTTTTCATTTGTGTGTGTGTGAGCGTTTCAGTTGTGTGTATGAGAGCATTTCAGTTGTGTGTGTGAATGTAATATTTTCAGTTGTGTGTGAGAGAGTGTTTATGTGTGTGAGCTTTTCAGTATAGTATGTGAATGAGTTTGGTTTCATATGTGTATGTGAGAGGAAAAGTACATGTATATGCATGGTAATTCTGAATAATGCCCCTAGGGGCACCTCATAGTTATTGAAATGCTGCCACAGTAGTATACCTGCTGGCCCCAAGGGTCTACTGGGGGACACTATCCCAGCAAAGAAATAATGGACCCTACTGCTTAAATCACCCATTCCCTCTGAAACTGTGAAGATGTGCAAAATTTGCACATATGTCAAAATACACGTCACCGCGCGATAATAAGAAATAGATGTTACAATTTACAGCACCAGGGTAATTTAAGTTTTCAAGGCCAGGAAGTAAAATTGTTTGCATTATGCCTATACATACAAAAAGTAGGCTGTTTTCTGCCTGAGGTCATTCAGTGTCCGTGTAACAGATGCAGACCTATTAGACACTCTTTACTCTTTCCCTGCCATCCAAACACACACAAAATACACACTAAAGGCAAAACTGTCCTTATGAATAGCACTGGCCAGCTATGTTCAACTACCATAACAACGATTTATTTAACATAACAAGGAAACAAGGAAAATTGACAAGACAAATAATCAGGTTTCAATAAAAACTCAGGCTGGCGGGGTTCAAATTATGTTCCGTCTTATCAGATTTGGGTAGGGTCCCATTCTAATGCTGCGAGATCTGATAGTCAATATGTCTAATACTTGAGTGGATCAGAGTGGACTAACAATCAGCTCCTGATCATGGTGTATTGCACCATCACAGAATCAAAATGTGTTGGGTTTTTTTTGGTTTGTTCAAGTCAACCACATTTTGGATCGGGTCTAACAAACCTCGCGTCCCTTTTTATCAAGTTAGCTTTTTTATCCCTCAATATTACTTTTATGCATGTCAAGCGCAGGTAAAAAAATGTTGGACATGTGACGGCTTCTACCTGATGTGCACCAAAAGCAACGCACGATGATCATAGATAAGAATGTGTAGCTGCTGTTTAATACTGCTGTGTCACCTTACTACCTCTATGCTTACTACCACTGAGCAGTTGTGGGCTCTGTGCTTTGCTACATGGCCCTTTGAAGTTCACTGCTGTTGGAAGCAAAGGCATATCTCATTCACTTCCTGCCTTCTACATTTTGATATTTTCCCAGGCTACACTCTGGTCACAAGCCCTAGCTGAACAGAAGTCAACAAAGCTTCTATTCTTCTTCACCTCCTGCCATAATCCTGTTATCCTGCTGCTAGAATCAGCTGCCAATACAAAACCTGCTTCAGTCTATTCCACACACCTTACAACGACACACAGAGCACATCTTCATATCTACAAGCTGCCCTGTGCCAACTACTGTGAGACCGCAGTATATGAGTGAATTAAAAAGTTACTGAATATACATGTTGTGCGTCTGCACATACCGGAGAATACAGGCAATAACTCTCCAGGCCCCAGAAGTGCTATATCAATGAATATAGAACAACCACAGAGAGCAGTGTAAAGTCCTTATAGCTCCCTCACTCCTCCAGGGGGATACAGCTAGTATATATACGATATGATAATGGAAGTGAACCAAGTGAGATAATGTGACGGCGCGTGCATGCGCGTGCATGTGCTTCAATGAATCCATACAGCTTAGAGGAGGAGGGGGGAGATCTTATCTTTTCTGTGTCTTCATACAGTTCAGATACAATCATCTTAGAAAGAGAGAGGCAGAGAGAAGAAGGGAGAGAAATAGAAAGGAAAGGAAAGAGATCAAGATAGTGAAAGACAGGGGAGGGAGGGGGTGAAAATAAAGAGCAAGTGCGAAATTTAAAGAGAGAGAGAGATAGAGATGGAAAAAAGCAAAAGAGGCTAAAAGGAAGGGAAGGAAGGCAGGGGATGGCTGTTACAGCTCAATTAATGCCGGGACATGAGATGGCCCTGCCACCGATAATGACAGAGAGCGCGCTAGAGAACGAGACAGAGGGGAGAGAGGCAAAGGCAGTGATCTCGACAGGATGTTAGGGGGAAGCGGGGGGGGGGGGGGGGGGGGGGGGGGGGGGGGGAGGAAATAAGAGCAGATACTGTTAAATCTATTCATGATTCATTATTTCTCACTGCGGCTCAAAGCTCCGTTCCTTGAGATGTCTCTCTCTCTCCCCATCTCCATCTTTCTCCGACCGCCCTCCCCCTTTCTTTCCTTTTCCCTCCATTGCTTTTCTTTTCTTGGCTCATCTACACCACCCCCCTACCACCACCCAACCCCCCTCATCTGTTCTCTCAGGTCTTTATCTGTCTCTTCTAAGGCTCCATCCTTCCTGTTTACCCTCTCTTCTTTCATCCGTTCAATTAATCTCTATCCCATCTTTTCCTCTCGTCCCTGCTCTGACACTTTTTCCAACATAAGCTCTCCCCGCCATCTCTCACTTTTTTCTCCCTTACTCTCTTAACTGCCCCTTTCTCTACAGTGCTCGCTCTTTTTCTTGCAGTCTCTTATATCTTCAAAGTCCTCATTTTTCTAAATGATCTTACTTTTTTCAAACGATCCCACTCACTTTCCATCCCCTCTCCCTTTGTAACACCCTGTACTCTACAACCTCGCCTTTTGTGCTTTATCCTCGTCCACTCTCTTTGTCTCTAAAATTCCTTGTGATATCTCTTTTTTTTCTATCAGTCTCTTTCTGATATCCTTTTTTTTATCCCAGTTCCTTCATTTTATATTTTATCACGCTCTCTCCCTTCCCTCTTCCTTTTATTCTATTTCTGTCAATTTCCGCTTCTGCGTTTCCTTTTCTATCTGTGATACTGTAAGTTCTCTTTTATTATCTGCCTCAAATTTCTCTCTCTCTCTCTCTGGCTCTCGTACCACCTCCCCTGGTAAACCTTTTTACCAGCTGACTTTTTTCACATATTCTTTTTCTTCTCCGTTGCTCAAACATACCTTTTTTCTACCTTTCCTTACCTCTTCTCAGAGCCTCATCCACTGGTTCCTGATGCCAGGCCCCTCTCTCTTCCTTTATTTCTCTCTCTTTTTCTTACTCTCATTCACCTGACTGTAGCTCTTTGGTCTCCTTCTGTCATCCCCGCCACCTACTCCATCTCCCCCTCTCTCCGTCCTATCTTCCTATTTTCCACACTCTCCCCTCCTTGGCCGCCCTCTGTCATCTTTCCCACCTATCCTCCTCTCCCCCCTCCTCCTCCTCCCCTGTCCATCTCTCAGAGGTGCAGCCAGCACCCCAGTCCATTTCTTCTTTTTGGCGACAAGAGCTGACAGTTGAGTTCTGCCCAGCTTTGCTGCCTGCCATCTCTCTCTCTCTCTTTTTTTATCTCTGTTCCCTTCCTATGTCTACACTGTTGGGAACGTTCTCTGGATATTACTTTAGTAGCCTAATATATTTTTTGGTCTTTGTGACCAAAAAGGTAATTTTTAACTCTCTTAAATTTTTCAGAACAGAATTGCATTTACTGAATTAGTGGTTCATTTGTTTTAAATATTGTTATTTGAATCTTACATTTCCCTGTTGGGGAACAATTAAGTGCCATTTTGTGTTAATTGTTAAGTGGCATTAGGAAGATACAGTGAAGATAAATGACTACAGGTATAAACCTAATCACTACTTTTACAAATTCCAGTGGCTCTATTTCACACTGACTTAAACTTAACTTAAATACACTAAGTACACTAAGCACTAATAATTACATTAATCTGTGTTGTAAACTTGTTTTTTTTTAAACAATACTCTGCCCTCTCTTTATTCTCTCGTTACTCTCTCATTTTGTCTGTCTCTCTCCCCTCTCTGATTATTGCTCTGTCAAACATGTGTCTGCTGTGGGGTTTAGGAATCAGTCTATCCCATTTCAGTCAGTTTTATTGTGCACGTGTCCTTTTTTTGCCAACATAAAGTCCAGCTGAGGTTTCCTGCTTTTGAATGTGGTTCAACTCTTTGGTCCATGAGACCAGGGCTGAATTTGTGTTTTAGAAGAATGCAGAAAAAACGTGAAGAGCAGAGGGGACAATTTCAAACAATTTCAGTTTCTAACACAATTTTAAACAAGTTAAATTTGAGTGCACAGATCTGCATACTCATTTAAATGAAACATTACGTTACATTAAGGTGCGACAAGCTATGCGTTAAGATAATCTTTTCCAGATTTAATGGTTAGTATTCATTTTGAATCCAGCAAAGTGTAGCAGCCAAGCAGATGTTGCTTCTTCTCCAGAACACATTGAATAATTTCACCTCTACCTACAGATGCTGCCTCAGATATTACAATCATAACTATTTGTTTTTGTAGTTATTTTGTTAATATAAAGTGCATGATTTTTTAGATTGCATGTCCTGAATGCAACCCATCCTTCTTTTATAATCCTAAAAGCTGACATGAAACTGGGATCCAAGCTGATTTATACAGCAGCAATGGAATTCCAACACGGTGATATATATTGTTATATTGTGGTTTGTGCAGCTTTCAACCAATGGCAGCACCTTTGAGGCAAGGATACCTGTAAAATGTTACTATAAAATAGGGAAGAGAAGATCGGTGTCATGTGGAAACCGGTGTTTGCTATAAGTTTGTCCATGTTGCTCTGTTGCTGTAATAATAAGGCATTTCTGACAACAGCTTCACCTGGAACACAACACATTGCCATGAACTAAGGATCTGTATTGGGATTTAACATAGCTGATCGGCTCATAAACTCATCTTGCATCATCCCAAACTTCAACCACTGGACGTAACATCAGCAACTACTGAGTAGTAAGTATGTACACAGCATTAGTATTTGGACAGAAACCCACTGTTTGATGTCCCTGTGCTATAATTACCTTGCTTGTGAAATGACACGATGATTATGAGGTTAAAGTGCACAGTGCAGAGGCTTTCATTTGAAGGTATTTTTTAGAGATTATTTTAAACAATGAGCTGCTTTCTCAATGCCTATGCCGGGCATGCTGGGAGCTCATTATAAAGTATGAAAAAATATGAATCCACTCGTCCACCGCAGAGAGAGAGTTAGCACGGCAGATAGATAGATTACGGGAGAGGGGAATACACAGCCAGTCTTAAGCAAAACCTTAAAGTAAGATGCCATTCAACTGGATAATGATTCTATCTATCTGCATGGAGGTCTGTCAACACAGAAGAAGAGATCTGATGTCTGACTTTCTGCCTGTCTGTACGTCTGCAATTTGACTGTCTTCCTTTCCTACAGTGTGACCCAGACAGCAAATTAGCAGCAAGTGTGGGGACTGACAAGCAGTCACCGGGTGCCTGAGAGCACACACGGCTCATCAGACACATGTCTTCATCCAAGACCGGATCTTAGTGAGGATAAAATGGAAAAGATACACAATTTACACTGACCTTCTTTTATCGCCTTCTACCTGGTATTTTGTCCTTACATTGTTTGGAAGAACCGGCGTGTGACTTCACATGCCACTCCTCACCATACCATGCTGTAGACATCTAGTGTCAGTTAACCTCAGTGTGTTACCACCAGTTCTTTAAAGCATATTGGCCATTGGTATGGTGTCTGTGTGTACCATCCAGTTTAATAGTATTATTGTTCACATCAGTAATCGGTTCTTCTCTCACCCAAAACAACCACCACTTGTTTTGCTTGATAATAACAGGGGAAGCGACTGTCCACACAGAGAAACATTTAGTCAATAGGGATATCATAACTGTGCAGGAAATACTGTCTCGGCTGGTTTCATGCAACAGCACTTTATATTCCACATGGAGGCATAGAGAGGTAAACTAGAGTACAGTGACCCTTACTAAAACTAATACAATCAGCCATCCATTGCACAGTGTTGAAACCACTTGTTGCTCTTGCTGTCTCATGAAAATTGTTATTAATTCCACTGTCCTACTTTTTTACCAAGTACAAAGGTGAGTCACTACTTTTCCATGCTCATCATAAACTGAAATTTAAGCTGGAACCGATCCTGCTTTATCCAGTTTACACTTGTATTATGTGACATGACCCAATGTTACAGTACATTTTTAAGCTATACTTTGTAATGTTGTTGTATTGGGCAGCATTGTATTGAAAGATGTTTAATAATTTGGTCTAATAATTTGTTCACCTTCTTTACATATAGGGAGGTCACTTAGAATAAAAATAATATATAAAAAGGGACAGAAACAAGGAAATATAGTAAGAACCCACCCACACAAAATGACACACCGGCATACATTATTTGTGTGTGTAAAAAAAAAAACACATTCACCTCCTCCCACCTGCTCAACAAATGCCACTTCTACACAGAAAACATTGAGTCAAGACTGGAAAAACAAAAAGTACTAAGTACAGTCTTTCTTACCTGTTTGTGCATCTCAATGTTGAGACCGTAGGACATTTCATAGTACTGTGGAGACAAACACAAATGACAGAGCTTCATTAGCATTTCATACACACCACACATTAACATTCAGTCTTACACAATATCACCCATTGAACATCTGTTGCTCAGTGTAGCTGCATATGCTGCTGTTTATCAGTGTGGTTTTAATGAAAGCAAGAAAAGATAGACTTAAAAAAACTGGAAACAGAGAGAGTGAGAGTATGTGTGTGTACAATACAACAAGTTTGTGTGCATCTGTGTATAGATAATGAGGTATTTATGTCTCTGTGTGAGTTAATGCGCTCCCTGTCTCAGCATTTGTGTGTTTGTGTGTATGAGGGGGGTTTACAGTTGTTCTATTTGTTAGTATACACAGCTGCTAAATGAGCATAGCTGTGTGTGTGTGTGTTGCATGTTGTGTTCCTGCATATGTGTTTGTGTACCTATGAAGACCCGTGTATGGAGGCCGTCACAATAATGAGACTCTGAGGATGCTTCCTAAGGCATGTATCTCAATGTGTGAGTGTGTCAGTGCAGTCTGTGTGTGTGTTCAATAAATGTGTGTCCACAGTATGAGTCTACAACTGTATACTGTACTGTACTATACTGTACAGCTGACACAACAATATGATCAGAATCTGGATTTCTTATCTGGGCAAGGAAAAACACGTTAATGAAAGACGTAAATGAATGCAGGAAGCACTGCAGTCCGAAGGCAGCTAACGAAAACACCAGACCACATCTGGAGGTGGTCTGGCTCACAATGTCATCAGACCTCAGGTGTAAATGCAATCTATACAGATCCACCACAATCCAGAAGGATAAATTCATATTTTTTCATGAAGTTGAAAGGTCACTTGACTCCGTCTCTTTGTGCTAACAAGGACCAGGTGTAAATGCAAGCACCTGTGATCAGATGTTACACAACTGAAGTTCAAAGGTTTATTCAATAAATCAATTAGTTGGTGAAACACTGCTTTTGAGCCTAATAATAAAATAAATAATATATAAAATAATCAGCAGACAAATTAATAATGAAAACACTCATACCTAGTCCAAATTACATATTCAGATCATATGATCAATAAACACATACATATCTATGTCATGCTGCCATCTGAATGACTGTGCGTGTGCTTGTGTGTGTGCAAAATATCTTGTGCTACCACCTCTGCACGTGTGCTTGTGAGTGTTTTTCTGTCTCCTCTGTGTGTGTGTACATCCGTAATGTGCTGTAATGGTGTTGGTGGCGAGCAGCATACAGACAGCGAGGATCCGTCATGGTGACAAAGGCAGCCCCTGCCGCCGGATGAGCAACGCTCTGACTGATGAGAGCGAGATACTCTCTGTATTCTCTTGCTCATTTTCGCTCTGGCGCGCTCTTCTCTCTCTCCATTTATTCCCCACCTCATTCAGTCCCTCCCTCTCACTCCTATCTCTATCTTTCAGAGGCTGTCAGTCCGTCTTTTCTATCACCCCTCCTTCTCTCTCCAGTTACTCCCCTCCTTCTTTTTCTAGCTGTCAGATGTTCTTTCGCTCTCCATTTCAGTCTATCTCTCTATTTCCTTTCTCATTTTACTCACTTGCTATCTTTGTCTGTGTGTCTCTATCGATGTACAGCATGTACCCCTCTACCTAAATTCAAATGTGCTTTATTTGCATTAACATAATTAAGTACAGCACTGCCACATCACACTGTACAAGGTTTACACTGTAATTGTAACAATTCAGAATAGCATGTACACTATACAACACAACATACAAAATACAGCATACACTATGTTACACACTGTACATTTCTATACTACATTGAATACTATAATAAAAAACTAATTAGTGCAGATTAAATATTTAAATATATATACGTATACTCATATACATATTAAAAAATATATATTTACTGTATATATGATGAGATATTGTTTTACAGTTGAATAGTGGTGAGATCTATAAAAGCAAACAAGATTTAGAAGGAGTTCAGTACAGTGTCATGTGTTTCACAGGTCCTCCCTGAGGCTGGGACATGCTGTGACATATTTTGCTGCTTCAGTGGCAATGTCAGCTTTTCCCCCTAGTATATATTACATTTTAGTCTGAGAGAGTGTGTGGAACTTGTGGAATTTGGGTTTTATTTTGATAAAGAACTTGATCCTTTACACGCTGACCTCAAGTAAAAATGATTCCAATGAGTTCCACGCAGTGAAGTACACAGATTTAATTTGGGGAAAAGATAGGGGTGGTGCCGGATTGATACTTCCACAATTATTACTCTTGTTTGTCAGGAGCAATAGCAGACGTACAGTGACATTGTTATAGAGTCGCAAAACACAAAGCAATCCACGTGAATGGATTGATCACTTAAGCGTGTCACTCTGACATGGGAGACCGCTATCAACATTAGTTTTGTTGAATCATGGACACGATTTCTCCCTAACCAAACAAAGTTGTTTTGTGCGTGAACTTAACCAAACCTTTCGCTTTGTTAATACAGACTTCAGATAAGACAATGTTCATATGGGTCTTTATGGCACAGACTGCAGTGCAGCAGGAAGTGTATCTATCTATCTATTCTTTACTTTGGGCTGTTCCTCTGTTGTCACCCTCTTGTCCTGTCTCGCCTTTGTCATATTTTTCCTTCTGTGCATTCTCTCTCACTCTTTCCTGTTAACACCTTTTCTGTCAGTCTTGCCAAAGATCCTTTTCTTTTTTTAAACCTTCTTTCCCCCTCTGCTCTTCCTATTACTCTCCTTTACCTCCCCTTGTTTTTATCTATCTGCAGTATCATTTTCATCTCTGTCCTTTACACTCTGTCTCTTTTCTACTCTCTCATTCGTTCTCCTTTTAGTCATTTCTAACAATCGTCTTTCTCCTTTAGGTTCTCTCTCTATTTCACGACCTCTCTCTCTCTCTATTGCCATTTTCTGCTTGGCTCGCTCGCTTTGTAAATTTGCGCTCTCTCTTCCTTGTCGAGTGCTAAATCTATATTTTCTCCTTTCTCTCCCCCCTGTCGAGCTCACCTCCGCTGTGTATTTTACTCTTCTTTATTTCCATTTCTCTCATGGACACACTGACACAAAACAATATCTTTTCATGTACATACACACATCGCTGCTTGGAATCTCTTTCACATGTAAAAAAAAAAAAAAAAAAAAAATGCACACATACTTCACACAAGTATGCGCACACTTGAAAAACACACACACGTACTTTAAAGCACGCGCACACAAATGTCCTTCATCTAGCTCTTTGTGTTTCCATGTCTGCCTCTCCTCCAGCCCTCTCAACATGAAAGATATGTGACATCTCTCTTTGTTCTCCCTCTCTCCCTCTATCTCTCATCAGCCTCTCTCATCACCTCTCCATCATTACACCTCACCTCAGCCCTCCCTATCTTTTTAACTCAATTCCTGTCTGTCTCTCCTTATTAATTCTCCCTCCATCTCTCCCATCAGCCTCTCCACCTCTCTGTCATTACTCTCCGTTTCTCTTTTTCACTCGCTCCTCTTTCATTCCCTCCTCTCTCACATCCTCTTTTCATTTAGTATCTCCCTTTTTTCAAGCTACAGTAACAGCTGAGTGAAACAACCAGGGCCTTAGTATTTTAATACAACCTTGCAAGCAACAACATAGCTCCCTGTAGCAGTCGGCCTCAGCAAGAGTTCTCTGCTCTGGACTGACTGTATTTAACCAGCACGACATTATGGAAAGGAATTCAATAAAGGTATGATAGGAACAGTGCTCTGTAAAGCCAGAGTGAAAGCAAGGAGGTATGGGTTAGCGTCAGTAAAAGTCAAGGAACCTGGATGCTGCCACTGTGCATTTTTGAGAGTCAGTGGAGTCACTTCTGTCAAGTTTCATTGAGACAGTTTCATTACAAATGCGATTCATGTTGATGGATTCCACGGTCATTATGAAGTATGTCTAGGTATCTCTCAGGTTCATGAAAATCCAAGGCAAAAAGCAAGAGAAAAGGTACAATGACTGGTATATTAAATTATTAAGATATTACTCATTCTGTCCTGCTGGCAGTAGTGAAATATAAATACATTTACTCAAATAGGTGCAAATTTTGTGGTACATCTGGCACTTTATTTTCATATTCTGCTACTCCACTTACTTTTCAGAGGGAAATATTGCACTTTTTACTCCGCTACATTTATTAGATAGCTATAGTTACCAGTTACTTTACAGGTTCATACATATAAGAAGTTTATAAAAATTACATTGCTTGAAATTAAACTAAATCAAAAGTATATAGTAAGCAGTTAAACTCAGCTTCACATCCACCAATAAAATGTTTCTCACACATTCATGGAAAAATAACAAAAAAAGCATTAATATTATATACTGTATATAGTAATATAACTCTCATACGGGTCTCTCTGTATAACGAGTGCTAGTAAAAGCATTTCAGGAGCATTTCATTTGCCAAAACTTCCCTTATTTTTCCACCAATGCCGGCCCATTGGGATTAGAAAAGACATGAAGACAGATGTATCAATTACCTTTCCACATTTTGGACAATATACAAGTGAAAGCACCCTCCAACGACCAGGAGGTTATTCACTGCATTATGTACCACTGTCCTTTATTGTACTGCCACTAGAGAGCTGCAGCACTCTCGCTGATAACAGTATTAAATTGTGATAGTTTATCAGTCCGTGCAGGATCATTTCCTCTTTCCTCGCTTCCTCACAGCGAGGTCAGACAGGGAACAGTGTCACCTTCAGGACAGCTCAAAACAGTTTAGAAGGTCGCTCATTTTCTAGGACTTGAAACTGAGCCAGAGATTCGCAGACAGAAAGCAGCGTTACAATCTCAGGACTTTAAACACCAACAGGTGACTAGAAGCTTCGACCTGAATGGGTAATCTGGCAAAGAGCCACAAGCTACTAGGTCAGTTACATCACTCAGTTACAGTACTCGAAAAGTTGCTCTAGATAGAAGTTTGCTCTTTTAAATCTACAAACAATTCCACAATTAATTGGTCTAGTCTGGGTTTCCTTTTGATGAGGCAGAGAGGCAAACACTAAGTGACTGAAATGTAGAAACAGTTGTCCTGTGGGTGTAGGCTAGACAGCAGCAAAGTGACTATTGTACTGTTTGTGCAGTCTGTACAACACCCTAGTGACAATGCTCTATGGGAGTCTAGTCTGGACTGGACTGTTGTGACAACTGTGCATTGTGGTCTGTGAATATGTAAGTGTAGTATGGTAACAGTTACCAGTATTGTTCAATGCACGTGGTTACAACTTATCATTGACCAATTACATTTAATCTTACAGCGTATGTGTTAATTACAGTAGGATTGCTACTCCTGTTTTGTCTTATTCATATTGAAGGCAAACCCTTCACAACAATGTTCAAGCTTAGTCCATCAATCTAAATATATATACTGTAGTTAACAGTAACAATAATTTTAGTAGTAACAGGTGTACTATGAAAGCAGTCTAGTGATAACCACACTGTGTACGCAGTTGAAATCTCCATGATACAGTACGTGTTTTGTCTGTTGTAGTCAGTTTTTCTAATAGGTTCATCCTCTCTTAACTGCCTGCCCCCTCAACCTCCAATTACAAACCCCCCCATGCCCGCCGTTCTGCCTTATATAATCCCTCTGTTGTGTCACTGCGTTCTCATTCAGCACTCTGCGTAAGATCTTGTCTACGTGGGGTGTGTGTATGTGTGTATGTGTGTGTAGCAGATTGCAAGGCGCATTTGGTGGATGTGTGTGTGTGTGTGTGTGTGTGTGTGTGTGTGCTAAGCCTGGCAGAAGGGCACTAAGCCAACTGGCTGACGTCGCTTACCAAGAACATCCAGCACTGCCCACCCAGAGAGCAGGGAAACAGAGTGGTGTGTGTGTGTGTGTGTGTGTGTGTGTGTGTGTGTGTGTGTGTGTGTGTGTGTGTGCGCGCGCGTGTGACTACTATGTGTATGTTTCTTAGAAATGTGATTATACATATGGATCATACATGAGCATCCATGTGAACAGTGACTAACACAAGCATACCCTGTACCAGGCTGATGTATATTTCAGCTACCTTATGATGAGGGAAGTGAGAAAGCAATTCACTTGGGTTATTGCTGTATATTGCCTATTTTTTTACAGTAGACTTATATCGGCATCAGCACATATATACAAAGTAATCCACAGTGCTTGCAGATGAGAATAAATCCACACACTATCTGACATTTGATGCGTCTGCATTTAATGAAAGTGCTTTCCTGCATCATGACGTAGTTATTGCTGTGACTGATGGCCACAGCTGCATTAAGTTGAAAATGTCATCACCTATCCGCTACGTGACACAAAATAACAAAACTGTAATTAGAAATAAAACTGTAATCCATAACTTCTTGCATGTTCAAACAGCAAAAATAATGGAGAACCACAGGCAGGATTATGAGGTTTTGTCACAATGATAATGTTGGTATGTAGTAAAAAGAAAAAAAAAAGTCATCAACCAGACAGTTAATATGCACACAGGGCTGGGAGATTCAATATTATTGCTTACAGTAAAACTTCTATTAAAAGTCTAGTCTCAATTAGATGCCTGTCCCTTTTACTGGCCTGGTGTGGACAAATAGGTCTCAATTAGACGCCTGGTCTGGTTTTCATAGAAGTTCTATGGATGTATAAAACCTCTTGAAGCCCACCGGGTCACCTGCTTGAGCTAATTCTAAGCTGCTTAGATTGTGCATACCAATATAAATGTTTAAACTTTTGTCAATATGGACATGTTACACATCATTACATCGGTTAGATTCTCCACAATTCGTGGATCGTTTAGTTCATTGGCAGAATTATAACCAATAACTCAATTAACTCAATTTTAACCATGTTGACAAGCCTACATGAACCAATGACCAAATGACCATATATTTATTACGTTAACTGTGGACTGAGTTCCTGTTGATGCTCCGTAACATGAGTACATGAGTGGTTTTTTTGTCGTGTGTAAAACTGTTTTTAAAAACTTTGACAGACTTGTAAGTGCAACTCTATTTGCAAGAGCGGCTTAAATGTAATTGAGGGGAATAAAATCTCTGGAGTTTAAAATTCTATTCAATTTCGCATGTAAACTTTATCTAGAATATTTAAAGATATGCATACACACTGTGAGATGTGCAGCACAGTCTCCATGTCACACACTGCCATTATCATCGCTCCAGCGTTCTGCTTGCTTTTTGGCTCATTATGTCAGTTCAGCAGGCGGGTTACTTTAGATAAATGAGGTTGCAGTGTAATTCTTGTTTATCTGATCGCACTGTAACGTTCCACTCGTCTGAACACACCCCACATCTAACGCCTATCCGCCGCTAATAACATACACACTGCACTGTCATCATGTGGGCAATACAGACAAAAAGCATTCCTGCATTTCTCTCTCTCTCTCTGTCGGTTTCTTTCTTCCTTCACTCTTGTGTCTCCCTCCTCTTTCCACTGTTCCATTCTTCAGGGAGTGTTTGCTCTTTCGTTTCCCCCTCCCTCCCTCCACCCTGATGGTGTTGCGAGAGTGTCAGACAACGGTGCCAGACTCTCTCTCTCTCCCTCTATCTCTTCTATGCATTCTGCGAAGAAAGCTGGCAGACTTTTAAAAATGAGCTTTAGGAAGTGGGTCTAATCCAAGGTGATTTATCTAAATGGGACATTCGTGTATGTGCGTGTGTGTGTGTGTGTGTGTAAATCTATACTTGTGCGTGTGTGGCTTTACAGCACTTTCGTATTCATCCAGGATGTGTGTGTGCAAGCAGCTTGTGTTTATGTCTGCATGTATTATTTGTGTGTGTGTGTGGGGGGGGGGGTGGATGTGTGTAAAAACCTTAACAAAAGCATTGTTCATCGGTGTCTCTCGGGTGAGCTTGTCTCTTTCATCTGACCGCCCACACACACACACACATCCCGATGTTAAAACATTTATTAGCACGCCGTGCTAACCCACATCAGAGGTTAGGTTAGCAGGCTCTGACTTCTCCATTGTGTCCTGTCAGCGGGTGATGACTAAATCAGTCACGGCAGACATTCAACCTCACTGCAGCTTCTCTTGCAGCCAGTTTCATCAGAGGAAGAGACAGACAACAACTGGACAGCACTGACCTTAAATGTGGTTTGAGTTCATATCTATGAACACATGTGTACAATATGTACTGCAAGGAAGACCCAGTCCATTGTTATGAAGACTCCTGCCCTGTTTGCTTCTCCTGCTCCAGACAGTTCAGACAGGTTTAAGACTCTTAAAACAGACTCAATCCTTCCCTACATCTGGCCCTGATTAAATCCCCTAGACAACTCCCACTATCGGATGGCAGAGCAACATTTAGCTCGGAGAAGAGCAATCACTATTCGCATTCAGCCCTCTTCCTTCCTGCTATCTTACATCAGTCTCATTTCTCCTTCTCCTTCTCCCATTCTTGGCTTTTCTCTTCATCTGCTGTCTATTCAACCCCTCCTCTATCTCCTTTGCTCTATCACACTCTTACACAAAAGCGCACCCTTTTTGCTGTGTTTATCCTCCCTTTCTTTTCTCCCTCTCTCTGCCAATGTCCTTGTTCTGTTTTTTTTTTAACTTTTTTCTGCATTCCCCGCCAATGCCCTTGTGCCCTCTCTCTCTTTCATCTCTGCCTGTTTTGCTCACTCTTTTTCTATCTATCTCACTGTCCCCATCTCTCTCTTCACTTCCCTTATTATTTCTATTCACTCCCTTCATTTTTTCTCTCTCCTTCCCTTTCTCTAACCCACCACCACTACCTCCTCCCTTTCTCAAGCAGTCTGTGACTGTAATGTTGCTGAAGAGAACACAGTGTGTCAGCCTGAATCAGACAGATGAGCTGGGAGCGGAGTAAGAGGCTGAGAGCACGGCATTAATCCACACACACACACACACACACACACACTTTATTTTCTGCCCGAGGGGCTGTTCTGAACGGACAACGAACAGTGATATACACACACACATCCCACAAACACATACACACTCACAGTGTTCCAATAAATGACCACATGGCCAGCATGAGACAAAACACTGAGGCTATGATACCATCCTGATACAAGCTTCAAGATAAAATCTTTAGACAAAATAAAAATGAAAAAACCTACCAACAGCATTTTCACGGAATATATGATGCAACATCAAAATAAAAGCAATATAATAAAGCATTAAACTAAATATTTGAATTTTTGGCACTTTGTTGAACCATGGTTAGCTTAATTTTCAACCAGTGACATATTGTTCTTTATATAAATGAGAATGTGTAAGGATAAATGAGAGACTGAGAGAGAGAATAAGATTGAATTTGTAATATAACAATATGTCAATAATATTAAAGTCTAACAATCAACATTTATATTCTCTTCGTAAACTATAGCTTAAATAAAAAGTCTTCCCAGCAAAGAGGACTGGTTAAGACAATTATCATGACGCAACAGCAGTATATGTAATATTATAGTTACTAAGTTACTAAGGAAATCTTCACCCTTTTTTGGATCCGTTTTACACAGTGAAATGTAAGATAAAGATCTGCAGGGACTTATTATGCATGTTGTAAATATGATGTTTGCACAACCTGCAATAAGGTCCGTCTGTTTTTCAAAAATTCTAAAATGAAAACATGTGTCAACTAAAGATCAGTTGATTCTCACCAAAATGACACGCTAGCAGGTTAGCCTTGTTCAAGACCTCTGAATCAATGCCCATGTCTCAGATTTGTTCAGGGATTTCAAATGAAACAAAATGGCATTTCATTCAGATAATCAGGCTACTAGCATGCGACTTCTGATTTGTTGTTGTGGTGGCCTTGCTACTGTGAGGCAGTTTTATCTTTTAAATGCAGCAAACACTTCCCCCCCAGTTGGTTTGGTGCTGTCAATTCTGACTTTGGCCACATCCATTACATAAAAAATTAGATTTTCCCCCATGTTTAAACAGTAGTTTGAATTTTGAATAAAAAGTGACAGCCTTAACCGTCTCGCTGCTCAACTACGCACATACATACAAAAGAGTGAAAATATGGTCACATGCTATTTAACATCACGTGTTTCATTATCTTGTGTCATGAAATTTGATGCAACAATATTTTTGTCTGTTGCCAGCAGCAGCAGCATAGCCGTTCATTAACACAAGACCCCTGCAGCGCCTCTGTACCTCAATTAAACACACACACAGTGGCGGAGAGGCCACATATTGTGATTCCCTACTGTGAGCCTTCAGTGGACATGTCTTTTTTATACTTTATATTAAAGGGTCTGGGCTGTCCACTTCCCCATAAGAGTTTTGTCTTGTGTTTGACAGTAGGAATGAGAGGAAGACTGCAGAGCAGTCAAGACTGGAAGACAAATGTATTCAAGGCTCAGCAAGTCTTAAACAGTCCACTACATGTAGGCAGTGAGGAAAGGAAGAAGAACAAGGAGAGACTGACGCACATTCTTTTTGGATTAAAAATACTTGGGGGTTTTTATGATGCAAGACAACAATTTTATCTCTTTTTCTTTCACATTCCACTCAGCCTCGTGCTTGTGTATCTGCTCTTTGCAAGATTCAACCTCAGGCCTGCAGGGGTGAACACAGCTCTCCAGGCGGGAGACTTGCTTGCACTTTGTGGAAGCATGTGACCGACACGTCTGTGCCCCCTGATTAGCCAGGGCTACAATGCAACCTTATTTAAAAATACACAGTGGAATTCCAGGAGAGCAGTGAAATCTGAGAGCCATGAATTATAAATACAACAAGAGGAGGAAAGAAAGACGCCCACAGACACTCTCAATGTGTGTGACTTGATGATTGTGAGTTTGTAGCTACCACTAAAGTTACACATTGCCAATGTCTCTCTACACATACAAAGAAATGAGCCAGCCAACATAAAACATATACTCCATCCAAAATGAGAGTGGGTCTGCCAAACATACAAACACACTATATCCAAACCTGGCTCTGCAGCAACACTCCACGGACAGGAGCAATTTGAGAGGGTTATGGCATCATCTCTCCAAGTGTGAAATGTGTAAAACATTGCCATTGCCAGCCACAGAATTAAAGTAAGAAATCTGAGAAAGAACAAACTTCTCGACTTTGAAAAGTTCCGTGCCATAAGGAGATATCTAGCAGCACAGTAGAGAACACCTTCTGTTAAAACATGATGGCTGGTAGAAAAGTACAGCTCAGGGGATGTTTTTCAATCTATCACTATTAGTCTATTGGTCTATTTCTGTACCATTAACTCGTTTAGTGATAACCATTTGCCTAAAACCACACATTTAAACTATAAAAAACTTTTTAAAAACCACCAAAAGTAACAGTTTAACATCGATCAGCCCCAACTCCAAACTGATCCGCTCAGTTTCAGTCGTCATTGTTTGCAGTAGTCTACCCCAACAAAGAAGAAACTCAACACAGTGGAACATAGACAGCCCTCCACCAAGTAGAGTTTTGTCGGTGTAATCGCAGACACCAATGCACAAGTATAAATGCTCACAACGGCACGTAGCCGACTGTAAAGGATATGTGGCGAAAGAAAATTAAAATTAAAATTAAAATTGTTGTCTTGCACCATAAATCCCCAAAATATTTTTAATCTAAAAAGTGTGTGTCAGTCTCTCCTTGCTCTTCTTCTTTTCCTCGCTGCCCAGATGTAGTGGACTGTTTAAGACTTTCAGGCTGTAATACCTCTATAGTTAAGGTTTGGTCAGGTTTGGGCACAAAATGGCTTGGTTAGGTTTAGGGAAAGATTGTGTATTGGGTTAAAAGAAATACTTTAGGTAAAGAAACGTGGTCATGGTTGAACAAAAACAACGCTGACTGTCGGTAGGAAACTGGAAGCTGTTTTCCTTGGGAAATAATCACTTGGGTGTCAAAGCGTTCACAAAGAATCCCACATGTATCAGCCCTGTATCACCCTGTATAACCATCTCCCTACTTTCCAAGCCCTCATAAAGAGCTTAAAACTGATGAATAGTAAAGGCAGCAGCAGTGCAGCACGGTGAGCAGAGCCCCAGCCTGTGGAAACAGGCCTCAGTGTGGATGACAGGCCTAACGAGCTAAATATAGCCTTCTGGGTTATCTCCTCTGTGGGCGCAGCGAGTCCGTTGTTGCTTCACATTATTTACGTGTCTGTGCGTGCACCCTCTCTCTCTTTCTTTCATTTCACGCCCCCCCACACAAACACATCACTATCTCTTTCTCTTGCACTCTGTGTTGCATACTCTCTTATTTCTCTCTCCCTCTCTCTCCATTTCATCCCCTCACAGCATCTTTTTTTCACCCTCCATCTCTCCTCTCTGCAATTCTGTCCCCTGGTATCTCTCTCATTCCTTTTCAGCATTTTTTCACTCTCTTTTTTACCCTCTGTATCTCTCTCCAGCCTCTATCACTCTCTCCCTCTCCTCTTTTATTCTCTTTATCTCTGCCTCCCTTTGTATTCTTCCCTCCCTCCCTCAGCAGCTCCATGTTTTTTTCTGTCTGACACTCTCTGAGCCTTTTTTCTCTCAAGCTATCTTTCCCTTTGAGCCTCTCTTTCACTCCCCTCCCTCTCGTTTTCTCTCCCTCTTTCCCTCCCTCTCATTTCTGAGCCATGCCTATGATGTAGCATAGCACGACGTTAGCCATCCACTACACCACAGTGAGCCCCAGTTCAAATAATAGAGCCTGGCGTGCCAACCGTCTGTGATGCTAACCTAGATGGATATGTCATCTCTGTATCTGCAGTTCCCTCACCTTCTACCTTAGGGAACTGTTAAAGCCTATTGTTGAATTTAAACATTTGGCAGAAGATACTCTTGTGCTATTTCTCTCCCTCGTTAGGTTATGAATGGTGCAGTGGTCACAAAGGCTGTGACATTTAATATGCACAAAGTTCAATCAAATGTCATCCATTGCCCCCGTCTAAGGAAAGACGGGGAATTGCATCTATGCTGGCACACCACCCCTTCTATTGTATGTGATTGGGTGGTGAGGATTTGCAATGGAGAGGGTGAATGTTTGTCTGGGATGTTTGTTCCACACAGTAATTCTGTGAAACCACAGCTAAAATGGGGAGTGTCTGAGATTAGGAAAGTGGGTGTTTTGGAGACATCTGTGGTTTTCAAAGGATTTTTCTTTGTGTGTGTTCTGCACTATATCATATTTATGTGCAGTTTCTTCTTGTACTTTTTTTAACCACTTTGAAAAGCATAGTGACGATAATTTTATAAAATGAGGTCAGTTTGACAAGTCATTCTGGTTTTAAAGGACCAATTGATAGTTTGTGTGTGGGTAATTTAGGATCCTAAACAAAACCTCAACAAGTTTTTGGCTTTGCAATTGTATTTGTTATTATGCACAACATGATTTATTCAAAGTTGCATTGTGTTTATGCAACTGCCAGAAAATGCAATAACTTCAAAATGTAGTAAAAACAACCCTCTATTGGGTTGAGGATGTGACAAGGAGATTATGTTGTAACGTAAGTGTAAGTATACAGAATGACTACAACATGTCTCCTGGTGAGGAACACTGTGTACACGCCTTGTTTCACTTTTGTGATAAAGCTATTGAAATCGCTATCTTGCACATGAAAAAAAATAATAATAATAATAATATAATAAAATAGTAAAACAAAGCAGCACAAGCAGAGAAGAGTCATAAAGTCAACAAACTGACTCAGTACTGTTACACACCAAGATCAACCTAAGGTTTATTAGCTAACATTAGCCACCATATGTTCCTGGTTATACCAGACCAAGTAAGGTTGTAGCAGATAAAAAACTGTGTATTGAATTGAGCAAGGGTGCTGATGAGTGCAGTGACACCTTGTAAGAGAAAGAATGTGGTATTTCTTACTTCAAAAGGTACCTAGTCTCGCTTTAACTAATGGAAGTATAACTACTACAATGTACTACTATAACGGACAATGGTATTCTCAGTTTAGTTCATTACATAGTAATCTCATTTGGATACATTTCTACATGTCATTTGGACAGGTTTGATATTATTAGGCACAGTGCTAGTTATTACCAGATTTAGAATTAGGATAGGTTGGGGCCTGAGGACTAAAGTCCTTTAATGGAAGGTCCTCATAAGAACAGAAGAACAAGGATGTGTGTGTGTGTAAGTGCAGAATGAATAAATGTGTATGCCGTATCTCGCGTGTGTTTGTGTGTGTTTTTATCTGTTTATCTTCTGCCTGTCTGTCTGTCTGTGTGCTTCTATATCCATTTGTCTGTTTACCTGTCTGCCTGCTTGCTTTTCTCACACACAGTCTATTTGTTATTTGTCAGTCTATCTGTCCTTGTCTTTCTCTTTCTCTCTCTGTCTATCCATCTGTGTGTCTATCTAGCTTACGGCCCTGATCCTGCCTGCTCTCCCAGGTTTATGAAATGCGAGCAGCTTAGCAGATGGTGCATATCGTATTCTGGTCGGCTCTGTGTGGGTTTTGTACCACAGACGAAGGCTTACGATACATGTGAGCCTTTAGTCGCACAGACACACCGACACAGAGGGAGCTCAGGCTGTTAGCGCACGAGAGAGAGAAAACAGAGAGAGGAAAAAGAGACAGACAAACAGACTGAGCAAGATAAAGGGTCTCAGGGAGGAAGAAAATGGGGACAGACACATAAAGGAGTATGTTTTAGACAGAGGTATAAGTGAGCAAGATAATAGTGAGAAACACAGAAAGAAAACATATCATGCTGGTCACACTGATATTGTTGATTACACCTAAGCCTAGATTACATGTTACATGTTGTCATTTCAAAATTATTTTAATGTATAATCTGTTTGTGGGTGTACAATATGTCCACCTCCTTGGTATTATTTTCTGTTATACAAACAGCGTTTTGATGTAAACAAAGTGAGAAAATAGTTTCAAACAGAGAAGTCACAGATAGAAAGAAAGGGAAAGAAATCTTGAGAAAGAATGAGAGGAACACAGGAAAATCAACAGAGAAGTGGAGAGAAAACAGAACTTTTATTCCTGAATGACAAAGTTTAAACACTAAACAGCATCAATCCAGCTAATCAAAAGCATAGATACAACTCCCCTGATTGTAATTCCTATATAAGAAACTATCAGACTCGTTTCAGAGTTTCTGAGCGGCCCAGTCAGACTAACAAATCACCATACAGCTCTGGTAAAGGTCTGATTGAACTCACCATGATGTAGTGCCTCTGCATCTCAGTCTTCTCACTGGCCAGCTTCTCACACTCCAGCTTCAGGCTGCACAAGGGTGAAAAAGGACACACACACACACAAACACGGATTAGTGTATTTGCATCCACTGAAATAAATTATAATTTCCACAGGACTCAGACATTGCAGCGGTCAAACATAGTTTAAAGCCGTGTAAGGATTCCAAAAATAATTTTTAGGCACATGGTCGGGCTACCTATTACTGCTGAAAGTGACGCTGAAAAATATCACCTTCATGGTAGCAACTGCCAGCAGGGTGTGTTGTATCCACCACTGCAATTCATCACACCTCCGTGTGTGGGAATGTGTCTAGTTATATACGTCAGGTGTGTGTCAAAGAATCACATTTCAGCCCAGATTTGGTTAGGGTAAGTACTTTCAAACATGTTTCAAATACATTGCATTAGTCAGTAATGGATGAAATAAAGACAAAACCTTGCAAACGCAAGCTTCTAAATCTCCTCTAGTTATTCAGGAAAAGCCTTATTATGGGTTAGTTACATTAATAACATGTATCTGTTCTGGACAGTATGAAAGGTTAAGTAGGAGGTGGGAAAGAGTGTAATAGTTTTCCAGCCACTTTATCAGGCCAATATTCAGAAAAGGTGAACAAGAGTTTGATATTGACAGACAGGTAAGCCAAAAGGTTTATTATGATAAAAAGCTATTGTGTCATGCTGATAATTAAATATTAATGTTAATGGTGCACATGAACAGTTATTTGAAGATGTTTGCATCTTTGTGAGTGTGTGTGTCATTGGGATCCACCAGTCCAATGCCAAGCAGTAAAGTGGTGTCGTTTTATCGCAGTAGGCTGTTCAGGCTGCTCACTGAGGTGTGAGCAAGAGGCTGGATGTTTTAACCTACGATGGTTTAACTCTCTGAGCCAAGGTCACTTCTGGTCAGCGATATGATAATGTGACCATCAGTGACTTCCAGCAGCTGGGGGTGGGGGGGGTGGGGGGATGGGTGGCTTAATTGCATTACATTTGACTTGATATGTTGGAAACTATAATTTCAGTTATCCACCACTTCAGTTATACTGTAACAGAGTGTAATGACAAGTGAAATTAGAAGAAATAATGGAAGAATTTTAAGACAAGATAAAAATATAGTTGTTTAATTTTATTAATATCATAGGATAAAATGGAAATCTCTGCACTATAAAAGATACTGAATGTAAAAAGGACATTTGGGGTACACTGACAAAGTGAATGAAGCTATGATCCGCTATTTTAAATGTACTTATTACAAAGAAGGTGATGTACTGAATTGATGATGATGAGTTAGAGGTGTGTGTGAAACTTTGAGGTGATTGAGACTAGATTCAGTATGAAGGGCTGCAACCTACAATCAGTCTCCATTAATTTGTACATTCAGTGTGGTAATAAAGATTAAAGGACAGCACTTGCAAGCTGTCATATTATCTTTACTGGTTCGTATATTCAAGGATTCAACACCCACTTCCACTGAACTGAATTATGTGTTGTTATTATAATTATACATTTAGTGTAGAAAATATACAATATTAAAAAATAAACTGTGCAAGATTCTGCACACTATTTATACCAATTCTTCTGGATTAGGAAAGATTTTACTGTTAACCATTGAAGTTTATGGCGTGACTTTATATTCCTAAATAAAATAGTGGCTGTTTCTGTATTTGTACTCATGCATGTCTGTATACTGCATGCGTGTGTGCAATATAATATTTGTGTGTGTACCTGTGATACTGCGCCTGGAGGAACTGGAATTCCTCCTTGATACGGTCCAGGGTTTCCAGGACTGTGAACTTGAAAGACTGGCCAGGCTGCAATGGGACCTGCATAGGAAAAAGAGAAAGAGGTGGAGAGAAAGAAAGGATTACATATGGATTCTGAGGTGTGTGTGTGTGTGTGTGTGTGTGTGTGTGTGTGTGTGTGTGTGTGTGTGTGTGTGTGTGTGTGTGTTCCTGCTCAAGAGAAGAGATTGTATGCATTGTGCCTGTAATGTATTTGTGTAGGCACATGTGCACCTGCATGCGCCATACATTTGAGTTTGTATGTGTATGAGCCTGTGCACGTGCAGGCATGTGTGTGGGCACGTGCGTGCGTGCGCGTGTGTGTGTGTGTCAGGGAGCAACCCAAAGGGAGAAAAAAGCCAAGATGAAAGTGAGAGGGAAGGTCACTTCCTCTTCCCACACATCATAAAGCAGTGTCCTCTCTCTCTCTGTTCTCCTCCTCCTCTAATGACTCTGCCCCCATCCTTTCTTCCTCTCCCTCTCCTCCACATTAGCATCCTCTCCACTCTGCCAGGTTGCTAATGTATTCCAGCCTACAAAGAGCTGAGAAGGGAGGAAACGTCAAATGAATAACTTATAGGGAATCACGGCACCGTCTCTCACCTGCTAAAAGCTAAAGAAGGCCCAACAAAACAAGCACCTCCCTGGGGTCTAACCGCCGCCCACCGCACCACCACCACCCCCATCAGCCCTCCACGTCTGTGTAAAGCGCTTTCAACATCCGCCCTCCCCCTTATAGCCTTTGTGAAGTTTTAGAAAGTTTTTTGATGCTGTAGGTGTTTTATGTTTGGGGATGGAGCTGAGTTTGTAGTTAGGAAAAGCTACAGTAAAATGTTTTTTTTGATATTGTTGATTCTCGGAGGGGAATTATGTAAGATGACACCATCGTTTTTGTATTCTTCGCCCTTTTTCTCTCAATTTGGATTGGCTGTTTTTCCCTGCAAAGTGGGACTCCCGCTGTTAGCCTGGAGAGGATGCAGACTGCCAGGTGTCTGCTACTTCTTTTCTGTCAATGATCAGCCTCAACAGGAGTATTGAGGTTCACACTGTCCCGCCTAGATGCCACCATCCCCTGCACAAGCACTCAAAAGGACAGTGGCATCCCACCTTGCAAATGCTGCCCACTGCATTGATTAGTGCACCCAGCCAAACCAGAAGCACCACAAATGGGGACTGAACCCTGATTTCTGGACTAGGAAAGATCTCTATAGGAGGAGTACTCTCTACCGTACCCTTAACAAGACTGTTAAACACAAACATCACTTACAGGATAGGCCCCAATAGTTACACAGACAGACACACACTTCCCTATCCCACCCCTTTCAAGCTCCAGTTTTTACTATACAAGTTCGTACAAGGACGAGACCCCCCTTTAGCATGATTTTATTACAACCTACGATTTGGAATGGCTAAGGCTCAGTGACATCAGTTCTTTCGCTGAGTGTTGCCCCTCCAACTCCCCCCGACTTTATGGTGATGGAGGTGGCGTTGCTGCGGCTCCTAAAAAGCCTTTGCGCTCAGCTGTCGTCTCATCTCTAAGGTGCTGATGTTCAAAGTCAATTGTGACATGTCTAATGTATTGTTATTTATTGTGCCTCTAAACTCAATAGGAGCTTCTCATCTGATTTCTCTGATATTATTTAATTTTTTATCTAAACAATACAAAAACATACAAAATCATATTTGTTGGAGATTTTAATATCCATGTGGATGACCGCACTAATTGCTTTGCTTCTGAATTTTAACTGCGTATAATTTATTAATCAAAAAAAGAGAGACTCCTTTTTTTTTTTTATCTCACAACTACAAAACACCACTGATCGACATGCAAACCCAGCTTCTTCAACCGTTTCGACCCCTTACCTCATATAATACTACTCCAAATAACAGCTCACCCACATTGTTGAATGAATTTACCCTTTTTGTTACAGGAACAAAACATTACTCTTGGACCTTGGCCAGATCGAGTTTTAAAGGGTATTAGTCCAAACCTTAGGCATTTAGCAGGGAATATAAAAGCATCTGCAAGAAGTGTTGTGTTTGATCAAAATCTGAATTCTGAACATCACATTAAGAGGTCTTTCTTTCTGCATCCCAGAAATATTGCCAAAATCACTCCAGTATTGCCTATGAACAATAAGCAAGCTTTTATCTCTTCCCGTCTGGATTAATGTAACTTCTTAATTTCTTGTTAAAGTGACCTCAACTGGTTTAGAATACGGCAGCCAGGTTTTGACAAACACTAAACAAAAATAGCACATTACCTATTCGTTTCATTTGTGTTTTAATTTTGTTTTGTTTGTTATACTGCTTTTATTGTTAAGTAGTCTTCATGCACTATCATGCATTTTTATTAACTGTGAAGCACTTTGAAACTGCTGTTTTGTAAAGTGCTATATAAATTAAGCTTACTTACTTACTGATCCCTACAGTGGCGGGTGAGTGATTTTTTCCTCTTTGCCACTCAGACTACAACAATTTTTTCAGCCTAATTACAAACTGATGCAGCAAGAAGAAAAACTGAGCTAATTTAACCTTGTTCTATATTACAGGATTTTTCCTTTCACTATGTTTTGGTTGATATGGAGGTACTCAATTTTACAATTTCATAACCTCTTACCTCTTTTTTATTTTATATATTTGATAATGTGGATCACTGATTCTACTTTTATTGTATTTGGTTGATTACTGATTCTAATTGATTGTATTTTTGTTATTTCTTTGCACTACATTACCCTGTGCTGCTATGCCAACTTGGATTTCCCCCATGGGGGATTAATAAAGGAACATCTTATCTTGTGATACTATCGACCTTTAATCCAGAACCTAAAGTCACAAACCATATGAAGTGTGTCTTTTTACTTTAATATATAATTTTATTTAGCTACCCAAGCCAAATATGAATCCATCCATTCACGTATGTGTTCATCTGTTCACATATCTATCCATCCATCTAATCATCCATCCATCCAAACTGAGTAGCAGAGTGCAGTCGCTACAGTGCAGCTGGGTGGCTATCGGCCCACAGCTACGGCTAAAAGATTGGCGGTTTCAGTGGCGGGGCTTCATTAGTCTAGACAAGCACAATTCAATTAGATTTCAATTAGTACAATGGTGGAGGTCAGAGACGCGGTGGGTTCCCCAGTAATTAATCCACGGAGCCGAGCTGAGCTAAACTGAGCTGAGGCAGGCATAGCAGGGCCATCTAGATGGCTGGATGGGCACAATGCATACAAACCCTCTGGGTGTGTGGGGATGGGTGGGGGTGGGTAGGATGGATGGGATGGATGGGATGGGGGGTGTCTGCCAACAGATCCCCACTGACCTTGATTCACACCACACACACTCAGTGGGGGGAGAGGGAGGGGTGGGAGGGATAGATAGTGATCTGGCACACGCAGACACACACACCCCCACGTAGCCATGAGCGTGCTGAAAGACACACATACAAACAAAACACACACAACTGCACATGCAGATTTACATCTGATGTACACACAAGCACACGGACAACACAAGGAGAGAGGGAGAGCAGGGATGGAGGGATGGATTGACAAGGGGGAAAAAGGTGGAAGAGAGATAGATACTCATCTGACAGACAGAGGGATGAATGGAGGGATTGATAGACTAGTCTGACATCCTTACAGAGGAATGAAAGAACGAGCAGAGAGACATGATGAAAGAGCGGCGTTGCTGCTGACTGAGAGAGATAGCCAACCATTCATCCGTCTGACACCAAGGGGATGGGAAGAAGACGAAAGAGAGAGAGAGAGAGAGAGAGAGAGAGAGAGAGAGAGAGAGAGAGAGAGAAAGCCATGCTGTCTTTGCTGTAGTCAACACAGCTTCGTCGCTCTACCCTGTGCACTGTCCATCGGTCTGTGGTAATACTGCTCCCACCATCTGCTGCCATGAACACACAGACACATACTCATGCGGATGCACACAGACAAAGTGCTGCTGGCTGGTTACATCAGCAGCACTAAGTCATATAACAAAGCCCATAGTCACAGATCGAGATTATACAAGAGGTCTGCGAGTGACAACCATCAGTGTTAACATGGCATCCTCTGTAGTGTGCTGATTTGAAAGATTTGAATTTCTTTCATCTGTTGGACAAAAAACTCCAAAATGTCTTACTTTTGATTTGCCAGTTGCACCTTTCTGAGTGAGTTTCATGGACCCTGGAGCAATAAAATTTCTTATGAGCAAAAAGGAAATGAAAAATACACACATACACACACACATACACAAAAAGTTATAAAAGGTCCTCGGGCAAAAGGAGATATATTCCCTGCCTGTGCTGAGCTCTGCCTGTCAGGCTAAAGAGACACGAATGGAGAGCTGGTATCAAAACAGTTCATGCTTATTAGTAATAATAAGAAACTTGCTCAAGGACTCCTCAGCAGGTAAACATAATACAAAGCTATAAGTTATATGAGGGGATAAATGCATAAACGCATCCTTCTGCAGTGTTAACAAAGATGGAGGCATCATCAAGTCATGCCGTATGTACACCAGAACAAACATTTGTTGTTGGAGTGTGCGTGCGTGTTTGGTCTCTCCTGTATTGCGACAGATGGCAGCCCAGACTGTTAGGGGTTCAATAGCGCATCACGAAGGGCCAGAAAACAGCCTACCGCTTGTGTTTGTGAGTATATATGTGTGTGCGAGCACCGTAGCAGCCAGCATAGGGGATGCTGAAACCCAAAACTGATCCGGTTAATCTAGGAGGGGGAGGTGGAGGCGGAAGGGTCACTCACACACACACACACAGACACCATGTGGAACAGCAGTCAATCACAATTTGGTCAAGCTGGCACAGGCAAGCAGAGAATTAGGAAGGATTATCTATGGGGAGGAGGAGTGGTGTGTGAAGCCTATTGCGCTGTATCACATAACAGGACAGGGTTGGGACCCACTGGCCGTCACCATCACCTGTCTGTCAGTGTCTGTCTGTATGTTCAATTGCCTGTCAGTTTGTCACAAGTTTGAATGTATCAGTTGAAAAAATAGTATTAGTGATGTGATAACATGCAAACACATTGATATGATAAAAGGATAAAATGAGACTACGATAGCCAAAAAAATAAAAAATAAAAAAAATCAGCCAATGCCATCACCAGAATCCTTTGTGGCTTTTATAAACCATCATGCAAATTTTAACCGAATTTCAATAAAATCTCCAAAACAGAAATGCCAAGTGAATTTTCATTGCACCAGTTCGGCAGTCAGTGTTATTAAAACCGTTGCTGAAGAAGACAGCGCAACAAAATTATGAATTAAATTAGCGGCAGTCAAACCTGAAAAGTGAAAAAAACAATGCAGAAAACATGACGGAAATATGGAATTTCTGTTTATTTTGTATATTAATTTGAGGAACGTTCCAGTCTCCTCATCGCTCTCCACAGATCTGATGTTTTTGTCTGACGATTTTTTTCCAGTCTCTTCAGTGGATGCTTGCGTCACTTGTCCATATTAGACTGTGTTAGACACGCAGAATAAAAATTAGCATAAAATTAGATATTCAGATATTTATTTTTGAACATATTTTAACATAGATAAACATTTTTGATGAGGATCCCTTAAATGTGGTTGTTAAAGAGAGACGGTTTCTAAATTACCTCAAATATATCTTTGGCATTTCTGTGCTGCACTTACTTGTTAATTATCAGCCAACATTACACTGAGTTGCCAGTTTATTAGGAACACCTAGCTAAAACGGATGCAGTTTAATACAACAGTCCTGCAATTATCCAACATTTTACAAAGGTTTTTTTTTGGTGAAACAGTTTTAGAGATGTTAAATTAACTGTATGGTCATTTTGGAGGCTGCAGTTTGTGGTGCGATTGTTACTCTGACAGGTGTTTGTATTATTTTGTCCACCCCATTTATCTCAATGGGAGTAGGCTGACTAAAGGAGACACCTCTGTATAATACAAAACAGTTCAACTGCACCACAAACTACATGATTTAAACATGAGATACATCCTTTAAAATTACCATACAGTTGAATCAACACCTCTGAACATTATGGCCTTCGTGAGGGTGGGATTTATTGCAAGACTGTTGAATTAGCCTATATTATTTTACACCTATTATAGCTAGGTGTGCCAAATGAACTGGAGTTTATAAAAGCTAACATCAGATAATATCAGATTTGCCACCCCCCCCTCCCACACACACACACAATTTTTTATATTAGGTCAGTCCAGGTTTCAGTCTCTCTTTCTGTCTGCCTGTCACATGGAAGTGTTCTGTTCAAGCAGCTGTCTGTTTTTCCACCACTGGCAGCGGCTGCATGAGAGAGACAGCAACTGTGAAACAGATGCAGGTCTGGGAGTGATTGGGAAAGAAATGATTCTGTCTGCTTGTCTTCTCTGTCTATCTGTGTAGCCTCTGGCACACTTTCCACCAATACATGAGCATTCACACGGTATAAGCAGGCATGCCTATGCGTGGATGCATTCATTCGAACCAAACACCTACAAACAAAACATTTTCTCTTTCTTGTGCCCTTACTCTTATCGCTGTCTCATTCCTCCCTCGCTTTTCGCTCCTTTCGTTCTTTACCTCTCCTCCTTAGCCCCTTTGTTCTTCCTTTCGCCTGTGTGTCTCAGAGACATGCACAGACACATTCAGATAGCACATGAAATAATAACTGGCTGGTGAAATATTTAGGAAAAGGGCACATGAATAGATGAGATGTACCAAGTGTGGCAGAGGAGTGTCAGTGCCCCTTGTGTATATGTTTGTGTGTGTGTGTGCCTGCTGAAGTGAGCAGCAATGAACATAAGCAACAGCTCATTGGTTTGGACTGTGTGTGGATGAAAGACTGAAGACGAGCTGCAGGGAAGAAAGTAACTTGCATATCAGCCATGTTTTTATGGCGCCCTCACATTTTCCTCTTCCTGACAGTTTTGCCTGCATTTCCGCAGCGCACTCCAAAGTTTTGATTAGACAGAGCCACACTGCCAGTTTCTCAACAACAGAAGCTCATTTAGAGTTGGTGGCCCTCTCGTTGTGCTGAGACCCAGTGAATCTTTACCACTCACTCATTCTACTAGCTAGCCAGTCAGTCATTCAGTTTGACAGTCAATTAACAAGCCAACGCCCGCACAGCTAGCCAACCAGCCTGTAAACCAAAAATAAAACATTCAGTCAATCAGCAAGCCAGTCAGTCCACCAGTTCACCAGTCCGCCTGTCAGTCATTCATTCAGAGAGCTAGTCAGTTAATGCTGCAGCTCACCAGTCAGCCACTAAGCCAGCGGTGGATTACAAATGAGGGAAAGATTGGCAGCCAAAAGAGTCTCTGGACTCCATCCAAGCCTCGCTCTGATCATTTCTTTTAATGACAAAGAAGAGAACACAGGATTTAAGGATATAAAATGGCCCGTTTTTTTTAATCAGAGAGCAGACTTAATCTGGGTGGCTGCTGATGTCTGCTAGAAGTTGTTGGTTGCTTGTATGACTTTTTGCTTGTTCCGTGGGGCGTCTCACTGCAGCTGTATTGTTTTTACTTGACTTTTTGCCATTTTATGGGGTTGCCGTTGAAAGGCTGAATTAAATTAAATGTAAACAAGATGAGGAGATGAGGACAAAGGAAAGCAGGGGAGAATGTCATCTGTGGGAGGTGACAGAAATCCGCTGTGCTGTTTACCGTACATGTCTTTCATTGCAGCCACAAATGTTGGGGAAAAACAAACTGCCTGACACAGCTAGTTGCCAAAAAATAAAAAATAGGTCTAGCGGGCGAGAAAGCAAACAGCGCCCGGTTGCATATCCAAAAATCTCTATATATACACATTAGCAAGTGCTTACACAATTCAACACGCACTAATAATTAGTTAGTTCTGCAGCTATAAAATTAACTCACAAATTCCATCTCATGTACATAACACAAACACACACACACACATGGAAATCCAAATTTAAGACACACACAAAAACACTCTCATAGTGGCTCTGCCCTCATTAATGGAGCATATGTGATTGCTGTGGCCACATATTTGGCATTAGTTTGTTTACTTGGCCGTAAAAATAAAGTGTTACCCTACGCATGGCCAAAGGAGAAGGAAGCCCTCCCTATACAGACTCTCTCTCATACACACACACACGATTATATTTAGGTTGCAAACAGTTACTTAGATTGTGCCACCTGTGTTCTCATCCCTTCTTCCCTTTTTTCTCTTTGTCCCCGAACGCATACTCACACTCCCGATAATTATTCGACAGATGCTTTATTGTCATGACATTCCCAAAGCAGAAAGTGACTGAATGACGTTCATGCATGATGTAATAATACTGATCAGAGAAGATCTGATTATGTATCCACTGTGTTTTGTCAAGTAACACTGTTGTAATTGAGGGGCAACAATCCACACTTTAAACAACTTCACTGAAACAAAGTCCAACTTTCCCTCTCTTTCTCTTTTACACTCGCTCTATTCTCTCGTCATACGCTTGCAGAATAAAATCTCGTCTAATCTTCGTCCTCTAGACTACAGCCGCCACAACTCCTAGGGCTGGGGAAAATATTCTCATATCAGCTGGTAATTCTTAAAATTAGTAAATGTTGTAGGCTATATTCCCTAATGTGCCATTTTAACAGTTTCTTGAATAACTTCTGTTCAGAGATTGTTTACTGTAACCAGCTACCTAATGACATTGGCAAAATACTTCTATATCAATTTACATGCAGAATAGGTTTACTATATGATCGTATGTATTATTTTAATTTAAACACAGGCAAATACATTTTATGTTGCCTTTTAGTTTATGGTTTGCCATTTAAAATGTGTGCTTCCACGGTAGCTGTCATTGTTGTATGGCGTCATTCAGCTGCTTCTCAGTGAAGTCGGGGTACATACTTTTCACAAGTAAGAACTCCGGCAAATGGCTTTCCATGATACTTTTTCTAGTTAGTATGAAATTTTCGAGTTGCCTGAAACTCTGCATTAGGCAAACGTGCCAATATTACATCAGAAACCTGCACAAAAGGTGTTTGTGTTTGTAAGGGTGTTAACACTTACATGAATATATGTGTACAATGATGTAAAATACGTGTGAGTCTTACATCTTATCAGTCCTGTTTTCAGCCTAGAAGTTATAGACATCTTTCTTAACCATGAAAACACAGTAACCCCCCCCCTCCCCCCTCTCTCTGGAGTGTGGCAGCCAATCAAGGGCTTGTACATTCACAGCAACAGTCGAGGTCGGCTGGAGCATTATTTATTGTTATTGTTGTTGGCACAAAGTGCACACACACAAACCACCACCACTCTTTCCACTTCTTCTCCCAGATCCAAACACACACACATTTAAACAGCTGAACGCACACACACAAGCCCTTTTACAGGAGAACAAGGACAAATACAAACACATTCATGGCACACACACACCAAGACATACATATACTTACACACAAGGACATTTAACACTTAAGAGCAACCACACACACGTATACAGAACTAACACAACAAACAAGGCAACACATATTGTTAATACAGAAATGTATACACTCACAAAGCACTAAAGAGACACGGACACATTAACACTTTAAACCAAAAACACACATTAACACACCTCACACATATCCACACACACACACACGTTCACGCAGTTCTGATAACGCTTGCCACAAAAATCCAGTGGAACCAATTACAGCTCCGCTCGCCTGGCAAATCAGCCCTCAGTTTTTAACCTTTTCCTGCCAAAGAGCGAGGAGAACAAAGTCTGACTTCTTCTCTGGAACGAAAACAATAACACTGCTCGAGCCTTGGGTGTACTTTTCATCTATTTCTACTTTCCTTATCGTTTCCAAAGGGACACAGAAGGGTTGAAAAGAGCGGGATTCAAGGCAGCTCTGTCCTCTCTGGCTGTTTGGGCAGAGCAAAGCCTGTTTGCTGAGAAGTCACTTAAGTCAGAGGTTCTCAAACTTTTTCAAGTCAAGGACCCCTAAACTGACACAAATTCGACCACGGACCCCATTTGATTTTGCCCCAGGGACCCCCATCTGATAGGATTTTGGTTTATAGATGTTTTATTACAGAAGGTATGAAACCCATGACCAAAATAGCCAGAGCCTTCATTCTGTGATTTTGTTACTTATGGATGGAATTATAGTGAAAACAAATGATTCCACTTTTTGATGATGACCCCCTGGAATCACCTCAAGGACCTCTGGGGGTCTCCGGACCCCATTTTGAGAACAACTGACTTCAGGTGTTACAGGTGTTAGTTGTGTATTTACACAGTACCATCAAAACTTTGTAAGATTTACTTCAAATCACATATATTTCACTTTACTGTTGACCATTTTTAACCACTCAACTCAATTATAGTATAAAAACCAATTTGAAGAAACTCTGACTTTGCTTCAAACGAACACTCTATAAACAGATTCATTGCTCCTGCTTTTCTCTCAAAGTTTGATTATCATCTTGAGGTAATTAGCAGTAACAAGAAGAGAATTTTGAATATCTGAGATTTGAAAGTCAACTGCTGCAACGCCCGATGCAACAAAGCTTATATAGCCCTTTTCACAATGTCCAACTGTGCTTATGGTTTGGCTTCTGACTTCATTTTGTGGCTACATACTTGCTTCTTAATGCAGTGCTTTCTAGCAGCCGACTATGATTTTTTTACTGGATATACTAGATCTTCCTTGAATGCACCAAAAGGAGTTTAGACAGGGGTTATATTTCAGCGGTGCTTAGAAAAGCAGATATGCTGAAAAAAACCCTGGATGAACTGCACATTTTACAAATAACCCTGCTCTGAATTTATGAGACACACAAACACAAACTTCTGTATGCAAATGTACACGCAGACATATGTACACACACCACAAACACACATGCATGCAAGCGGACACACACACACACACACACACACAACTGTTCTTTGCACACCTCTCACACCTCTCCACAGATCACATTTCATAGCAACACCAGAAATAAAAGTTCCACTGGCAAAGGATGGCTGCAGAGGAAGAAGGAGAGAGAGAGAAAAAACAGAAAGGGAGACAAACAGAAGAGAGACAGAAGGAGAGAGATAGTGGCTATCGATCGGTTGGAGTTGGCTCAATCTGGGATTGAACTTTATCACAAACGCAGAACATCGCAGCAGGAAGCTCTCTGATTTGCCTCTAAAGGAGAGAACAGAGGAATGTTCACACTCTATTCTTCCTTTGCATCTCTCATTCATTTTCATTTCTCTTTCCACCCCTGGCCGTGCCTTTTTAAAGAATTATTTCTCTCTCCGTTTTTCCCCCTTTCTTGGCTCTTACATCTTTCACTTTCTCCCTTTGTTTTTCCCTTCTCTCTTGTTTCCCTCAGCGTCTCTCTCGCCCTTCTATTCCAGCCACTGGCTTATTAGCATTCTCTCTGTACATATAATTGATTCCTCATGCCTTCCTCTTGTGAAAATGTCATTCATAATTCTGTGTGATAGCTAGCTGACTGACTTGCTGGCTGACTTAGTGGTTGGCTGGCTGGCTGGCTGCAAGGCAAAGTGGCCACTGACCCATTTGTAGCAGATACAAAAAGAGTGACAACCAAATCTGATTATAGCAACCGGACCGGGGCCTCTGTGAAACGAATGGCCTAAGCCAGACTGAGCCTAAGCTGTCATTCATCCTTCTGTGCTTTTAATCTATGTATTTAACCTTTATTTTACCCAGTCAGGTAAATTAACAGCACATTCTCACTGCTAATGAAGGGTGAAACTGAAGGAGGGAAGGGACTTTAAGGTGGCATTAAAGGGGAAGTACTTGTGCACTCACAACCTTTCTTAGTAGTAATGGAAATAGAAGTGGAATTACACTATCAATTAAACAGTATGTGTGTGTATGTGTGTACTGTTTGCTTATCATCAGAAATTAGCAAATGGACAGATGACAGTTGTTCTGTCCAATTTACACACACGATAACACAGACAGGGCTCTTCTCACACACACGCCACAATGCACACAAACAGTGTCACATATACACACCTAGAGACAACTAAACACTAATGGACACATACATACAAACAAGCAAATGCACACAACAGACACAAAAAGCAAGAGAGAGAGAGAGAGATTGGAGTTGAGAGACAAGACATGGAGAGAGATGGAGAGACAGATAGAAAGAGACAGACAGACAGGAGAAAGAGACATAAGGAGGTACTTACCGGATGCCTGCCCTGAGGGTACATGATCCCAGGAGAGGAGAGGCTGCCAGTCCGTTTGATGGCCAGGTTAGTCCCCTGGCCCTCCACTCCTCTGCCCTCCACCGGTTACACGGTCACACACACACACACACACACAAACACACTTTAACACACTCAGCAAGTCCAGTTCCTGTTCCTTAGCTGGGCTGAACACAGCAGTCTTTACTCTTCCAGAGTCTCTCTCCTTCTTTTCTGCCAAGTTCTCCCCCTCTCTGTCTTCTAAGGCGAATTCCTGTTGACACACAACTGAAGAGCGCTCAATCCGTCCGTTCGTTTATCCAACAATGACATGATAAAACGGAGCACCAGACTTTACATCCTCCTCCCCCTCTTTCTTCTCCTCCCTCCTCTTTCTCAGAGTCTTTCTCCCTTTTTCTCAACCTGTGATCAGTCAAGGTCCACACGTAGTGACATGACACAGTGAATTTCATCCAGGCAGGCTCCCCTCTTCTTCTTCTCCTCCTCCTCCCACTCCTCTGCTCCTCGTGCCCCTTCACCCGGCCGTCCAATGGCGAAACATACAAACATAAACACACGCTCAGCTCCGTCCAAATCGTCTTCTTCTCTGCTTTTTCCTCCTCTTCACCCTCTCTCTGACACACTGAAGCCTCTGCCTTGACTGCTGCCGCAGAAAAGAAGGGTAAAAAGGAGGAGAAGAAGAAGTAGAAGGAGGAGGGAGGGAGGGGAGAAGGGAGAGAGAGAGAGAGAGAGAGTGAGAGCTTTGTTTTTAATCTAAATGTGGAAAAAAACGCGAGAGGAAAGCAGGAAAGAACAGCAGGTCAGTGGAGGATCCAGCGGGCTTTTCAGCAGCAAGCCCTAGACTGTAATATATTGTGCCTGTTGGCTTCAACACAAACACGACAGGCTGCTAAAGCTCCTCTTAAGGTGGAACTGAGTAGATAGAGACACCCAGTCACACAGGAAGAGGGGGAAAGAGAGGCAAAGAGAGAGATGGATCTCTTTTCAGTTGTGGTCAGACAGACAAAGCAATCAGTCATGCACAAAGACTCAGGCTCAAACTGATATGAATCGAGATTCACACATACACACACACGTTCCTGCACTCACACACAAATTCATGACAGCTATGTGGAAACACTTGTTACGCACACACACACAGCCACACATACACACATAATAGTTACTCAGAGTGATAAATCTATTACCCATTTTACACGTTGCATTAAAATGCGTCTTGGATGATTGGATAGCAATCCAATTTATGCTTAATCACATAAATCAGGATGCACTGACGAATGCTACTAATCAGATGCTCAAACCTCCTCAGGAAGCGGTCTGAGACGCATTGCATCCAGGTGTTTGTCAAGTGTAAATGCATCACCATGTCAGACCTCACAGGTCACTTTGTAACTCCTCCAAAACAGTGAAATGTCATCCAAAGAGCAACAGAGACGTAACATGACACACCAACACCACAAAAGAGGATAAAGACAATGGGGGCACATTGTGTTTGGGTTTTGTTTGCATCGGTTTTTGCGCAGATTGTTTTACTTGAATAAAATTGTAAACCAAACCGTGCAGCTGTTTGTGTATAAAAACACCACAATGTATCCAGTTCACTGTGTGACCTATGTGGCGTATTCACACACTGAAAACCCTGGAACAAATCAGACACACATACTGTAAATCAGGTAATGCTCCCTTAAATTTGGACCTGAATTTGGCTCATATAAACCCGTAATTTAATAACAGTTGCAAGCATCACACTTTTGCCTTAATCTGATTATAATCAAGTAGTTAGCATCCATGCTGCTTTATTTTCCATACCTAAAGATGCATCATGACAAGGCACGTTGCACATGCTATTACACACTAAGTATGCGCAGAGTAGCTATAAATCACACGAGCCAGAAAAACAAACCTGCACACGCACACAAAATGATATATTTTAATAGTGGCTTTTGAGCCCACTTTTTCCACAGGACAGTCTCTCTTGCATATCCCAAACCTATTAAATACTTCCAAATTTACTGAAACAAATGACAACAACATGCAGCAAACTTATACATGAAACATATAAGTGAATGTTTTTGTTGGTGCTTTCTATTGCCAGGTGATGTAATACCACATTGATTTAACTCAGACGTTTTTACATCAGCTTTTACATTTGCTATTCTTCCCATCAGTTGGTAGGTGGTCTTTCGGTGGAAAACCTCTTGACACACAGGATGCGATTCATTTTACTTTTCCCTTAGCAGCAAAAATGGTTTGACTGGAATAAACAGAGGAACTGGGCATTTCCAACAGCCACCAAGAAAGTGTGGCACCTATAATAGATATTCCAAGGAAACACCACAGCAAAGTCCACTTACCAAAGATCTCATCAAAATCAATAAATGGAGTATCTTAAGGATTACCACTTAACACCCTAAAAATATCCTCTCTACAGCAAGATAAAAACGTCTGCACACCTACTTTTGCAGGACCGCCCAGAATGGACCTGGACCAACTAAGACCAGGTATTTAAAGCCTTTGTACAGTACACCAGTCTGGACCTGCCATCTTTTGCCGCTGTTTATAATGAGTTTATCCAGGGTGGCCCTGCTTCTGAACTTGATCAAACAGCCATTAATCCGACACTGTAAAATCGAACTCAGTCAGTCTTGGCATCCATGGAGGGTTTTCCGGTAAGACAGAGACAGCATTTGATAACAAGTGGGTTAGCCAGAGGGCAGCCCCAAAGCCTCAATTAAGGTCACATACAGACAACCTATTATCCAGTGCAGTCTATTACCAAACACTATAGATCCTTTTGGGGAAACCTAATGCTGGCTTATGTTAACCAATTAAAAGTCCACAAAGTAAGTTTGAATTTGCCCTGTGACTTATTTTAGCCTTTCTTCCAATATCTGATATGAAACATTTGTCTGAGTATTAGAGAAGAGTGTGGATTATATTTTAGGTCCCTCTGGTATTCACATAAGAGAGCAAGATCTTTGACATTAGTGGACATTTTGAGGAAAAAAATAATACAGTACTGTATCATCTTGACATTGTGATGATACAGAACAGTGATGAAGGTCTTGTATGAACAGGTGGAAATCACTGATACTAAGCCGGCCATTTCCATGAAACTACACATTGGGGCACCCGGGTACTGATTTTTTCAGTTGTTTATTCAGATTAAGTAATGTATTTTTTACAAACATTTGTAAGGTAATTAATATCGATTGATGAGTAAAGGTAATAAAATGATGATGGTATTTGTAAATTAATAGTTCTACTTCATCATTTTGACTTCGAATAATGAACAAATTAAATGTATTTTTCAAATTGATTTGCAAAACGGCTGCATTTTACATTTTTTGTTAAATTTATTACATCATATTCAATCTCACAGTTCATTTGTTTTGTTTAGCTGCTTTTAGACTCAATTTCATTATGCTCCGTAACTTAAAGATGCCTCTGTTTAATTTAAAGACTTCTAATACTACTTTTAAAAGAAGTAATTGCACATTTATTCTCTTACAAATTAAAATAAAATTCATAAGTAATGAAACATAACCTTGTTAAATTAAGTAGACTCAGAGGTGTTGCCACTACAGCCTCACTGATTTTAAGACTCCTCTCTACTACATTTTAGTTCATCACAGAATTCAAAAACTTGATCACCAAAGTAAAAGACACAATGTGTCTCATGTTCCTGCTTTTGATCTCGTTCTACTCGCTATCATTTATGTCACTTTATGATGATTGATAATGAAGGAAAATTCAATCTACCATTATCTTACAATTACCACAGTAGTCGCTGTTAAGCAAAAGTTAACTTCAAAAAACACACTAAAAATTAACATATAAATAAATAAATAAACAAACAACTTACAGGGCAGTAACAGTAGCTCTCATTGGCCAGCATTATTTTCAATGTTTGAACCTCTGTCGTCTCCCTCTGTGAATCCTCCATAACTTGAGCCTTGCAGCATCAACACGATGGTCTCAAACTCAGAAACACAGTCTAGAAATCATGTGTGGAGTCAGAAGCCAACAGCTGCCAAAACTATGCAAAAATAGTACCACCATCTGCCTAAAGTTTCCACTTGTAAACATCGATCCATCCAAATTATTCACATCCCAAACCATTTATCCTGTTAAGGGTAGCACAAGGCTGGAACATAGCCCAGCACACACCAGCTGAGAGGCAGCCCCTGAACAGGCCACCTGAGCACATTCACACCTGCAGTACAAGTTTCTTAGTTACCTGACCTGTATGTCCACAGACTGTGGAAGGAAATCCTCACAGACAGAGAGTGGAAGTGCTAACTTCACAAAGAAATGCACAGGCTGTCCAAGATTCAAACCCAGGGCCTTCACATGCTGTGAGGCAACAGTGCTAACGGCCACTTGCTTGCTCAAAAGAACCATTACAGTCCAACAGGTAGAGTGCTGTGACATTTAGGGAGGGAATATGTGCTTCCCAGAGGATGAATGCTTTCAATTTTGGACACTCTAAAAGACACTCTACATATTATTCACTCTGTCTTTCTACCTCTTTCCTGCACGTCGTCCCATCTGCTTTTCATTCAAAATCTCTCTTTCACACAAATACAGACACACACCTACAGTCAGTGGTGGCCACACCACAAACACGATCCTTTCCCAGTACCGTAGCCCAATGTACTAATCAGCATTATCTAATTGTCTAGAAGGGATTCTGCAAGTAATTATTTCCCCAACTCCTCACACTGGGTTTCAGAAAGACAGATGGGCAGGCGTACAAACACACAGACAGACACAGACATCAACACAGTCCAGAAGTTACATAGGTTCAAAGCTTGCAGTTGTATTAAGCACTAGCACTTCATAATTCTGCCTTGATCTATAACATGTTTCCACAGCAACATAGTATGTGGCAAGCAGGTTTGTCAGGTCGCACCTGCCCATGTTGACAATGTGAATCACTTTAAAAGATAACATGTTCACAGTTACATTACCTGTTACTAACCACGAAGGAAAAATATTTATTTTCTCAATAGATGCAAAAAATGTGCTAATTAAAGTGCAGTTTCTCTATAGATTACTGACTTTTGCCACTGTAATACAGGAGGAAATTCAGGGATACAGGCTGAGGGGATCCACAGAGGAGAGTCAGCAACGTCAGACAGATGGTCAGCATCTAAAAACAGAGAAGGACAGGATCGGCTGCTAGAACAGGTACAGTAAAGACACTCAGCTCTCAAATCCCTAAATAGCAGTACCAGATGATATCAGCTGACTACTAAAAAATGAATACATCAGCTAAAAACAGTAGTAAGCATTTCTAGCAGAATAACAGCACTCACACTGTCAGCATTCAGGTCACAAAACATGTAGGCTAAATAACCCCGACTAATCTTTGACAACAACCATATTATATATTTAAGCAGCTGGCATTGCCAAGGACAGTGATTACCAAACTGATGAATGTGGTCTACCCTAATAAAGGAGGTCCACAGGATCAGTTTAATTAGGCTAATATTTAATACATGTGATATAAGAGAATGCATTTGCAGCGTAAACGCTATTCTTTCTGTATTAAAGACTTCAGTTCATCCAGTGTCTCAATATACTGTACTATAGCATTAAAGAAAAGCTTTACCAAATGTGCCTCATGTTTGACTGGATGAAAATTGGCAACCCCTGTTTAGTATTTTTGACAAAATATCATGATAATGTTCTGTGTTTCTGTCATAAATCTAAATATGCTGCCAAACTGTGCTACAATTATTAGCTTCCCAAACGTATCCTACATAATGAATGTGGCTTTTAAACTAACAGGTTGATAGAAACACAAGAGATAAAGAAAACCAGAGCAGCAACATTTTTTCCTGAACATGAACATAAATACTAGAAACTAACGGTTGCTGGAGACGATGTAACTTACATTTCAACAAGGTCACCTGTCAGTTATGTAACTGAGCGTGCCCTGTACTTTTTCTTAAAACAACAACATGCTGTAAATGCGAGGGAAACTCAAGTTTAATGCGCACACATCTTAATTTAGGATACCAGCAACTCTTCGGTTCCACCTTAAAAGCTCTTCCGCGTCTGAGGGCTGTCTCTGCATTCTGATTGGCCGAAGCGATGCCTTGTTATAACCAATCATTCTAAAGGTATCCCACGTTGGGTCCTGATGTCATGGTGCAATCAGGCCAATCGCTGCCGACCAGGCCGCTGAATGGGTGTGGGCGGCGGTGGGGGACAGAGGGTAGCTGAGGAGTCTGTGGGGATTGTGGGCATTGAAGTCCCAATTATTCTGCACACACACACACACACACACACACACACACACACACACACACTCACACACACACTCACACACACACACACACGCAAACATACTCGCGCGCGCCCGCCCACGCACGTTGTCAGTCACGCTACATAAATGCTCAGTAAATTCCGCCGTTAATTTCAACCCCGCTATTTCTACTGCGCACACACACAGGGCTACAGTATATATACACACACACACACACACACACACACACACACACACACAAACACACACACACACAGTGGGTAAACACCTCACTTGTGAGTGAAGTCGGGTCGAAATTAAAGATTTTTTTTTTACTTCTTGCCAGTTTTCTTTATTCCACTTCAAAACCTGAAATCAAAATGAGTAAATGGATGTCCTTCACATGCCAAAATTAGAATAATGAGGCACATGGAACAACATAAATCATAACCTACAGGGATGTAAGAGGTCAACTGTGACTTATAACCTAACCTGCATTGTGTTTCTGCTTTGAAATATTGCAGACAATTTACTCCTGTTATTTTTGGTTTGTTCTGATCATTCTTTCTTTCTTTCTTTCTTTGTATCACAAATAGTAGCTCTATCTTGTTTCAAATACACAAATACAAATGCACACATTTGCACACATACAGAGTCTAAGCAACTGAATTTGTCCTTTGTCCATTTTTTCCATATGTAACACAAACACACACTCCCTCTCTGCGTTCCTCGCTTGTTGCATGCATCTCATTTCAGAGTGATACTGTAATATTTGGTGTGTCTCAACACACAGAGCACATTTTATGCCAATGCTGCCACAGAATAAAAATAAAAACCTCCTGACTCCCATTTTACTCTCTGTATCGTTTTTACTTTTGTGGAAAGTCGAAGCTTTACATGTGCATGTATTTTTCTGTACTGCCATATTGATGAATGTACAGCTGTGGAATGCAATATGCATGGTAGGGAAAGAGGTCCCGACTGTACCTAATTATGAAAGAAAAGATCCATGCTGGGGCACAGTAAGATCAACACAGACTGCGATGTTCAGCGATGTATGAATACGTAATTGGCATTTTCTGTACATGCTCCTGCTAAATCCGCCTCACCTACAGTACATCTTATTTAGTTAGTGATTTTGAGTGCCCCTTGATGGTGGTGATAGTAAGCCAGAGTGTTTTTGACCCAAGAAGAGAGGTAAGACTTTCTAAATGTGTTTCAACGACGTGTCTATGTTGCCTGCATGGGCTGTTGATGCTGCTATTAATGGAGAAACTGGTATCTCTGCAGTAGGTTTTCCGCTTTTTTTCTGGAAACAACAGACTTGCTCTTTGACTGTAAAAGTCAGGCACCAAGACCTGACATTTACCATTGAAATGCATGAGATGTCAAACTGATTTGTAGCTAAATGTGATATCAGATCATGTGTTGTTTTGTTTGAAATGTTTTATATAAAGTCTTAATGAAAGCGGAAAGTCTGCACAACTGGAAACTGACTGATATTCATATGTATTGTATGCTAATTAACTTTTCCTGTGTCTTGAATTCAGATCTGTTTGTTCCGTGTTTCAACCACATCTCACCACTTTCATCTGCAAATGTAGCTTGCCCAGTTGTTTTCATTGATCACCTGGTAAGGGTGAAAAGAAAGGTCGAGGAGGCCAAGCACATCTGTTGATGAAGAGCACGGGAAGAGGTGAAAAGCTGTGGGGAAAAAGCAAGTAAGAGTAAGAGGTTCTTGAGTTAAGATTTGTTAGTCAGAATCTCTGTTGTACTCTATTCTGCTTTGCTTCTGTTCTTTTATAATATGATATTTGAAGAAGGAAATGAAAGATCCACCACCGACTGACCTCTTCACACACACACACAGTTGTCACTCAGTGGTCGGTCAGTGAAATGGTCTGCAGATCTGCACTGATTAATCCATGCAGTAATAGGAAACAGCAGAGAGAGAAACCCTATCCCTATAATGTGGGACTCTGGATAAACTCTGGTCTGGTTTGATGCTGGATAAATAGACGCCTATTCACACGCGGGCACACAAACACAACTTCCCGCACACATACAGGCAAACACACGGGGCAGATAAAACTGCCATGTGTATGTACCTGTGGTGTGTTACAAGTCCCTGAGCGCCTGCAAACACATGTGATCCTCTGACCTTGTAGTGCAAACATTTAGCTTTTCTGTGTATGGATTTATGTGCATGTGTGTATTTGCTTTTGTGTGTGTGTGTCTGCTTGTGCACGCTTTGACGTGTCTGGGTGCGATTGTGTATGTTTTTGAAAGATCAGTGTGACTTCCTGGCTGCGTGTGTAGCAGGCCCGTATGTGTGGGACATGTGCAGAAACACTCTGTGCCATAATTAGCTTCATCCAACTTATTTCCTGCTTCTGGCTGCAGGAAAGAACTGTGTCAGCCTTGTGCGTATGTGTGTATGGACAGTGACATATTTCTTTGGTTTTGGCACACTGTGCGTGAGTGAACAGCGTACGACGGCTTGTAGCTATTTTAAAATACCTTTTTAATACTACAGCACACCAGCTTCAGGACAATGCAGCAGGACAATGATCCCAAACAGGAGGCCAAAGCAGCCAATGACAAACACAGTATGTAATGGTCTTGACTGACAAGGGCAGCCAGTGGACCTCAGTCCAACTGATTATGTGTTGTGCTCGTCATTGAGACACTAATGTCAATGTTGGACGATTCAGCATAAACTCCCCAAAGGTTGTAATCTTTATGTTCTTTAAAACACAAAAACCTTCAGAAGTTAACATTTACAGCTATTTTCTGCATCCAAAGCCAAAGTTTTTAAAAGTTCCTCCAGTATCTGCGCATGGCAATTGCAGTATGGTTTGTAGAACAGAAAGATTGTTGCTACATAAAGGGGCACACCATTTCTTAGGGATACTGGGGTTGTTGCACTCGTTGAAGAGAAGACGGAAGACAAAAAAAGTACTTGAGCTGGCTTGAGTTCAGACCTTGCAGAGGATCACTTGAGAAGATATCAAATGTGTGCTGATGTGTGGGGGGCTTCAGGTAATAATTTAATATTAAATATCATTCACCACACCTGTGATGATGTGCGTGGTCAGACGTTCAACAGGCATATGCCTCTCAACCGACACAGGTCAGTGCAGCAATGCTTTTCCTCCACATACTATCTAGTGTGAAGTTACTCTTTAACAGTGAGTTTGGAACCCAAAAGACTATCTACAAAACGGGCTACGATTCCACGGTTGTTCCTCTGACGTGGATGTAAATACCTTTAAATTAAAGCTAAACGATAACGTTATAACCTCATAGTCACATTGTTTGGTTTCAAATTCAAAGTGTCAGAGCCAAACACCAGAAAATGTGTTCCCATCCTGCTATTAATGAACTGTGACACATCAGGCTTTACTCTTCAGGAAATACGGCAAGTGTCCAACTGAGCATAATGAAGTCAGAGTCAGCCGCTCTCTTGTCCTGACGTACATGGATGGAAAGAGAGAGAGAGAAAATACGACACACACACACACACACACACACATCACAAGGATGGTTGGAAAAATGTATGATGGCATCTTCATGTACATACGGAGGCCTACACTGTATCTGCCAATGAGCTGTAATGTGTGTGCGCTGGTGCAAATAAATATACTGTATTTGCGTGTGTTTGCTGTGTACACTATGTTATCGTGTACATGAGGGCGAGCGTGCAAGCATGCAAAGAACATGGTGTATGTAAACGTGTGTTATGAGTAAGTATTTGTGTGTGAAGTATATTAGGTCACTGTGAGAGTTTGTCTGAATCATACATGTGTGTGTGCCATGTGAGGAGGGCATGAGTCTGTGTGTGTGTGTGAGTGTGTGTGTGTGTGTGTGTGTGTGTGTGTGTGTGTGTGTGTGTGTGTGTGTGTGTGTGTGTGTACAGTGTATTCTTGTGTATAAGCACATGTGAGTAGGTTGGCGTGTGGTTGTGTGTCTGAAAATATGAGCTATTCTGAGAGCAGTTACATATGTAAGTGTGTGTGTGTGTACTGTACAGTATGCTTTGTGTGCATTTCCATGGGCATAATTTACGTGTGTGTGTGTGTGTGTGTGTGTGTGTGTGTGTGTGTACAGTCCCTACAGGCTGTAGTAGACTGTGCTGTGCTCAGCCTGCTTGGCACAAGCCAATTGTGTGACTAATTGGGATTGAGGCAGACTGCAGTGAATAAAATACCTCCTCCTCTTCAATCATCATCATCTCTCTCTCTCTCTGCTTGTTTCTTTCCTGAATACATATAACAACATTTAATTCTTCACATATACAAATTCAAGAATACACAAAGTTACATTAATATTTTTATTTATTAATGATAATGCCGTGTTTTCAAAATCAACAGCAGGAAAATAGAACCCTGCTGAGCTAATAAAACATTGTGTGCGTATGTGTGACCTCACATGCTACTTCATTGTGCGTCTGCATTTTTCTTTTCTTGATCATTTCCTCTGACACCAGGCAAACAAATTCATGCAGCTCTTTACTTTGTGATAACTGGTCATTTATACAGTTGCAGCAGCACAGCACAGAGTCACTGTGTTTTGTTTTTCATCCCTGCCAGGTTGCTATATACACCCTGGATACCAAACGCTTCCCCTCAATTTCTCAGACACGTTCTCTTCATCTGACTCTCAGGTCTTTCCCCGAACTCAGCACACCTCATTGGGCTGGGAAAAATGGCTTTATCAATATCACTAATTAAACAGGAATATCAATATATTTCTCTGTCTCTGCCCCTCACTTTGTTTTTGTTTTTGTCTCCTCCCTCTCCTCCTTTCTCTACCTGTCTGTCTTTTTAAACATTTTGACAGTAGAATGCATTATGTAAGTGTAAAATCTACTGGCAGGGGTTCTTGCGACCAGATGCAGAGTGTTCAGAAACACACAGAGAGGACGAGAGACTGAGAGAGAGAGAGAGGTGAGACAGACTGAAAGAGAGCAGATGCGTGTATGTGTCTGAGGAATGCTGGATTGATGTGTGTGTGTGTGTGTGTGTGTGTGTGTGTGTGTGTGTGTGTGCATGCGTGCGTGCGTGTGTGTGTGTGTGTGTGTGTGTGCGCTCTGGCCAAGGTGCAGATGGTGGATGTCAGTGTTGAAAAATTCATGATGCCATGTTTGGAGATTCCTGGGGGATATCTTCTTGTTCAACTGGCCTTATAGAGCAGGCATGCACTGCAAACACACACACAAAACACACGGGACCTGTAAGTCCTGTGTGTGTGTGTGTGTGTGTGTGTGTGTGTGTGTGTGTGACTTTTAAAAAATATGGAATCAAAGAAAGAGTTGGATGTTAGAGAGATAAGGAGAAACACTGAGAGAGAAATGAAACATCTTTTTGTTATTCTGATTTTTGCTGTTTGTCTTTTTGGAGACGTTTTCCTCAGCCTCGCTGGGATTTCTTTTTCTTACAAAGTTGCCAGATCCATCTAACTGTCAAGTGAATATTTTACAAAATTCTGTTATATATGTATATTTCCAACAACTACAAATACACTGACCATTTTAACTTTAAACTGAGTCTATTCCCACAAAAGTGTAGTCAGGAGTTTATTTGCATTGGAGAAGTTGATCTTTTAGCTAATGTTGGTTATATTTCATCCCGTACATGGAAGTGGCAGGTATGACATGTTTCATATTTTATGACAACATTTAATCATTTCTTAAGCCACTTTTGCAGCCTGAGAAGACTGGAATAATTAGAAAATGATGTGCTATGTAAGTAGAGTTATTAATCAGCAAAATCCATAAATAAAGTAATAAATCTTAGTTATAATTTGAAAATTATTCCAGGTACAGACTGTATTTCAATTTCTTAGCATGGTTCCATCAGCAAGAGATTTTTTTGAAAATGAATGATTTGATAGGACAACACAGAGTCAACACAGGCTGGACATGCTCACAGTGACAATGCTAACATGGTATTTGTTTAGCAGGTATAATACCTTGTGTTCAGCATCTTAGCTTAGTGTGTTAGCATGCTAATATTTGCTAATTAGCACAACACAAAGCACAGTATTGTATTGAAGGTAATGCCATTTGTTCTGCCAGCATTTGGTCATAATTTGTTGAACTAACGGGTGAAAAAGTCAGAGGATCACAAAAGTTATTACAATTTATCCTGAGGGGAACACGAATGACTGCACCAAACTTTGTGGCAAGCCATGCAACAGTTAAGACCAAAATATATCCAGTGGTGCTATAGAGTAAAAGTCAAGGCATCACCAAAGACAAAGGTGGTTGACCAACCAAGAAACATCTCCATCCGTGGAGCCATGCTGCTAGAGTGGCTGAAAAGCTGCATTCTAACAAAAAAGGCACAGAGGAAGAGACAGAAATAGAGTGGAGCAAAAAGGAAGACACAGATGCTTTTCTTGCATAATGTAGAAGCTCGTCGACTTTGAGCAATTTGTCATGACATTTCAATGCTGGCAACACTTTTTTCCCTCGTGTGTGATGTTTGTATTGATATGCATGTAAAAATAGCGAGCCAGTGAAAAAGAGCGAGGGAAGATGGGAGAAAAGTATACATGCTTTCCTTGCGTATGAACAAAGTGATCCTAACTCCCCATTACACACATTACTCAACGGCTGCTGCCTTGACACAGTGTTTGTTGAGTGAGGTGTTCGCATTAGCGTGCCAAGACCATTTGAGCAAACAGAGCACTCCGAGCCCAAGTGGAGCGGGTTCGGACTCTAGGTAATGGAAACTGGCAGCGACTGGCGTGACAAACCCAGAGCCTCACACACAGCTGAATATGAGCCCGAGTTCTCATTACAGACCCATTTTCTACTCTGTTACTTCTTTTCTAAGTTAGTCACTGCAGCTGTGTGTGTTTGGGCTGAGTTGTTTGCAGCATGATGGCTCAATAGTACCATATAGAAGTCAAAATAATTTTTAAGATTTTTGTTTTGGATCTATTTGTCTGTCTTCTTGACTTCTATATCTTGGTTCTCAGTGCACACCTCACGACGGAGGTTCTATGATCTTATATTTTATTGTTGTTTTACTAGCTTCAAGTTTTGTTAGCATTGTTAAAAAAAATGTATATAGGAGTTTCAGCAGGATGTTTTCTGCAACGAATCTATAAAAAGGCAGTTTTATGTTAATGTTTCGTCTTGGAAAATAGAGGCTGGAATACTTTGCTGTCAGTGGAAGACGGTAACTTTTAACAGTCAGCACAGCAGGTAAGGGTCTCGGTACCCTATTTACAGACACTGATGCATCACATGAAATTTCAGCTGACTTGCATACTGTAAGACCGAATGCACCAAATCCTTGCTGTGTTAAAGGCCTAATCCGCTGTGTCTGTCCTCAGTCATCTCAGTTCATGTGGTGTGCACTGCAGCTGTGAGTGAAGGTGAGTGTCGATGTCTGTGTTTAATGTCGAGGTGAGAAGAGCATGGTGTACTCATCACAAATGGGGCTTTTAACCAAGCTGCCTCACCACATCTCATTCGCACAAGGAGAACAAAACTGCTGCTGTTTTCTGTAACATCTTCATCTCGCTAAAAGACGTAATCCTCATTTTTAAGCCTCAGTGACATCCTGAAAGTTGAGTTTGAGTTGGAATAATGCTTCGAAAAATACACTTAAACGTCTCTGTCAACCTATGCAGAGAAGCCTGAGCTAAGGCTACCCATAACACCCTTCTCTGCAGAGGCTAGCAGAGTGGCACGTGTGCACACCTCCAAATGTCAACCAAACAATGCGTTGACCTGCACGTTGAGCAAGTTGATTGGTTGACCCAAATCCTGTCAGGAGGCGGGTTTGTTGCAGAAAAGAAAAAAAAAGTGTAAACAATACATGCACTGTAAATATTGAAATGACAGAATAAACACGTAAACACTCAAGTGCAAATGCCGACATGTGCAGACACATATCTTTGTCATTGCAGGCAAATATGCACACATATCAAAACAGATGCACATACACACACACTTGGCACACTGCCTGGGCCATGTCATGCCAATTAAGTTCAGAAACTAAAAGTCTTCCACCTGGGATTTTCACCCCAACCCACATCATTAACCCTGTCCTGAACTGAACACACACACACACACAATCTTGCATACCCTCATGCACAGTTTAACCCGCCAAAAGAGTGACCTTAGATCCACATGATGCAAACCAGCCATCAAACTCACACAGCTTACCTCCCCAAACATGAACATAGATTCCTTGTAAATGTACTTTTTCCACAGGACTAAATAATTATAATAATTTGGTGAAGTGACCCTTTCAATAACTTGTTAGGATAGACATTTTTTGCAGGCAAGTGGAGCACAGCAACCTTGTCTGGCCAAATGACACCATCTGGCGGGAGGCTGGGACAGCCAGGGAATGTGTGTGTGTTTCTGGGTTTGTCATCATTAGAAACTGTGTTGAAGAGGTATATAAACAAGTATATCTGTATAAGAAATAAGATTAAAGGGGGGGATTTATGTGTTAAAATGTTTTATGTAAATATAGGTATGTGCGTGTGACAGAAAGCGATGTTAAGTGTCTAGCCGGATGGGTTTCTGGCAGCAGACATGGGACATCCAACTAAAAATGGTTGTGCAACATGTTCCACATGCATCACTTTGAAAAGTACTATTAAGAGACCTTAAAAGAGACATATTGGCTTTCAAACAGACTGAAAGTAACTAGATTAAATCCACAGATGAAACATAACAATAAACAGTTTATTATTATTGTGTATGTGTACACAATAAAACTTTAGAGGTACAATGAGTCGCTCCGGTTCCAGCAGTCTGCATGTCGAATTGTCCTTGGGCAAGATACTGAACCCCAAATTGCTCCTGATGGCTGTGCCGTCGGTGTGTGTGTGTGTGTGAATGATTCGTTTCTTTCGACCGATCAGCCGTTGGCAGCTTGCATGGTAGCCTCTGCCATCATTGTATCAATGTATCTTAAAGGGGTGAATGTGACACGTAGTGTAAAGCTCAGTGAGTGGTCGGAAGACTAGAAAGGCTCTATTTACAATTTACCATGTGGACACTACAGAGTAAACTTGTAAAAAATTTGCCTCCATTTTATGACACATCATCCTCAGGGACAGCAGTGTTCCCTGGGAGAGTAAATGTCAAAGTGACATTGAGCATCAAGCCAGTCTGGGCTCTCTCTCTCTGTCTGTGTCTGTGTCTGTGTGTGTGTGAGAGAGAGAGACCTAGTCTGAGTGTCCCCTGGGACTGGAGTTGGCTGGCTGACTGTTCCCAAGCTGTCACCAGACATTGACTCAGAACGCTATACACTCACCATCGACACACTGACTCACTGAGCCGCATCCATCAATCTAGCCATCAAAAATGTAAACACATTCAGAGGAACTTTGAATCCCACACTGAACTGAATTAAATATGTTTCCCTCAACTGAAATTATGTTAGCAATATTTTTCCTATTTCTTACTTGTTACGCCTGGAATTGGATTTGTTTTCAGGAAATATTTGCTTATTGAACTCTCTACCAGGAAGCATTTGGTCCTGTTAAGGCTTCAGGGATTTCACTGGCAACATTGTGCATTCAAGAAACAAGCAACCACACTGCTGCACTGCTGTTCTCTCTGCCTGTTGTACTCGTGGAGTTTAGAAGGGATATTGCATAACACATAAATATTGACTGGCTGCTAATTGTACACTCATCATTACTGGCAAATATGTCCCAGATTCTGCTTTTTTGCAGCCTCCTGTACTGCGTCTTGGCCTGCGGGTGACTGTGAGGGCCTCAGTATGCTTTAAATTAAGTGATTGTTAGATTGTCTAAAGGGATCAGTGTGCTTGAAATGAGCTAGTTCACACAATGTGTCATCCAACCCATTACATAAAGCAAAACAGCCACACTCACAGGCAGAGTGAACAGCCGGCCCTCATAGTTTCCTCATGGCTGCATTCCTGATCTCTTTACGGGGTTCAGGAAAATTGGGATGAGGGTACATACGGGTCGTTTTTGATAAAAGCATTCATGGTAGTTTCCACACACCTTGTCAATCACTATGTAAAAAGTGACAGTTTTGGAAAATTTAAGAAAAGGTAACCTTTTAGACACTGTTAGGGCCACTTGATGCTTTAAACAAAGTGCTTGTCAGATCATCTCACAGCATAGCATGAACACCTTTGAAGAGAGACGGTCTGAGAACATGCGCCATTAACTCCATTTTAACAATTCATTGTGTACAAGACAATAAAGACATGCAAAAGACACAGAGCTTTGGGAGGGACATCAGGGAGTCAGCATAATGCAGGCAGGGGGAAGATATTACGGCAGGTTTTTCACCCAACTTTCAATTCAATGATTTTGGAAGATTGTCATATGAGTCTGTTTCACTCTTAATACAAGCTTCAAAAAAGATTTACCTTTCATGACGGCACTTTCAGATACATTTTGTTTATCACTCATGTTGGTGGTATTTTGTGTTTTCTTAGGTTTTATATCATATTTATATGACGGCTTTTCTGAAGGTTGCCATTCTGCTGCACGTTGAGCTCAACATGGCAATTTCCTAACAATTTTCAATTTTCAATTTATTTATTTAACAGGGACGGTACACATTAATGAACGTCAGTCAGTGACGTAAATATGGCAGATTTAGCCAGACGGCTATTTTTTGTCTGTAGTCCCAGGTCAGTACAAGTCAATATGAAACAGACAACATAATAAAAACAATAAACAAAATAGTACATTTCACCACAATATACAAAACAGGTGATACAGTATACAGGTCAAACATACGTACAACTTTCATCGTAATGGAAATAAAGTTAATAAAGTTCCCTGCTAGAAGATTTATTTTTAGCAGTGCTTCAAGTTCTTATTTTCCCAATTTGTGATAAAGCTATTCTAACTACAGAGAGTAACTGTGAGTACCAAGCACAGGTGCAAACCAGGGACACATGGATTAATTTGGTGTCAGTGGCGACAGATAGACCACACAACTGACAAACAGGGCCAGTCTCCCCCCAAAAACTTGGTGTGTCCTTTTTAAAAGTGCTTTTCAGAGCCTAATCCCAGGCCTCCCGTTCTCCCAGAGATCTGTGTCGGTGTTGTTAAAACTCAGCAGACAGCACTGTACAAATATAGCTGAGTAACTAGGCCTACTGCAAATAGAACAGAACTGAATTTAATCAAATCAACACAGCATGCTCTATGTTCCAACATTCACCCTCTGGCAGCACCCCTCCTCCTGCTTCCTCTCCCTCTCTGTCTGCTCTCTGTCTGACTCTGTTTCACTCTCTTGCCTCCTTGCAGACAGCATGCACAAACACACATTTAAGCACAAAACATAACCTTATTATTGCACTTTCCCCCCTGTCTTACCCCAAACACCTCTTACACTAACTTTAACTTTCTTTCTTTCTTTCTGGATGTCATCGTTTCCTCCTCTCTTTCTGCCTCCTTTACCTTTCATTTCCTTTCCTTTCGCTCATTAGTTGCTGCACAGTATGCAAATCTACCTGTGTAATAGCTACATGCAGCTAAACACACACTCTTTCCCACATACAGACAGCGCCTTCTGCCTCTCATAAATATATCATAGTTCCCATCAGCTGCGCTAACACATAAAGTAACATGAGTCATCCCGTTAATCATTCTCAGCTTTATCACTGACCAGCTTTCTGCAGGTTGCAATTATGAAATGATAAATGGTGTTTGGTGGTGTTGTCAGATTATTTAGACAACAGGGAGCATTAAGCTGGAAACAGAGCAGCCACGGGACACTGATGGCTGGCCTGTGTTTCCAGTGACACATGAGGATTGTTTATGACAGGCCTGTGGTAGTGGTAGTGTGTGTATATGTGTGTGTGCATGCATTTGTGCTACCGCCTCAATTACGCAGCAGTCAGTCAGTCAACCATCCGGCCGGCCAGCCAGCCAGGCAGCCAGCCGGGTCCAGACAGGGTGAAGCAGCAGGCTGGTAAGCAAAATTAACCGCAGAGGCAGTGCAAACAGACCACAGTCAGACCACATCACAACCACACAGCACCCTGCCATTTGCAGCGCTGCACATGGCCGTCTGCAGGGAGGGAGAGGAAGGAGGGAGAGAGGGATGAAGGGGAGGGAAGCAGCGAAGAGAGATAGAAAGAAAGGAAGGAAGAGATTACAGGACAGAAAGGGAGGAGGATGGTGGGATGGCGGGGGCACAAGCTAGGTAGGAAGGGAGAGAAAGTCAGGGATAGGAGGAGGAGAGCTGGCAAGAGTGGGAAGTGCTGTTAAGAAGCTAAGGACAGACTGTTGAGGGAGAAAATAAGGAGGAAAGACAAGCAGAAACGCAAAGATGAAGGAGGCAGACGTTTACACAGACAAGAGCCCAATTTAAGCATTTTCAGAAAATGTAGCTTTCCATCTTCATCCTGTCTGTGTGAGACCTGCTGTATCTACTACTGACAACTGAGTAATTCAGCTGACAGAGGATTCACTGTGGAGAAATGATTTATTTTAATAGCCCCTTTCATGCAATCCTTATTGTTATATGGCACAGGTAACCAGAGACAGCTTGCTGTACATGGGCATGCTACCAGTACATTCATTTTAGGTTTCTGTTTAGGTCTTATATTGGAACTGTGGTTTTTTAAAAAACCAATGTATGCAACACGAAAGGGTGACAAAAAAACACACAAAATAAATGGCTTAGATTTGGTTGTGCTGTAGGGTTGTGTTCATTCCCTTTCAGCACCTCTCTATTCCTGTTGTCTTTATCAGTCTCTCATGCGCATCTGCATATAAGTGGATCTGGAACTTGTTCTGTTCCAGAAATAAGAAAACCTCATTTGAAATGTAAAATCACATTCACATATGTAATAACTCAAATTAGTAAAAAATTATGTCATTAAGTTCACTCCATGTGTTTAGATGGATATTACATTTTCAAAAAAAATATTTTTATAATAATTTCTGTTTTTAGCTCATTTTAACAAACACCATTTCCACTCCATGACTAGTTCAGACATGGCTGTAACAGGGCAGAGAAGGCTAACTGTAGTAAATGTTGTAAAAAAAAAATATAGATTTCAGCAAAAACGTTAAAAATGACATGTAGGTAGATAACACGGACAAGAGAAAAGCTAACAGGTAGGGTGACATATCTTGTGTTCTGCCACATTGATAAATGTTCATGGGAGCTATAAATGTTTTTGTATGCTGACAAGTTTGTTTGCACTATGTGAAGTTGTTAGAGTTCTTAAAAACACAAATGGTGGAATAACAGTGCTGTAGAAGATATTCATTTATGATAAGATAAGAAAAGTAAACCCCAGAAACTGATTAAATAAACCCTGAATCAGAGTCACAGAGCCTTGTGCGCTATTCCATCTGCTGAAAAGAGTCATCAGCATGCTAACACTCTGTAAATGCTTTCAGTCTTAGTTTAGTGTGCTACCATGTAGCTCTAAACACGAAGTACAGCTGAGCCTGATGAGATTGCCATTAGTTTTGCAGGTATTTGGTCACAATATTTGTTTTGGACAGTTATTTATTTGCTTCAGTCCTTTATCTGTAGAGAGAGAAAGGAAAAATAACAAAGATCCTGCAGTTGAGTGGTACCCAAAAAGTAAAAAAAAATATTTTACATGATGATGGCATTCAATGAAAAGTTAGGGGATCACCAAAGTTATACAATTCATCCTGAGGGTGACATGAATTCTTGAACACATTTCATGGTCAATCAGTAGTTGTCAGGACACTTCACTCAAAATCAGAAATGTTAACTTCATGGTGGCACTAAATAAAAAGTCAGTGTGTGTTTAGAAATCATTGGGATTTATCCTTTGGGCACTGCGGATATCTACAAAATATCATGGCAACTCATCCAATAGTTGCTGGAATCAACCGACCAACCAACCAACAGACAGACGTTGAAATTCTTAGAGCCAAACTGGTAGTGTGGATAAAAACCAGTGTGGACAGACGCAAATGGATTTCTAACTGTTGGGATGTGGGCTGGCGAGCTTACACTGGGTAGCATTTCACAGATGATATCACAGACAGCTGAAAACACTTGTATCACAGATGAAACAGCATTCCAGCAATTGAGCAAGCCTAACATTTTACAGCCTGACAACCATGTATTTATTAAGTCAAATAAAAGGCTTTGAATGGTTCCCACAGACCATAACTGGCAAAATAAAATGACTCTTGAAAAAACATCTCCTGATGTGAAAAAGTCTAAAAATCCAAACATGACTAAATGCCTTCCACTGCATGAGCAGCAGTTCAGACCTTGTAACCTTGATCCCTCTGAAATAGTGCAGGAGAACAGTCATATAAATTTTTAATTTGAACAACAAAGGAAAAAAAAAAAAAACCCAACACAATTAGAATTCTGAAGTGCATGTTGGCAGGAATATATTTGTGAAGCACACAGAGTTGCTGAGAGGATCTAACAATAACATTACTGTGTTTAGGAAAGAAACTACAAGCAGACCATTATCTTGTCATTGGCACTCACGGTAATGCGTGCTTTTAGGGGGCCAGCTCAGATAAATGCAGCTAGAAAAGAAAAGCAGAGCGGTGGGGGGAAATGAGGTTAAAGAACAGCATAAACAGAGGATATGAGAGACAGACAACAAAAAAGGGAGAGACAGATGACAAAGAGAAATTGAAGAAAAAAGTGAGATAGGGAGAGGGATTTTGCTTTGAGGTATATCAGAAGAAAAGTTAAGAAGAAGAGTGGGTTTCATGGCACGAGGAGGAAGCCAGGCCTCTATAGCAGAGAGTTAGCCCGAGGTGTTTTCATACTTGAGCGAGCGCTGATGGACGGAGGTCGATGAATTAGTGATGAGGATCAGGATGAAAGTGCTTTCTAGAAACTACAGGGCCGACCAGACAGAGCCAGGGCATGTGGGATAGGTAAGGTAGGCCCAGGGTGTGAGGCTGGAGTGATAGACGGGACAGGTCTGGCCTTGAACTGTCAACACACATCATACATGGCAACAACACTTCAGGACAATCTGCACACCTGTCAGTGTGAAAGTTAGCTCATTGTAGTACACTTACATTTGTTGTAAAATATCTGTAATTTTAGGGTTAGGTTTTTAGATGAAACTTTAGCAAATACCCTTTATAGACTACCATCAACTTGTCTTTAATATTATAAAAATATCAATCTGTGATTTATAGATTATACAGATTATTCCAGGAGTGGGTCGAATTTCTGGTGTACTCAATTAGCACTTCCTTTGTTTTGCAGAATAACAACACCCAGAGATCAGACAAGAAGGTTCCTGCTAACTTGTTCCAGTGTGCATTTATCGCAGTAGGGCCCCTTTCTCAAGCTGCACAAGGCTACATTGTATTCTGGTATTTTGAGGCCACTATAAGTGATACTGGCGTCAACAGATGAGCTTTGACATTGCTCTGAGGTTTAGGGATGACACTTTCAGCAGCTTAAAAGAAATTTGCTGTCAAACTTTGTAGCCGAATGTAAAATGTAAGTGCTGTTGTCTACACTTGACCAGATATCTGCAAACACATGAAATATATAGCATTACAGCAGCAACAAAAGAGGGCCATAAATGTTTTTGCATAATAATTGTTGCAATTGCTGTTTTAAATATTTTATTTTATTTAGGGGTTTTTGTACAGATCCCCTATGGCAACATTTGCACCAGAAAGACATAATAGGTTCCTTCAAAGAACAAAAGGATATTTAAAAAGAGTATATATGGTATGGGTTGTACAAAAATGCTAATTTCAAACTCACAAAACTTAGTTGGGAAATGAAAGAAAACAAGCAAACACACACTAAAAAACTAATTAATGAATAAATACATAAATCAAGAATCCCAGCATTATTAAATACATCACATGTAACTGTGGTTATATTTGTAGTAGCAGAATGTACTGAGGCAGACATAATCCGTGTCTTTATTTATAAAGGACATTTACAGCACAAAGTTGATCAAAGTGCTTCACAATATTCAACGCAAGGTTAGAAAGTACAAGGTAAGAACAAGCAGCACATAAACAGAATACAGTCAGAGATGTAACGTATAGTTATGTAGATCCACAAGCCAAATTTTTCTTTTATTGTGGGAAGGCACCCATTATATTAAGAGGGAGGCAGCCACAGCAGCAAAGGCTTGAACCCCCTTGTGTTTCAGTGAAGGCCGCAGAGCAGGCAACAGGCTCAGGTCAGATGATCTCAGAGACCTAACTGAAACACAATGTGAGATGTGTACATTTTGATAAATGTGGACAATTGCATATGAATGTATTTACAATTTGTATAACAGTACAAGGTTTGCAAGAGTATAAATACATTTATTTACCTCAACTCATAGTCCACTTACTAGATTTTGTAATAATTTTGAAAGTAATAAGACAGAGAGAGAAAAACGTGTGAAAAAAGAACAAGAAAGAATATGAGATAAAAGAAGAGAAAAAGGAGACCTGGTGTCTCCTCTGGAGGAGAGGAGGAGGAGGTGCAGTAGTCAGGCTGCAAATAGAGCTGGCGAGAGAGAGAGAGAGAGAAGAGAGAGGGAGAGAAAGCACTTGCTAAATGAATTTGGCTTCCAGCGATGGGTCTACTCCACTGCTGTGCCGTGTGTGTATGCAGGCATATGGGCTTGCATGTTCATATCCTGATATATACACATGTATGACTGCCAGCGTGTGTTGAAGTGTTGCCTCTGAGTGTGTGTGGCTCCCTGCATGTGTGCCTCTGCAGCTGAATATGTGTCTCTGTGTGTGTATTTTTGTGTCTATCTTAAATAGACAAATGGTTTTGCTAGTATGTCTGTGAAAAACATTAGCATGCGTGTTTGTGCATATCTTTTGGACAGGCAACTGCATAATGTTTTCTAAACGATGGTGTGTCCGATAAAGACAAGGCGAGGGTGTCTGTGTGTGTGTGTTTTAGGCACACTGTCACCAGGATTGGAAGTGACAGGCAGGAAGTATCAGAGGCAGCTGGGTAACAGCCCACTAACCACACAGGGGAGGGCTCTACACTGAACAACATTACCAGTGGGGGTAGAGAGACTATTGAGAGAGAGAGAGAGAGAGAGAGAGACTATAGAGGGGGGATAAGATGAGGAGAGAGGATAGAGGAGTAAAAAGGAAATTTGTTTTGCTATTAAACCAGAAAAAAATTACTTCAAATCATTTCTATACAGAACAGTTCCACATTTTGGGAAATTATTATTCTTTGCTTCGTTGCCGAGAATGAGATGACAAGATCGATATCAAAATCATGTTGCATGGATGACAGGTTCAAATATTATCCAAAGAAAGGTCAAAAATCAAGGGCAACTGGATTGGTTAAAGTTACTCGAAGACGTTTCGCATTTCATCCGAGAGTCTTCTTTAACCGATAACTATGACCTGTTTCGAAAAAGTATCCCCTTGTCTCGACAGTGAATGGCATTTCGTTGTAGATGTAGTAGTCACTCATTTTAATTTTCTTTCATTTGTTGTCTCTTCCATAAAAACCTGACCCCAACAGCGGGTGCCCAGTGTACGTGAATGGGCACTTGATGTGTGTTTTCAGTCGTTTTAATATAGACAGAGATCAACTCTGAAATGCAACTAAAACACTGGTGTGGACAGAGATCATTTTCGTTTTCAAACTCTTAAGTAATGTGGATGTAGCTTTAGAGTATCAGAGTCGTATTGATCTTCTCATCTTACTCTCAAAATGTCTCAAACTACTAATACTACCACTACAGGTAGTGTTGATAATTTCTTCTAAGATTGTCTTAAGCCAATGTGAAAGAAAGAAAGAAAGAAAGAAAGAAAAGTGATGAGTCATTGGTTGCAGAAAGCAAAGTCATTAGGCAGTAGAACAAGAAAGATTCAGAGACAGAAACAAGAGACAGAGATAGATGGAGGTTAATAGAGATAAGGCGAGGCGTTGTGAGTCAAACATGAGGATGGGATGGGAGATGAAAAGACAAAACTAAAAAGGAGTGAGAGAAATAGGATGAGATGATGAAGAGAATAAAAGATGAGGGAGGAGAGAGAAGACGAGCAAAGAGGAGAGAGAACAGAGAGGAAAGACAGAAGGTTAGAGCGAATTTAAAAAAAAAAGATGACAATATCAGAGGAAGGGAAAGAGAACGAGGGAGATGAGGAAGGTCAGCAAAGGAGAGAAGAGGACAGAGAGAGCGGGTGAAGAAGGGAGAGAGAGGGTATTTGTATCTCATATGGCTCCATTAAAGTTTGAATAGTTCTCATATCTCTTTCTGTTTCCTGCTGCTGGAGAAAGCACACACACACACACACACACACACACACACACACACACACACACACACACACACACACACACACACACACACATTCACACGCAAACATGCATGCACACACTTGCATATACCACTGAGATTGACATGAGTGTGTGCGTGCGTGCGTGCAATGGGGAACTGCACATAGAGAAGACAAGATTAGAAAAGCAGGCCAAGAGACGGTTTCCCATGGTGCATCTCTGGAAGCATCTGTATTAAACCGGGTTGTGTCAACACTGACTGCTCCTCCATCTGAGGCCTAGAGAGTGGGAGAGAGACACATATGCAGACAGAGAGAGAGAGAGAGAATGGGAAGAAAAATTTGTATGTTTGCTTTTTTCCATTTCTGAGTGTGCCTGACAGACACACAGGGAACGACAGATCACTCCGAAATGCAGAGGAGGGTGAAAAAGGGGGACAAAGATAAATAGAGGAAGCCTTTGAACAGAGAAAGAGAGAAAATGTATATATGAAAGAGTCTCAAAGTGGCAGGAATGAGTGTGACAGAGAGAGAAAAAGAAGAACGAGATTAAAAAAGAGTGACAGTGATGGATGGGAGAGATAGACGGATGGATGGAGGGATAGATGAAGGGACGTGCGGCGGGTTAGAGGATGGAGAGGCGGCAGACGGAGATTGACAGCCTCCTTTCCCGGGGACGGATGAATAAACAGGCGCAGCAGGCGGGGTGGGGTGGGTGGGGGGCGACGGATGGAGAGTGAGTGAAAAGATGGAGAAAAGGAGAGAGGGACGGAGGAGGGGAGGTAATGAGAGATAGAGTGTGTCTCCGTAATCAAGCCATAAAGGAGAGCGGGAACGAGGGGGAAAAGACGAGTGGGCTCTGAATGAGTCAATCATGATTAATCAAGACGCTTCTCGCTCTCTCCCTCTCTCGCTCGCTGTCTTTCTCTTTTTGCTCAGACTCATCATCATCACTATCACCATCATCATCACCACACACACAGACTTACAAAACCTTGCTTTCCAGTGCAGCCCCCTGTACGTTCCTATCAGGAATGTGTGTGCATATCCATTCATGTATTTTCAGACCTGCAGTGAGTGTCTTTAACTTTGATCCTTTAAAATGAGGTCTAATCAGCCAACTCACATTCAATAGGTTATAATGTAATAGCAGAATATGTAGGGCATTGATATTTGGTGTTTAGGCTTTGACTTCATCACTCCCCACAAGGAAGCAGCAGGCTCAGGAAAGCAGAGAGTAGAGGGTGACGATACAATTCAGAGCCCACAGGTGGATGGGTGCTGGGAGCATTGACAGCAAGTGACAGCATGACTTTCAGGTGAGTGGCATGAAGTGCACGGTGGAAAAAAGAGTGAGCAGAGCGCCGACTGCTTAGGTAAGCTACACTGCCGTTATTGAAAAGGATGCGTATTGGATATACGTTCGCAGGAAAAAGTATGTGAACCTTTTGGAATTACCTGGATTTCTGCATAAATTTGTCATAAAATGTGATCTGATCTTCATCTAAGTCACAAGACATCACACAGTCTGCTTAAACTAATACCACACAAGCAATTATATGTTTTTATTGAAGACACAGTGTAAACATTCACAGTAGAGGGTGGAAAAAGTATGTGAACCCCTAGGCTAATGACTTCTCCAAAAGCTAATTGGAGTCAGAAGTCAGCCAACCTGGAGTCCAATCAATGAGATGAGATTGGAGGTGTTGGTTAGAGCTGCCCTGCCCTATAAAAAAACAACTATTCTCATGAAGCATTGCCTGATGTGATCCTTGCCATCCATCGAACAAAAGAGCTGTTGACTTGCATGAACCTGGAAGGGGTTACAAAAGTATCTCTAAAAGCCTTTATGTTCATCAGTCCATGGAAAGACAAAGTGTCTATAAATGGAGAAAGTTCAGCACTGTTGCAACTCTCACTAAGGAGTAGCCGTCCTGGAAAGATGACTGCACAAGCACAGCACAGAATGCTCAATGATTTTAAGAAGAATCCTAGACTTACAGAAATCTCTGGAACATGCCAACATCTCTGTTAACGACTCCATGATATGTAAAACACTGAACAAGGACTTCATGGGAGGAAACCACGGAGCAAGCCACTGCTGTCCAAAACTGCTGTACATCTGAAGTTTGCAAAAGAGCACCTGAATGTTCTGTGGACAGATGAAACCAAAGTTGAGTTGTTGGAAGGAACACACAATCCTATTTGTGGAGGAAAAAAGGCACAGCACATCAACATCAAAACCGCATCCCAACAGTGAAGTATGGTGGAGGGAGTATAATGGTTTGGGCCTGCTTTGCTTCCTCAGGGCCTGAAAGGGTTGCGGAAAAATTAATTACAAAGATTGTCAAGAAATTTTGCAGGAGAATTTAAGGCCATCTGTCCGCCAAATGAGTCTCAACAGAAGATGATTGATGCAACAGGACAATGACCCAAAGCACAGAAGTAAATCAAGAACAGAATGGCTTCAGCAGAAGAGAATACGCCTTCAGGAATGACCCGATCGAGATGCTGTGGCATAACCTCAAGAGAGCGATTCACACCAGACATCTCAAAAATATTGCTGAACAGTTTTGTAAAGAGAAATGGTCCAAAATTCCTCCAGACCGTTGTTCAGGTCCAATCTGCAACTACTGGAAACGTTTGGTTGAGGTTATTGCTGCCATAATAGGGTCAACCAGTGATTAAATCCAAGCGTTCTCTTACTTTTTCCATCCTGCACTGTGAATGTTTACATGTTTGTTTGTTGTTTGACCAATTTATGCATAAATACAGGTAATTCCAAAGGGTTCTAGATTTTCAGAGGCCTGAAGAGGTGAATATACGCAGAATATCACAAAAATGGCAAGTAAAAAGGTTCAATTTATTCATCCATAAAAACATGGAATTTACAGCTACAGCTCAAATATATTCTTACTAAACTCTTTAAAAAGGAGTAACGGACCGAATACTTTTATTTTAAAAATAATAAATAAGTTGTTTCCTGAAACAGCAGGGCACTGTAATTTTTAGAAAATGTTAATCAAACAGGAGTAAATTGTGTGTTTGTTAAGGACTATTTACAGACGTGGATGAATGGTGCTCCACTGAGTATTTAGTGAGTATGTGGGGTTGACTTAAAATAAACCACAGTGCCTATGTTTAATAAAGGAACATGTCACCCAGTGCAACAGTCTAGCTCATTCATGTGTTTTTAATAGTTTTTGGACAACAGCTCTATATCACAGAGGAATAGCCCCATCAGGCAATAATTACTGGTACGATCAATTAATTGTTGGCTTTGGTCTTTTCATGGGATTTGTTGACAATAAGAAAAATACATCATATAATCTGCGTCTTTAAGGTGGCACTAATTAAACAACATGAGTGTGATTGTGGCACTTTTATCTTTTTCTACAGGCTCTAATGTGTTCTACAGAAAAAGAGTGAATGAGAGAAAAACCTCTTCTCTGCTGCCTCTGTGCCGTTGCTTTTGAGAAGTGTGTGAATCCTCAGACAGAAAGAGAAAAAATAGGGCACTTTCATATTTATTCAAGTGTCAGATCCAGAGGGGTCTGTAGGGAGAGACAAAGAAAGAGGAAGGGAGGAAGAGAGGAAGGAGAGCTCCAACCACAGGAACTCTGAGGTTTCACAAGCCTTCCTCTTCTTCCTCTTTTCTATTGGAAGACAAACACACACACACACACACACACACACACACACACATACATCTGCCTGCATAGACACACAGGGGGAAAGGCAAACAGAAGGAGCGAGTTGGCGGTGAAGGGAAGAAAAAGAAAGTGAGAGGGAGATAAAGGAGGAAGGTTATAAGAAAAGCAAGGATGTTCTGTCATTCACACACACAAGAACATCCACTGCATGTGCATCCATCTGCCAGCTAAGAGTGTGTATGTGTGTGAATGAGGAGGAGCCTCAGGAACAAACCAAGTTACGTCTCAGGATTTAATAGACAGAGCATCTAAATGAGGATTATGCAGGTGCCAAACAGGCCGTGATCCATCACATCAATTCTGGGTACATGCGGCGCTGAATAGATAAACCTTCATCAACGCAGCCAAAAGAACAGGAAGCTCCCTGTCGAACGTGACACACCGAAGCACATGTGAGAATACCTCAGAGCAATTACCTGCTGGTTTCACCTTGGCTGGTAAACACATATCAACACTTCCTCCTGGTGGATCTGCTGTGAACTACAGTTACCCTTGGGCAGTCAGAGGGCAGCAGATCCTGTTTCAATGTGTGTATTTATGTAATAAAATCAGTAAGCACATGGATCTGAAAGCCCTGTTATTTATGTAATTTAAACCTTGATGGAGGTGAACTAACAGATATAGGATGGGGAGACTCAACAAGTCATGAACCCAACTATGATCCAAAGACTTCTGTGCTGTCATGGTGAATTTCAGCCTCACAGCATCATGCAGGCTCATTTTTGTGCTATACGATTTAAGAAAAATCACTGAGAGTTGATTAATCCACTGTACTTTATGTGCTCTGCAACAATCACCCAACGGCCTCTCATGGGATATTTGAAGGTTGAGATTTTGCCGCCTTTGGAAACTTTGTGAACCTGTCATCTTTGTTAGCCTCTGATCCAGTAGCATCGGTAACTCAATGGTTCTCTCACAAAGTTTTCTTTAATTTTTTTTTTTTTTTTTTATAAATCAGTCTTTTTGAATAGCGGCAAAAGAACAATTTAGTACCATGCTGTGAAAGGGGATTTTAATGTCTGTGTCAGGGGTTTTGCACGTTTCACCCCATTAACTAAAAATGCTATTCACCATTCCAAAGCATGCTTTAAGTTGAGATTAAAGTTAAATAATTTAAGTTTAAACCAGCATGGACAAGAAGTCCTTAAATTGCTCAGAAAAATCTTAATTTCAACTACTATGCCACGAGAAGCGGGCAACTACAGTAACGTGCAAATGTTTTAGGCAGGTGTGGAAAAATGCTGTACCGTAAGAATGCTTTCAAATGTTAATAGTTTATATTTATCAATTAAACTAAACTAAATGCAAAGTCAACAAAAGAAAAATCTCAATCAACCTGTCTGCCTTTAAGTGTCTGCCTGGGAGACACCTTGCTGATGCAGAATAACCACCTTGTGTGGTGTATGACTTTTGATAGTAAACGGTCTTCAACAACCTCACCTTGTTAGCAGAGTTTGGTTGTTCCTCACCCAATTGTATTCCTCTACAAAGCCAGTTCTCTTTCAGTTAATGATTGTTTTTCAACCTACGTATTGATATTATGATAATTAGCACCTGTGTGGTAAAATTGTTCAATCACAGACCTGACGAGATGCCAACAAAATCCCTGACTTTGTGCAAGTATACCTACAAGAATTTATGCGTTTTTGCAATTCTGTTCACTCGCTTTTTATTTTGTTAACTGATAATCTATTAACATCTATATTTTTGAAAGCATTCTAACGTTACAGAATTTTTTCACACCTGCATAAAATAATTAAACAGTACTGTAAATCTGCTGTGGAAGATTGTGAGACATAGTTGAAAGCTCCTGAATAGCCACTACATGTTCCATGTGATGGAGTTTGGCTTTCAGAATTTTAATATTTAGTTTGTTTTCTTATAATCAAGAAAGCTTTTGGTTTCCAGTTATTTTCAGTAGACTACAAAATCAACTTGCAAGTTAGTTGAGATTTGTGTCAAAGCTAAATAATGAATGAATGTGTTACCATGCATGGTGATGCAAATGTGGGACCCATTGTTTTGTAAAACGAAAACAATAACCACTACAAACAAACATGGATGAAGTGAGAAGTGAATTTGGCTGTTTCCATCATTATTGAGGCAGTCAACTCAAAAATCTAAGATATTGGACTGTCTTGAAAGCATCTACTATGAAAGTTTCCCTGCAGTCTCTGCTAGAAGCTAAATTACCATGCACTTACTATCTACTGCATTAAGATCACGTAATTTTAATGCTTACAGCGATGATCACAGAGCTCAACCAAGTTTTAGATCTTAGAAAGTTGATGTTCATACCTTGATAAGATCAACCAGAATCAATGCCCGCCTAAAACGTAGGATACTTAACAAAACCCTGCTTTGGAAAAAAAGTCAGTTGTCTGCTTGACTTAAAATGGGGGTACAAGTGTGTCTACTAGTTAAAACGGGATAAAAAAAGTGCTGTTACAGGAATCAAGTGTCATTAGTTTTTCAGTCACACTAAAGGCTTTCTCACCACAAAGCCGTCCACCCCGATCAGGATGTCAAATTAAAGATTCACACAGAGACATTCAAAAAGAGCAGGAACATTTCTTATGATTTGATTGACTTTATTTGTAAGGCACCAGAAGTCCTTCCTTACTGCAGAACATTTCATATTATTTATAGTAAATGTTTGTTGTACTTTTTTATAGTTTCTTTTTTTGTTTCAATGAAGCTATGATTTCAGACACAAAACATTTTTTTGCCAAAGTACACACTTTCAGGTTTTACATTATGCACAAAATAAGTATTTAAAAAAAGACCTTTACAAAGCTCAAAACGCTTACAATGCTTCACGCTATGGGGGCAAAAAGTTGGTAAGGTAGTATGTGGCAAGGGACTAAAAGGGATGGGGTGGGGGGGTCAGAGAAGAAGAAAAGGGTCAAAGGGCAAAAGGTCAATGTACTGCAGTTTCCCCCCTGGTGTCACATCAGTTTTGTAACACAATAACACAAGAATCATCCAGGACAGACAAGAAAAGGTGCAGCTATATACACATAAAGCTTTCTATGTATAACTGTATACAGAGGCGAGCACCTCCAACTACTTTAACAAATACATAGAATTTCATTTGTATGTTTATAACGTCAGCTTTGCAATTCTCGTTCTAGTTCATATTGATTAATATTTTTAAAAAAAGAGGCAAAAAAAAACAAAACAAACAAGTGCATCGATCACAGAAAGTTTGGACCAAACAGAAAGAAATCAATCTTTGTTCCCCCGCAGACATGCATGCATTGATGTATGTGTGTGTGTGTGTCGCTTTGTCTACACGCTCTGCATTTCACTACGACAAGTACAGTATGTAGCTAGATACATACAGTATGTGGACAGATGGGAGGGCGATGCTTAATTCACAAGCAGTGATGGCATGTAAGCTTTAGTTGAAGTAAGAAAGGGAACGCACTTCAAAACTGTGGTTTATAAACGACCACCAAACCTGTACAGCCGTTTATACACACCTCGTCTATGTATTCACGTAAACTCACTATAACTGGTATCATTGAAAGAGTCATCCCACCAACAGCATGTTAACTCAACTTTTAGGCGCATGATGGTTTTATTCTGAATGCAGTGACATGCAATTTTTGTCCTTTTGCTTTCTGAATGACTTAAATGCTAAAATGTGCTTTATCATCGTCATGCCAGAGATTTAAAGTTTAGTGTTTCATTTCCCAAATTAGGGTCAAGGATTGTTTATTTTAGAATGAAACTCTTTATCACTCAGAGTAGCCATTAAAACAGAGAGGGGAGGTTAAGAAAGTGTGTGTGTGTGTGTGTGTGTGTGTGTGTGTGTGTGTGTGTGTGTGTGTGTGTGTGTTTCTGTGTCTGTCTCTGTGTGTAGGGTTTGTATAAAATTACTTCGTACACAGGCTGTCTTCACATTAACGCTCAAACACAGGCCATCACCATCGGCTTCTAGTCGATCAAATAATCTTTGAGGGCCGAGCGCTGAGGTTTGTAGAAAGAAGACATTTAATGGGGCCATTGTGGCTGCTGCTAGACCCGTTAAACCAACACCCATAGTCCACCCACACAGGTGTTTTCACTAATGTTGCCTGGTTAGACCTCTTGAGTACAAACTGTGCTTGACTTACATCTCCCACACACTTCTAGCGGAAATTAGGACCGGGAAACTATGAAAGCTCTGATTTATCTTACTTGGCCCTTAATAACAGAAAAGTGCATGAAAGCCAAATGAACATGAACGGCTCACGCCAGCCGAAGTTCATTGTGAAGTAATTAAACCCCAGGAATTAAATGGGGCATTAGCCTGCAACAACCTGGAGGCGTTTTAACCACGGAGCCACCAGGACGCCCTGGATGTGGGAAGGTTGAGGGCACTCAAACATAACGGAGTTCTGATACTCAAATAAAAAGGCAGAGGGTATATCGAGTGCCACAGGTAGCAGATGGGGACAGATTTTGAACACAGTATTCTCAGCATGGTCTCTCCCCCAACTTCCACTTGACTAGAGGCCTGTTCAGACAAGGTAATTGAAAACAGCTGAGTAGGTGTGCAGGGCCTGAGGGGGAGTTTGTTTTTGTTTTTTACTCATCAGAGCTGTGGAGGACGCTTGTGCTTCATGTGTGTGTTCTGCACTGATTTAATTTTGTTAGATCATGGAGTTAGATCGTATGTACAATGTGGTGTTAAGTCTGATATGTGACAGACCTGTATATGTACAGTGAATCAAAATGTACAGTATTTAAATCTGAATTATAGACCGATCAAAAAAGCACAGGTCCAGTTGTGTTTGTTTCACGTGGAGACGTTCCTTAAAATAAACCTAAGACTGTTTCTCAAGAACTGGATCATGACAGGGACTGGGACCGACCGCATGCAGAGATTAATGTCACCAGTCTAGTCTCTGTATATTAAGTTTGTACACACAGAGTGGATAAATAAGCCATTCCCCTTGTGACACAGCCTGTACTCTGTCATTGTCCAACCCTTGTTTTGCTCAGGCCTGAGCTCACCGAGGAGAGGATTCCTCAAAGACACACACTGCCCTCTGCTGTCAAACACACAGCATGCACACTCGATCTCCCCTCTGTGCCTGCTTGAATATTTGTGCACGTGAAAGATTAATAAGGTGATGGGAGGGTGCAGGAGTCAAGCAACATTGCTGTTCATTTAACTACGGATGGAAACGTTGCCTTTCAGTTAAGATGCTTGGCAGATTTATCTAACGTACCGCACAGGGTCAGGCAAGGATCGGGAGTAGGGGATATTATTTACTAAGGTTGGTTCGTTATCCAGTCGGACGGCTCTCAGCAGTAAATTTGCTCTAAGAAGGTGCTTTTCTTTTCTCCATACAAATTCAGGATTTTACACAACATCTCTAGTTTGTTGAATGCAGATGTCTTCTCCTTCATAACGATTCTGCAGCAGTTTTTAGATTGGGAGTGTGTGTAACTTTAGGGAGGTTTCTCTCTTCAGCAGGGGCATGAGGGCACTATTTAAACACTGATCTGATTCAAACAATCCACCGTTTAAAACAAAGCCAACTTTTTGCTAGGAATGAATACCTGTAATCTGAACTGCCCAGAAATATCAACGCTGTTGATCTCTGGTGATACCTCTTTCTTAGGAAAATTAAGTTTCTAGGAATCCTGTGTTGTGTCTGACAAGTTTTACTGCCTGCCAAAGACTCCCTGTTTAACATTTAACATGTTTTGAACACCTACAGTACTGAGAGTTCAGTCTCACAGATCAGTCCTGCATGACAAGGAACCGCTTTGAACAGAGGCGAGAGGTGGGCGAGAGTGGGAGGAAGAGAGGCATGGAGGGGGAATAAAAACAAAACAGAAACTAAACAGAATAAGAACTGAGAGACAGAGTGACAGGGAGAGAGGGAGAAACAGAAATAGAAAGTAGTCCTGATAAAATACAAAAAAAAAAAAAAAAAAAAGATACTATCTGAAGAAAAGACACAGAAGAGAGAAACTCTCTGATGGTGGTAATGAGGTGGGGGGATAAAGAAACAACCCAAGTATGGTAAATATGAAGCAATCTGGGCTAGTCTGACATGAGGGGCAGGTGTCAAAGCTCATGGGAGTTGGTAAGGGGTCTGTAGCTGGAGCTGTGGTGATGGGATTGAAGCCCATGTTAGCCAAGGTCAGAGAGAGGGAGACCAGGGGAGAGGCTGTAGGACAAAGGGGGCTCAGATCTGGGGATTCAGGTCTCTGGATAAAAACAGAGCTGAATGGGGGACACCATTTAATCAGACTTGTCTCCGTCCTCTTCGCGGTGGCTGTCAACTCCGTCACGTGACGCTTTTTCCTCCTTGGCCAGCTGGGCTTGGGAGGCCAGCAGGGAGGAGAGAGAGAAGAGACCAGAGGAGGTGGTGACGGCGGGGAGGGTTGGCTGGCTCAGTCCCAGCGGCAAAGGGGTCATGGGCAGGGCCAGGCCCTGGAGCTGAGACAGCTGGTGAGCCTGGAGCTGCTGCTGCATGGAAGGCAACCAGACACAACTTAGACACAGCAGGATAAATCCAGCACACAAATCACTGCAAAACACTGAGGGAAATGCAAATCTGTAATGCACAGAGCTATTATACATCACAAATGATGTTTAATATATAACCCCTGAGGCACAGTGCTAATAGCTCAGCCACAATAGCACACATCATAGCTAAAATACATGCTCAGTAGGAGATGGGAAATCTGCAGCACACATCTCATTTATAGAAGATGCAATTTTCAATATACACCAAGAAAACAAGTGAGAGGGGAGAACACAGTATAAAAGCGGTAAAATTGTCTGACAGAGGACAGACATGGTCCAAAATAAAACACACGTACATTTAAATTTAATGTAAAGGACAACAAATAGTTAATCCTGTGGATTTTCATCACTCCCTATTGCTCACACACACTCAACATGATGACACATCTGTGGGCAGATTTTATGACAATCCTGACTGACAGTGTCTAACAGCCTTAGTTTCCACACGCTACACCCACAAAGTCAACAGCGCTGCTTTCCATTCAGAACCAGAGCTCAAATGCCCTATATCCTTCAGGTATATAAAATATGCTATTAGCGGCTACCAAAGTAAGATATTGATGGATGAATTGTGTGTCTCCCTGTACTGAAGAGAACAGGCCCAGTCCTTGTTTTATTTTATTTTTTATATACTTTCTCTTGCATGTTTGAAATAAAGATTTCAATTCAAATTCAAAAAACAGGCCCCATTAGCCCATGTATCTGAAGCAGTAGTCACAAAGACAAAAGCAAGGTGCCTCTTTGAAACATGCATCACAGTGATGGAGTTGTTAAGCTAGCTAACACTAGACCCATAGTAGAATGATGGAGTGGCTCGGTCAGCTAATACTAAACCTCTCATAAATGATGAAGTAGCTAAGCTAGCTAGTACAAGACTTATAATGATAAAGTGTAGCAGGCTAATGTTAGAGCCACAGAAGGATATGAAGGATTGCGGCTAGATGGTTAATGCCATATTGATTTAGCATTTTAACTAGCTAGCTAATCTTACGATTAACGAAATTGTGCTCAGGGTGGAGGTTATGATCCCATGTATCTGTAGATGGGAGTATTTACTACTTCCACACTCGAGGATAATGATAAAAAAAACAAACAAAAAAACCCAATGAAATTTAAAGACGCAGTACACTGATTTTCTGATATCTTCTGTGGGTCTAGAGGAGCTTTCCAAAATCTGAGAAATTAACCATGATGATGTCATTATGACGCGAGTTCTTTTCAAATTATTTATATATTTAAAAAGATTACCTTTTATTAACCACTAAATTAATGCTTACAGCCAAAGAAGCAGAGTAAACTTAATTTATCCATCTCATTTCAAAACATAGACATATACGTTAAAATATATAGCCAAAATTATAAATAAGAACACATAAATAAATAGAAAAGGCCATTAAATAAAGGTTATTTAAGATAAGATAGAATAAGTGGTAATTATCAATAATTGCATCATAAGACTCTCAGTTGGGGCTGCGGCTGGAACATCATACCCTTATGATGGAGTTCATCTCTGGGGGGGTGACCTGCTTGGCCCTCTCTATGGCCGCCAGGACCTGCTGCTGGTGCTGGAGACGGTGGGTGAGGGGTGAGCGTGGGGGGGTGAAGACGAGGGAAGGAAAGTGAGCGAGACAATAAAAGCGAGACAGAAACAAGGGGAGGAGAGGTTAGATCAATATCAATTGTCACAACACAGAACCTGACAACCCTCTGTGGTGATGCATCCCACCCTCCGGCCATTCAGCTTTTCATCCAGACACACACACACACGTACACACACACCTTGTGTGACACTGGTGAATGGATAGTTGGCTGGTGTTCTGTAATAGGTGGAGGTCAACGGCCTGGTTGGCAGATAAGAGCATGGCTTATCTGAATCACACAACCATTTATTACGCTGACACACACAAACACACACATGTATAAAGGAAAAGTGGTGGAGGAGGGAGAGATGAAGGGAAGGATGGGAGTGTAGGAGGAGGTCAAACAGGGAGGGTGAGGGAAAACTGGAAGGATAGACTGAATATGGCAGAGGAAAGTGGGGGAGGGAGGAATAAAGCGAAAGTAAGGTGGAAAGGAATACGGGAAGCGAGTGATGTGAATGACGGGAGGAGGGAAGTGGAGAGGATAGAAGAGGAGGGAGGGACGCTGAGCGAGGGGTCACGGAGATGGAGAAGTAATGAGGCGGGAATGAGGGTGATCTCATTCCAGGATGTAAGGAATAGGGCTGAGGGTCAGTGACGTCGTTGTGTCTCTGTGTGTGCGTGTGCGCGCTTACCTCCTGAGACAGGTAGGGGAGGACTTGTGCGCAGATCCCGTTCAATCTCTTCACTATCTCAGCCTGTGGAAGGAGGGTTTATTAGTTAAAGCATAATACTGGCGTTAGTCTAAATTTATGTTATTGGCAACAAATCCCATGAAAAGACTTAAACCAACAGCTTGTTAGTCTCAATACCTTACAACGTCTCTACCCTGTCTGTGGCATTCAGCCCAGTCATTCTTACTTAGGATTGTAACCATATAAACTTGTCACAAATGTATAGTTTTATGTCCAAAAAAAGTCTAAATAGTTTCTAAATAGCTGGGCACTGTCAGGCAAACATTACTCAAAGAGTGGAGGGACTATTTTCAGATGCTGATTAATACACATTTTGTGCTCTGTTGAGTGTTTACAGCAGCAGGACGGTGCCCTTATTCATTGTAATAAAGGAACACCCCCAGTGCAACAGTATAGCTCACTGGTTTGTCTTTACACACCCTTAGTTCACACTCAAACACACACACACACACACACACATACAGGTGGTTCCACTTATGATGCCTGATGAGATCTCATCTCAGCAGTGTGGGTGTGTGCAGCCGGTGCTGGATTGACGGCCCCCTCCCTCTCTTGTCAGATCTGTTGCACCATTATCGCTGGCCATGCCAGCATAGCGCTTGCACAGTAGAAAATAGAAATCCCGCCGCCAACTAGCATTTTGGCGTGTAATTGCAGAGCGATGCAGACACAAACACAAGTATTAATGCTCACTACGGTGTCACTACGTGTGCAGACTTTACACAAAAGTATAAAGTGGCCTTTACTGGGACACTTAAATAGAGCAGATTGATCTTTAATGTTATTAGTAATACCTGTGCTTTTCCTACTCTCACCAGTCAAAATGACATCTGTGAATTGATTACAGTATCTAGTAGTATGGTGACATCACAAAATTCCCATAATAGCTCCGCCCGACTTCAACAAAGGCTGATTACAGGTCTTATCAGAGTAATTGAAAACAGCTTTGTGGGTGTGCTGGGACTTTGACAGTTTCTAGACAACAAAGGAGGGAAGGAGGAATAAACTATATCAGGCTCTGGCTATGTAGACAAAACACAGGGCTCCAAACTGCGACCAAATGGTTGCATTTTGCGACCATTTTTTTTTTTTTTCCCCCATACAGCGCAAGTGTTTTTTTCAACTACTCGCACATGTGCGACTTCCATTTCCCCCCAATGTTGAAAAAAGAGGAGGGAGCAAGTCTGCAACGGGAGATTTCCCGGAGATTGCCGTTTTGGCCTGCTGTTAATTATCAACTTGATCAGAGGCGGCAATAATATAGCAAGCTTTTTTAAAATAATAAAGCAAGCAGGAGCGTGTCCGTGTGTCTTTCTTTCTCTGTTTCTCTGACAATTATATGTTGGCGACCGTTAATTAGTCTATGTTAAGAACATCCATGCAACTGGCCACATGTGTTAGCATTTGTGTGCATTTTCAGACGACGCTTCGCCTACCTGCTTGGATCCACGGTACAGTCTATGTATGCGCTCCTCGTGTGAACAGACACTGCTCCGTGGGTAGTAACCATGGCAATGGCTTCTGTGCACTGCTGAATCTCTGCCAATCTCAAAGTTGTGTCTGGATGAAAATACAACTATATTTTCTTTATAGGCTAGAAAACAAATATATTTTCTAGAAATTATTGAAAGATTTTATTTTTGTGCGGCTTGCATTTTGTTGCAGGCTATAGGAGAGCTTTTTGGACTTTTGTGTTATAGTCCTACTTACTTTCATTGTTGTAGCTTATGTTCAGACTCAGAGAAGGTGTGTGTGTGACATTTTTTGATACTTTTGATATGTTTGATTGTTGAATATAAAGATCATCATTTGAACATTTGAGCAAACTCAGTACATCTCATTATCTCTAAGTGTAGGCTAATTGTTTTTGTGTCTAGCCCTGTACATTTGTATGTGCTATGACTGGTGTTGGCTATTTCTTGGGGAGTTTTTGAGGGCGCACCCATAGCCACCTTGAAAACTCTGTTCAGTTAGGCTACTTTAATGGTCAATCCCAAATGTCTGTATTTTGTAATGTGAATAACTTTCTTCCCAGATGAACATAGTGGCCAAATCTATACCTAGTTTGTTACCCGTTACATCAAAAAATGGGGTTAGTCTACAAAATCATGAATTCTGGTGGTTTGCATGAACAGAGTGGCCCGGGATGGAGTTCTCAGCCTGAATAATTGTACCAGTCCACCCCTGGCTGAGGGAGTTTACATGGTTAAGATTAGCAAAAACACGCCATAATGAGCTGTATCTACTGCACTAGAGGTGGTCAACAACATGCAGGGAAAACTAAGTTTGCTAAGGCAACTGGATTTGTTAAAGACCATTCAATTTAAATGTGACTATGGACTAAAATAGAACAGCACATTGTAGGTTCTGTTTTTATTATTCATTACCAAATTATGTATCAGTAATACAGTTCAAATGGGGAAAATGTGAAATAAGCATTGCAAGTCAATTTAATGTGTGCACACACCTAAACATTCTGCCTGAACCCCTAAAATTTTCAGTTAGGGGCTACAGTGCTCCAAGTAAAAAAAGTTAGTCTGGAGCCCTGAAATGTGTTATAAGTAGATCAATTCGTTGCTGGTTTTCATGGAAAAGACCAAAACCATTCAAAAACATTCCCTATCTTTCTCACATACAGGTCTATTATCACATTTAGTTGGTAATCATCCAATCCATCTGAGATATGCAAAGCAGCAGTAATTGTGTTAGGGCCTAATTTGTGGCATGATGAGGAGAGAGGGGCCCTTCTACCAGTCATTAGGCATGCAGAGCACAGCTCCCCATCAAGCGCTACACTCCTATCCGCTCATCATTACACATACACACTCCCTGACATATCTAAAATGTCTCTCTAAAATGTCTCTACGGGGACTATGGCTCCCTCTTTTTCATTGCCCTTTATGCCTTCTCTCTCTTTTTTCCTCCAACTAAGCTTCTGTCTCGTCTTTTTATCTGTGCTCTCTATTATCCTCCTCTCTGTGTCTGTCCCTCAGCTTTTGCTATCTGAACGCTTCTTTCTCTCTTTTGTCCTCTATACATTTTACTCTTGCTTCTTTCTAGCATTCAAGTGCTACAGGAGCGCACATTCACTGACAACAGCAATGTGTGTGCAAATAAAACTTGCGTAATATAAAACTGGGCTAGGACACTGGACAAATACTTCAAGGATTTACAACCGATAGAATTCATTACTGTTGGAGATGTCTTTGCTGCCTTTTGCCAATTTAAATAAGCTTTATCTCAAATGTCGACGTTAAAAGGAAAAGCAAACACAGAGACAAAAATGTGTTCAAGTTGATTTAAATGTGTTTCAAGGAAGCATGGAAGGCAGCCTAAACAAACTGAACATTTCACAGACTTCCTCAGACTATTTGAGTGTCTCCTATTACTGCTTCCTGCCAGGAATATAACAGGACATGATACTTGTTCATCATTTTCTAAATACCTCAAAAACATTGAAAACCTTAGAAAAAAGAAGCACCTTCCTTGCACTTTAAAATGTCACAAATAAATATGAATCACACGCACATTGTGCCCAGTCATAAAATCTGACAAACATTAGTAGAAATTAGATTTGGGTAAATACATTTACCCAAGTACTGTTCTTAAGTCAAATTACTTGTACTTTTAATTGAGTATTTAACTTTTGTGCTCCTTTATACTTATACTGCACTACATTTCAGAAAATAGTGTACTTTTTACTGCACTACATTTATCAAACACTTATAGTGACTAGAGCTAATTAACCAGTAAATTTTACATGTGAAAACATGTCATGAGCTTAAAAAAAACTATGATGCATTAATATAGATGAAACTACCAAACTGTATTTAAAGTAATGCAAATAAGCTCCAACTCAACCTACAAGATTACATTTCTGCTTACAAGTGAACACATTAGTTAGGATCCACTTTGCATCATGAGTACTTTTACTTTTGGTATATTGTTTGGATAATACTTTGTGCTTTTACTCAAGTAAAATTCTGAGCGCAGGACTTCACTTGTAATGAAGTATGACTGATGGTAATGATTGCTAAAATGAAAGAGCCTACACTATACAGTGTTTCCCATTAATTAATGAGACCATGGCGGCCACTACAGTCTAATTTGCTCCGCCATAGTTTCAAAATGAACCGAAAATATTTTTTGCATCTCATAATAACATTACAGACCTCTAACACAACTGTTTTGTGGGAGCTGCTCTGCACTGCTGTAAGCTCGCATGCTCAGGCATCCGACTCGAGAGAACTACTTTTCTTTTGAGGTAACTAAGGTCTGTTTCTGTCACTCGTTTGTGAGAAGGCAATGAAGCTAGCTGCGCCTAAATTTGGAGTGCACACGTATTAAAGCCTTTATGGTAAATCCACTTAAATTTACTAGTGTGAGCTGACAGGCAGGTTAGCGACTTTATGCTGTCAGTTTCTCTCTTTACAAAGACAAGTATTGCAGTATGAAAGGCCTACCTGAAAAGAGGCTAGGAAGTCTTCATGTTACGCGATACAAGAACCACATACAACATTTATCAAATTTGGGTCGGACTTGATGAATTTAGTGTGAGGATACACATGTGACAACGTCCAGTTTCCAAAATAAGGTGTCTATACAGTATGGAAATAAGTATATATATATATATTACATGTGTTTTTAAAAGTAAAAAAAACAACAATAAAATGTTAAGAAAATGACTTCTATTTCTATTCTTTGATCTAGAGTTGATAGAAAAACATGAAATAAATTTGTTGACTTTTGTTGTTGTTTCATCACCATTTATAGCTTTACAATGGGTTTATGATTAAATAATTTACTATAGCACAACATTGTTTACACGACTGCAAAGTTCTTCATAGATAGCCTCTTAATTTTGCACCAAATTAATGCATTTAACTTTAAAATGTACAAAGTTTTCTTCTGGGGGGCATACATATAATCTCTTGAAATCCTGTGGGAAACACTGCTATATACTATGTAAAAAAAACATACAGATGCAACAGTGATGTTGTCAGGCGGGACACATATTCAAGACTAAATGTAGAGCAAGAAAAACAGGATGAGAAAACAGAACAACAGAAAGACAAAGAGGAACCAGCAACAATACAGCTTCATTCAACATATTCCCAGTTCAATCCACAACTCAACCTTGCTTCTACTCACCAAGACAAAACAGAGAGAGAGGGAGCAGACAGAGTGGAGAGGATTTTTTTGAATTGGGTAGGACAGAGTGATCAAGAGGGAGCTATTGAATGTGAGAGAGTGCAAGAGAGAAAGAAAGAGAGGGAAATAGAGACAGAGGTGGAGAGGGAGGAGCAGCAGCAGAGGGGGGGGGG
>NC_060154.1:19079807-19175207 GCF_021292245.1 Micropterus dolomieu | reverse complement strand
GGGGGGGGGGGGGGGGGGGGGGGGGGGGGGGGGGGGGGGGGGGGGGGTTTGACTAGCTTTGCACAATAGGCCTAGACATGAATGCTCCTCGACACTCGTTTCCACACATCCCCTTCAATTTCAACCCTCTAATGGAACTAGAGATTCTCTGCACCCACTCACATTGTGCACAAAGCAAGCAAGCACACATGCACGCACTCACTCACACACACACACACACACAAAACAGGGGCACGCATGAACAGAAACAAAAAAAGTGATTACGAACATGTGCCACTAACACTCACACACAAGCATATGTGCTAACAGAGGGGGACATGTGCGCGCACACACACACACACACACACACACACACACACACGTGCAGGCAGTCTCAACAAACGCATACAAATTTTTTAAATAATAAAACACATGATCAAATACAATGTCATACAAACAGACTACTTGACACACACACACACACACACGACTGTGAATTTCATCCCTGTCAGATAAAGGAAAAGGCTGTGATGAACTGCACACATCAGGCTCAGTGTTTGTGTGTGTGCTTGCCTGTAACAGACTGCATGTGTGTTTGTATGTTTTCCTTGCATGCGTCACAGTGCCTGTCTTGTGCTTCCTACTTCAGTGTTTGTGTGGGTGGATATATTTGAAGGTTTTAAATCACGGAAGGTGCTACTTCTGTGTGTGTGTGTGTGTGTCCATTTGTCAAAGCACACTCCGTTCTCCCAATATGGCTGTCAGTGTGCGACATCAATCATAAGACAGTGTGTGTGTGTTTGTGTGTGTGTGGACGGGCAGCGCCAGACGAGGTCACTGATAAGGACTGGCCCTTCAGAGGCCTATCGCTCTCTCCTTCCTACAGGCTGAGCATAAATTACTCCCCCACCTTCAGCCACACAAACTGATGTATGGATATCGGCTTCTCACCCCTCCCTGCCTGAATGAGGGCTTCCTTTTCTTTTCTTTTTCAAAATTGCTAACTGATTCTTACAGTCTTCACTGATTTTCAAGATTTAGGGGGGCTGCTCCTATGATTTTCTGCTGATAAATGATGAAGCTGTCGCAGAAGATACTGCCACATTAATATCCACATTGTGTGACATGACCATGCGGTCAAAGCTGTACTGAGACTACATTTTCTAAAGACTTCCTTATACACATGCTCACTAGCACCATGGGAGTGTACAGAGTGAACTAAAACTGATTTGGCAACGGCAGAAAAGCTAACCCCTCGGCGTCTGCATTTTAAACAGAGCCTCAGGTGACATCACTCAAATGTCTCTCAACGCTCCCAAAGTGATGGTAGATTATCTCTACAATTCACACCTGCCAATCAGCGAGCTGCAGGTGTGCAGCGGGGGAGTGGGGTTGGGAATGCACAGCTGTGTTTGCATCAACAGAGTAACAAAGTGTGAGGAGTTATTTTGGACGTTCAGGGATCTGAAAGTAAAAGTCTTCCTTTTCTTGTTTTTTTGTATTTATGTTGTAGAAGAAGTGACTGGCAGGTGAAACACCTCTAAGGTCTTGATGACCATGAAAGCCGGGTGAATCGTCAAACAGCTGCGATGACAGACTGTGATGAAGGACTGGTAAACGTTGAAACTTCATCCAAACACCAAATGATTATAATTGAAATGATGTCTGAACCACTAATGACGGACTGAAGTAAAAACAAGCAAACAAACAACCCGCCCCCACTTCTGTATTCTAAATTAATGTTGGATGAATTCAATAAATTTGGCGCGGTGCTCTGTTCCTGATTGCGACAACAAATTGTTGTGAAATTGCTGTAGCTCTTATTTGCGGCTCTTGCTGGTTTCTCCATAGCATTTGCTATAGCAGAAACCATTTGAAAGAAAATATTTCTGATGGTCATAACATAACCCCAGTGTGTGACCAAGGAGACTCCTGTGTTTGTAGAAAACATTCAAATAGGAATTTACCGTCACCTGTACCTTTGATTACTTTGCTACTCTAACTGGTGGAAATCATTTACAGCTTCATCTTGTGAGCCAGTCATTTGCTCACTAGGGGCTTTCAGCTGGAATACTTCACATGCTGCGTACAAAATGCATACAGAAATTAGTCTCCGGCATACTGGTGCAGAGAAATACGGATCATTTACCTTTTTTCAAAGTCTACACTGGTACACGCATAACAGACCAACAGCTGTTTTTCAACTACAGCAACAGACGCCTGAAGTTCGCAGAGTTCATTTTTCTGCCGTAGCTCCATATCAAGGTTATTATAGTTTTTATATTTATTTCATTTTGACTTTTTGTTTTAAATTTCAGTTTAGTTTGAATCAGTTTTTAACGTGGGTTTGCTAGTTTAGTTTTTATTTGTTCAAAATGCTTACTTTGAGTTTAGTTTTAGTCTTTGGATGAGTCTTTTAGGATGCCAAGCTCAGCTCAGTTTTTTCACAAAACGTTACAATTCTACACAATCATTATAAATGATGCAGATTTGTGAAGAAAAACTAAATAAATAAATGTGTATATATATATTTATATTACATGCATCGAAGTGTCGCTGCATCCGGTGTTAGTGGGATTACCCCGGACAAGCTCCAGCTAAAAGGTCGCGCCTTCAACCACTGTCAACTGCTGTATCCAGGAGCACTGATGGCAGCACCGCAAATCCTGTTTACTTTTTGTTTCCACACAAGCACGGCACATTATCAGCACGAGGACATGTAGTCCGTTAAAATGTATTTTCTAAGTGTTTTTTCATTGCCTTCATGTTAAAAGTAAATTCTGCCCCGCTGCTGTCATGGTAACGTAACGTTACACCGCGTGTCACCTAACATTCGGTCGTTTCATATTTTCTGTTTATTTAACAGCCACAAATGAGCGACAAAACAGATGAATCTAACATTACAGACGATCTGTGACAGTCTGCACAGTCTGTCAATTGTTTCAGTTGTTTTCTTTGCCCCACACTGATGCAGAAATTCATTTGATTATCATACTGCATTACTAAGTATTGAAATAAATCCATGTCAGAAACAATTAAAGTTTTAAGTAGCCTAATTAATGTCTGTTATTCTTATTACTATCACAACACATCAGTGAAGAGGAAATTTGATTAATTTTAAGATATGCTGCTATTGTCATTATTCTAATGTGCTTCACCAGGATGATTGAATAAAATGTAGATTTATTGATTAGACATGTTTTTGATATTTATTTTGGATAAATTGGTATGTTAATCTAGTAATAGGCAACACACAAAATTAGTCGTTAGATTAATCGACTTGAAAATAATCGTTATCTACAGCCCTAGTTCCATCACATCAATCTCTTCTGTGGGAGATGGGAACTCCCTTTGGGGTGGACTTTGGGCTTTTTCACTTTGTAAAACCTATTACATGCACAAAAAATATATATACCTCAATAAAGGAGAGGGAAAAAGCAAAAAAAAAAAATTTAAATAGACTCCTTTCTAGTTTTATACTTGTGACTGTCGTTTTTGGAGGAGGGTTGCGACTCACCAATAAAGGAAAAAGCACTTGCGGAGATCCTTCAATTCAGTTTATTGATCGAAAGTTAACTAAATAATTTTTTTTTATATGTTAGGTGATGGGATCTTTCTAAAAAGATTAAACATAGACTCACCTGTTTGTGCATCTCGATATTGAGCCCATAGGACATCTCATAGTACTGGACAGGAAGAGACGGGAAGACAAAAAGAGGCAAAAACTAAATGTTATAACACAGGAAAATAGTATTGTAGAAAATGTTCTACATAGAAGCTCAATGCTAAGACTTCATTATACACTATTTACTACCATTTATCTCTCTCTCTCTCTCTCTTGCTCCACTAATATGTTTTATATAGAACTATAAATATGTGGCACAGTTTTGAAGATTTTCAATCATGAAGTTTATGTAATAAAAGCTGAAGACAAACAAAATTATCATTCGACACAAAGTGGAACCTCAACCCAACATGACATTTATTTAACATCTTAATGACTTCCAAGATCCCAAAATGTTACTTTCCACAAACATATACCCACTCACAAACACGCCTGCATGTACACACACAAAGAGAAGAGAAGACACACAGCTACAAATAGAGAGAGAAAGGAGACACAGTAGAGAAAGAGCCTCTGTTGTGTGAGTGTGAGTGTGTGTGTGAGTTCAGTATTAATGAGAGGGCCACCCTCTAGGCGTCAACCCTGTTAATCACCCACTCTGTCTGCAGGGGGACTGGCTCTGTCACTGGAAAACAAACACGCAGATCTCTCTCACACACACACACACACACACACACACACACACACACACACACACGCATTTCTGTAACTCATTTTCTTTCACGCATGCACCATTGTTGTTCTCTGTTCAATCTCACACTGACACTACCTTTGTATGTGAATGCATGTGCGTGCGCGCACACACACACACACACACACACACAGTTTAGTTGCTTGGGCCCACGCAGAAGCTCCCTGAAGTAATTACAGTACTGGGGAAACGGAGGTGCTGCCGCTGGCTGGGGGAGTGGGGCAACCTGATATGCTATTAGAGGAGGAGTGGGGTGGTGCTGATGGAGGGGGTCGTTGTGGGGATACAAGGCTGGGCCTGCCACTGAAGTGCAATTGAAAGTCTGCACGTATATGTGCATGGTATGCGTGTGCATGTGTCTGTCTGAGAGTGTGTGTCTGTGTGTGTGTGTGAGTGAAGGAGGAGGGATAAGCAATTTCACATTCATTGTGAAATTTTTATCGCAACATTTTGAGCTGAATCTAAAGACAGTTTCGACTGAGGAAAATCCCTTTGGAAGAAAATATAAATAACATTACGGCGTGGCGATAGCGCAATGGATAAGATAAGACACATGCCTTTGGTGTGAGAGACCTGGGTTCAATCCCCCACTGTGACCCATCCACTAATGTGTCCCTGAGCAAGACACTTAACCCCTAGTTGCTCCAGAGGTGTGCAACCTCTGACATGTATACTGTAGCAACTGTAAGTCACTTTGGATAAAAGCGTCAGCTAAATGAATAAATGTAAACATTAAAAATCGGAGCCAAGCTAAAGGAAGAGTCCATGCACATTTGATTACAATTAGAATAAAATCCGTTTTATACTGCTGCGTAAAAGTATCACATTGCCAATTAGGGCTGTTACTTAAAAATGCAAAAAATTGCAATGCACATAGCCTGATCGTAGAATAAGCTGCAGAAGTGACGTCGCTCCAGTCTTTGTCGCCTTCCCTCCCTCACTGAGTGACACCCTAACAGGTGACTTCATATTTATTGCCATGGTAACTATTGCTGCAGGCAGTTGCGTTTTTAAAAAGGCAGAAAACAGCGTCACTTCGATCCACAATTATCTGTGGTTTCAAATCCAAAATGCTTCTACACATGATTATTTGTTTAGCACAGCTCTCTTGTTTATTGCAGTTTATGTTAAAAGAACAACTGGCCAGTTCAAAAACAGGGCGTGTAATAGATCAGATTTATAGTGCAGTTTATAAGGCTGCACAATTTGGAGAAAAAGTCATATTGCAATTATTGTGGACAATATTGCAATTTGCGCTTGCGATTCAATTATAATGGAACAAACGGTACTATGAGTTCACTTGCTTAATTATCAAGGAAAATGCACAAAATACTGACTTTGAAATGTGTACTTCTCAACTTGAACAAAATTAAACAAACAATATTTATAACAATAACTAGTAAAACGTATGTAGAACAGAACAAGGGGAGTGTTTTGCTCTACGGAGGAAGAGGCTAGAAGCAGCACATATTGGCACACTGGCACCGGCTTAATGTACATCGGTCTACTGCAGAGTCCCTATCCACAACCTGGAGGAGGGACTATACATGAGTGTATTAAATAAAGAGTATAATGTTTAGTTAATAGTATACTGCTAGTTAGGGCTGACCCCAAATAGTCAAAAAGTCTATGGGCAGAGCCTGATTCGACTGTCAATCTCACAGTCGAAGCTTCGCAACAACACAAGGATCGTTCCATTTTGGCGATATGGGGAAGCTAAATGACTGATGGTCATGTCACACAATGTGGATATTAATGTGGCAATATCTTCATGAATGTAAATCCTTAGTCGGGGACAGCCCTACCACTAATATGACATAATATGAATAATATATTAAATACTACATTCATTATAATTTCATTTTAAACTACTTTCATTTTTGTGGGTTGTTTTTATTCATTAAATACTATGTAGAGCATAAGGTTCTACATTGGTCTCTAATTTGTTAATGCTAAGTACCAACTGGTCAATAATCATATTGTTCAACATTTAATAATTTGCTGTAGTGTGTTTTTTTAAATGTTCCTCCCCATGTGATTGGTCGGTTGACGAAAAGTGACTGACAAGCACGTCAGCTCTGTGAAAAGTTGAATATGTTGAACAACAAAAGGCACAGATACAGCTAACTTTAAATGGCAGCGAGTCAAACCCAAACCTTCGTTATCTTTGCCCAGTTTTCTTCCTTCTTACCGCTTTAGCTGCTGAAGGCGCCTCTCTGTCTCTGAGCAATCGGCGCACCGGCATTTCTCTCTGTGCTCCGGTGGCGAGTCTGACTATGTTTCAAACGATTAGCGGCGCGGCGGGGCGGGGAGGGAGGTTACAGTAGATTGTTGTCTTAAAAGTTACTTGCAGAATGCTCATAAATAATTTTTCTGATTGTATGTAGGCTTATCTGTTTTTAGGGGCACATGCCAGAGCCCAGTGTGGGTGGAGATAATGAGCAGACTGCAGCGCACACAGAAGAGAGCTCACACAAACCTTTTCTGTTTTATTAAATTGCACACTTTTTGCCGTTATGTAATTGCACGTGACGACACTGCGATTGCAATTAGATTAATCGTGCAACCCTTTACAAACACACCCCACTGGAATATGTAGCATGAACTATTACGCTTTTTTATTTGGACATTATATCATATATTTAATTTCCCCCTCATTTGAACGGGTGTCTGAATTTAAAATATAAAGTGACCTATACCTTATGTGGCGCCTCTCAAAAATACTACTACACTACAATACTACTACACTACATACTCAACATGATGTGCAATTGGTCTTCCTGGACTGCTTTGAGTTTTCCTGTGCCAGTAATGTTTGCTAATAGGGAAGACAACATGGAGCAGGCTGATGGAAAAAGCTAATGGCTTATAATGCATGCATGTTGAGGTGGTGCTACGACATTTGAGGGGTTAAGAACAGAACAGAAAATACAGACTGACTGACAGAGCTGAACTTCTCATTGACCTTTAATATTACTCTTTACACGTATACAGCTTTGTCTGGTTTCTGTCAATGTTTTATGTTTTGGCACACACACCTGAAAGCTAGCTAACCTAACCATAATGAAAATCTTCCTTTCCTTAAGTTACGACGATAATATCAGTTTGTTGGCTACCACACATCCTGCTGGACATTTACCCAACTATCACAGCTATTTTTCTTTGGAAATTTCTGAATATCAAAAATAATTTTCTTCGTTACATCTGTTTGCATGATTGTGCTTTTCTGTCAGGACATATGTGTCTATGTGTATGTGCGTGGCTGCCATCCAGCTGAGTGTGTGTGAGTGATTACTCACGCCTGCCTGAAATGCACAGAGAGGAAGTGTGTATGCGAGGGTGTGTATATTTGTGTGCCTGCTGGCTGGCTGATGGTGGAGGGAGCAGTGCGGTGGCACAGATTAGATGAGATTAAAGCCAGTCAGAGGATCAATTAGAGGCAAAACATCAGACGGCTACACAGCCCCGGCCAGCAACAATGAGATTAGCCCTGAGGTGGAGCAGAGAGAGGGTGAGAGGGTGTGTGTGTGTGTGTGTGTGTGTGTGTGTGTGTGTGTGACAGAGAGGCAGAGAGAGATGGGCGAAAGAGGAAATGAAGGGGGTTGGGGAGAGAGAGCAATAACACATATAGTTCCTCCAGAAACACAAAGGAAGTGAATAACCAAGGACAATTCCAATTTATTTGAACTACGGTCTTGTGGTCTTGTAGCTTTAGCTGGGGGGTATTCTCATCTTCAGCAATTCTGAATAAATTCACACATTTCAAAAATCAGTTCTTACACGTAACGTTTATTACATTATATTTTCTACCTGCTGTATTGACAGAATGAAAAACGGGTTTCACCAGCAAGTCCTCCGAATCAAACGACAAAACACATCATTTGTAACTGCGCTCCGACATTAGACATGTTTCCATCCAATTGTCATGCGAATTTTAAGCGGATTTTTGAAATGTCGCAAAAAAAAAAAAAAAAAAAGTAAATGCGAAATATGTGCGTTTCCATCAGCTGGTTTGGAGTGAATAAACCAGGCTACAGCAAGCGTAGTTCTGTCAGTAGTTGACGTTACACATGGCTGTAATAATCAAGACGTATGGGTTCCAAACCAGAAACAAAACCAGTCGCATGGAACTGAGGGTCATTGATCTTAGAAAAATGGAGACAGGTCCTCAGGAATTTGTTTTAAGTGGCCAAACTGCTACCAGCTGCTCCGCAGATTATGGGAATATCCGGCAATAAACAGCTGATCAGACGTGAGTTACAAGTTCACTACGTCAGAACTTATTCAGCAGAAGTGTTTCCATCTCCCATTTAGCGCATTAACTCTTTTTTGACAAACACAAAAACCAACTCAAGCGAGCGTAAAAACTCTTTTGCAAAATTGAGGATTTTTCAAATTTTGCCGTTTCCATCACCCTTTTCTAATGCGATACTTCAAAATGCACATTAAAAAAACGTTGATGGAAACACGGCTAATGACACACAGAAACATTCTCTGATGTGATGCCTCTGTTAACAGAATGACCGTATTTGTGAGCGCCTACCAAAACCAATACCATTATGATCAGATCTATTGTTAAGGTTTAGTCAGGTTTAAGGCTGCAGTAGCGAATTTGGTCATATTTGCTGAAAATGTCACTATATCCTGACATGAGAGATAATCTGTGAAAAAAAAAAAAATCTGGTTCCTCCTACTGCTGCTCCTAATGCCATTAGCAGGTCACCATTCGTGGATCAAAAAGACCAATCAGAGCCAGGAGCAGTCTCTAACGCAGTGTCAATCATTGCTCGTGCACACATTGTGCAGCCCCCCTCCTCGCGCATGCTCTCATTCAGTCAAGCTCAAAATACTCAGCGAGCGTCTTCAGAAGTTTTGCAAACACAGTGGCTGAGACAACCACCAGCAATGAAGGAACTGCCTATCCCTCCTTTGCAAACAACAGTGTATAGTGCAAAACACATGTATGATCACGTCCCGGCTCCACATGCAGCTGTGAGCTTATTGTGTTTGATGCCATGGCGCTCGTAAAGACGAGAAGCAAAGAGGAATGACGACAATGACGGCTCTCCCAGCAGAGACCAACTGATGCTTTAAGTACAAGTTGGTTAAGGGTAGGGAACGATTGTTGTCATGGTTAAAAGAAACCAACACTGATTGTAATTAGGAAACGGTTAACAACCAGTCTTCGCCCACCCATCCACCTCAACCTCTTCCGTCTGCAGACTTTGCCTCTATAATAACATCACCTGACTTCCTTTTTTGCTCCTGAGTCATCATTCCTAGGACGTTTAGAGGACTTTGTCACTTAAACAAGAATTAATACCTGATTTTGAATTGAGAATTGATTGATTGTGTATTGAATGGTGACGCCGAGAATACAAATTGAATTGTGAGATTCCCATCCCTATTGGTTAACGGTTTGAATATGTTTCAGCCACGCATGACTGTCTGCTCTCTGAGCTTGTGTTTCCTGCCCAGTCTGACTTGTGTTTAACAGTGTCACTACATTTCAGCAATTTTCTTGTTATGTACAATTTTGTGCGAGTACACAGGACATGGTGACCAAATCTATACAAAACGGATCCAAGTTGAAATAAATCACAATTACCTGTTAAGAGAGAAATTGTTTAAATAAGCAAGAAAAGGCACATGGGAGAACAAAGAGAAACACACTGTAAATGGAAGGTGATGGGGGAGGAAAGCAAGAGTATTAATTAACAGAGGATGAAAACAAAAAAAAAAACAACAGTAAATCATTGCATATAAACATCAACATCTGAAATACTGTGTTTGCTACAACTAAAAGGGAGTTTATGTTGGAATCAAATATTACATTAGTCAAACATATTGTGGCAAAATTACATTTAAGGATATACAAACCATAACAATACGTGCGCATGCACGCGCGCTCGCACACACACACACACACACACACACCCCTTCACTCACCATGATATAGTGGCGCTGCATCTCTGACTTCTCACTGGCCAACTTGTCACACTCAAGCTTCAAACTGGGGATAGAGGGAGAAGAGAGGGGCGCCGAATCAGACCTTGTTAGTCAGCGCGACAGTCTTCCTTCTAAAGTGCTGACACCAGGTGACTTCTACGCCCTTCATCATCATTACCTCCACTCTCACCAACGGCACTGTCATCACTTTCATCATCACTTCAACCCACATCACTGCCTCCACCTTCATCCTCATCAGCGCCACCTCCGCTGTCATCAACTCAACTACCATTACCATCTCTATCTTCACCGTTATGGCAATCGTCGTCCTCGCCTTTACTAGTCAGCGGCAGTTTTCACCGAGCTTGACAAGGTGTCGATTGACAGGGGGAGGTCAAACTCATTCTGAACGCCAGGGACGTGGTGTGCTAAAATGTCAGCTTTCTAAATCAGAGAAGAGGCAGTGAAGTAAAAAGTCTAAATATAGTGTTGGAGCATTTCCTGTGACCCAGTCCCTGTGACCATTAGCTGTAATCATGTCAGTGCTGATGTCACGCGGGGCGACAGGACAAAGGAGGACACGTCAACAAGTCACCCTGATCGCGAAATGAAAAAGACAAGGGGGGGGGAGAGACTTCCCCTCGATGCCTTTGATTGAAACAGCCAGTTACGACTTGCCATTCGTCAGGAGGCGTCATCCGATGCGAGGACTGGATAAGACTCAAGAGATCAAATAAAGATATGCACAGGCACACGGTGGATGGTTTCAGATTTAGGATAAGTCTGAAACCTGTTTGATAGTGTGTGTGTATATTTATGCTGGGATGTTCTTCTCAGCCATCTGCAGGAATGACAGCTCGATTACAGCGAGTGCTGGCTGTAGCTTGATCGCTGTTAGACTTAACTGGCAGACTGAACACGGTGTTACACAGGGCCAATAATGTGGGATTACTCATACACACAGTATTGTGCTTCTGCTATAATTATTGCAGTAGCTGCAGCGTTAGGTGGAGTAAACTTCAGTCTTGGTTGTGTGATGGTCCTTGTTTGCTTTCAGGTTTCTTATGAAATTGAATGAAGACATGGAAGCGATGGCCTCATGTGAAATTATACTTCTTTGAAATGACTGCAGTACATTAAAGTAAAAACGTTTAACAATCTCAAATCATGCTGTAATTATTTTTTTTAAATAACAGTGTTGTGATGTGGCTGCACCACACCTGCCAGAGATGAGTTGGCAATAAAGGAATGTAACTTGTATAATAATTGTATAATTGTACTAACATATGTCATGCTCTGTCGTGGATTCACATGGCCATCGTAGATGATGCTAACTGCCGGTTCCTCTGAATTCTGACCGTTTGATTGTCAAACGGTTCTTGTTGCTGCTAAAAACAAAAACATTACTTCGTAGGCATAAGAATGTTTCTTAAAAATACACTGAATACTGTATTCAGAGTAATATATGTACTCTAAAGAAAAGTTGAACCACTGAAAGGGTTTTACTGGAAAGCAACAGCATTAATTGTTGACCCTGTAGTGATCGTCTAAAGGCTAACTCCTTTTTCAGTTGACACTGTATCTACATCTCGATATGGACCACATTCCAATAGGGGTGTGACGGGATTAAAATGTGATGATATTTCTCCTCAGGTGAAAAGATGTCTTGCATGACTCACCCAATTGACATTTTTCACATGCTCTCATGCCACACATCAATATTCACAAGCAGTGGAAAACAAATGTATAACATAACATTGACTGACAGAGCAAATCAACTCTGCTCCGCTAATGCAACTCCGGCCTACACAGTAATAGTAATGAAGTGAACCCGCCACCGTGCTGTGAGTCACAGCCAGCTTGTGAGTCACAGCCAGCTTGTGAGTAATAACGTATTTGGTAGACTTTTGCAATATAAACATCTCAAAACTGAGGCGCAAATTTACTCTGTTTGGGACTGTGAGCTGCACTTTACTGAAGCTGCTGAAATGAAATTGTGTGCGGATATGTGGTGAGATTTCCATCTGATCACAAGTGTTGTCTGTTGGTTTCGGTTTCCAAGCGGTCTGAAGGGGATACTACGAGCGGAGCAATAACATAATGCACATCAGAGTATAGGGCAGGTAGACTTAAAAATTATTATGAATTTTCATTAAATGAAGTTAGTCTCATAATATTATGACTTTTTTCTCGACATGTCAGAGAACACATATGTAGGAAAGATTCTGAATGAATGATTCTAAATGAATTTATCATTGAGGTGAAAAGGTGCCACAATCACATTTAAAGAGGTTACTTTACTAAATCATGCCTTCATGTCTGCCGACTAAGCAGGGATGACATTAAATGAGAAAAGTTGATTTATAGGAGAAACATATCTGAAAGCAACACAGAATGCCTGAGATCTGCGCTGCATTATATTCTGTTATATTTATATATTTTGAATTGTCACTGGCAACCTGAATTGGGTGTTTCGGTTTACATGAATAAAAACATTCCCACCGTACACTGGTGTCAAAAAATTCATCAGAATGGTGGAAATTATCTATTTAATACTTAAAATGTTCATATAATTCAGCATTGACGATTTCTTAAAAATCGTGTGTATATATATATATATATATATACATACATACATACACACACACACACACATATATACACACACACACACACTAGGGGAAACACTGCAACCTGATCATGGGGATGGGGTCTGCTTCTTTGTTGTTATTCTGCCACCTATTCCTGTGTGTGTATGAGCAGCCTCCACTTATCCAAAACGCTCCCCTTCCCTCCTACATAAAACCCTTCCTGCCATCACTGTACACATGCGTAGGCTGTGTGGTGGGTTGTCATGACGACAGGCCTTCCTGCTGCCATCCTACCTGGGATTGGCTTTGTGCCTCCTCTGATTGGTGCTCAGCAGCCCCCGGGCCTGCACGGCTGCTCTCAAACGACACTTTGATGGAGTTTTATTGCCGATTCTTCCGTCTCTAAATCGCTCCTGCTGTCATCTTTATTTTGATTTATGTATTCCCTGATCTATTTATGCATGTGAACGAGGGGAGGGGAGAAGAGGTGGAAGAAGAGTAGGGGTAGGGGGGTGGAAAGAGGAAGACAGCGACAGCTACAATGCTTGTGACTATACCCGGGGGAACGCCTGCGGTACATTTGCCTTTTAAAGGCTTCAGCAACAGACAAGCACAGCGTAGCAGCAGAGCGCTACAAAGCCTCATCTGTGGCTCCCAAGCTCCCCACCGATCTCAGCCCCCCTCCTGAGTCAACAGGCACTGTATGCATGTTCTGTATGCTCAGACAAAAAAGGTATTCTTTCAACTGCGCCCCGGAACTCTGAAGAGGGTTAAACGATGCTGCTCACCGTTGTGGGAATTAAAAAAACCAAAAGGCGAGGAAAAAGACGCGCAGGGTGTTATTGCCGCTTCAGAGTCCTCCGCAAACAAGAGCGATCAGACCAGAGCAGGGATTTTTGCACACAATTTTACACGCTTTTATCTGCCTTCGCCTGTCTCTGTAAACGGCAGAGGCAAGCCTCTGGAAGGTTCTGGGAGAACAGGTACAGAGGAACAAACCAACCTCCTCAGGAAGGAAGACTGGCTTCAAAGACTCACTGAGATGCAGACCCCGTGGCGTCCCCCCTCTTCATAACTGCTATCAAACAGATCAGTTAGGGTCGAACCAGGCACTTTGGAAGTGCCTCAGACTTCTGGCACTGTTGGAGTATTTAAACAGTAAAGGGAAATCAAAAGCCCAGGGTAAACGAGAGTGATTCAGATATGAGTCAATAAAGGATGTTTCCTCAGTGTGCAGTGCAGTGGTAGAGTTGAGGAATAGTGGAACAAAGACTGACATCTTCATCTTATCACAGTTTACTATTGAGGAGTCCCTAAAGCTACGTTTTCTGTAAAGCTCCCCCCACTCCAAGAATTTCTTTAAAGAACTTACACAGTTTGGTATACAAAAAGAGTAAATAGAGACTAAATTATGAGACTATTATTTTTGATTATGTAGTCGTGTGTGAGTTAAAAAGCAACCACTGATTTAGGAATTTCCTTGAAAGAACAGCTCCACTTAAACTGAAATAAATATTAAATCATTCAAATTTTTCATTTATTATTAGAAACTTTGTCCTTCATTCATGCTGAATTATATGCTTGCCTGTAGATTTTGAGTTACAGTAGCTTAGCAGTTTATTTATTAATTGGAAATGTACCAATTGAACGCAGTCTGTATTTTACCGATATTAATTCCAAATCAGTGTTTCCCATACATTTTTTCACTTGGGCGGGCCGCCCAGGTAGATTAACAGCCGCCCAAGTAAATTTGGCGACCCATTTTAAAATCGTTCTTGATTGCAGCGCAGCGCATATTCGCTCCGCACATCCTCTCACTCAGTCGCTCTCTCTCTTTCTTTCTTTCTTTCTGTCTCGCAAACACGGACAACAGACCCGTCTGTGAATTGAATGGTTGGTATCATAAACACCGCTGCCCAAATCTGTCCAACACACTGCTGTCAATGTTGGAGACCCATCTTCAAAACAGTTATTAGCAAGCATGTAAGGAGCCTAGCTAATAAGGATAGCTTTGGAAAACAGCTGTTGAAGTTAGCACACTGTATAACTGGTAGTCAACAGGTGCGTTCGGAATAACTGGCTGACTTTCGCTGACTTGATAGATAGGGGAATAAAAACAGCCACATGTTTTTGCTGAATCTCAAGAAATGGTACTTTTACTAAGCGTAATAATATATTAACGATTCTTAACGTTCATAAAATATATACTGATCATTTATCACTATTGATGAAGCCCACAAAGAATAGTATAGCGTTTAAAAGCAGAACTTTAATGCATTTTCATGCAATTCTCGGCAGGCATGCAAAATTCGGCACAACCCCGCCACAGTTACGCTGTCAAACTGTGGGAAACACTGCAAATTATATATTTCTTTCCAGGGAACTTCCTAGGAAATTATTAGCAATGTAAAGACCTGTAAAATAATCAGTTCTGCAGTTTAACATTGTAGGTACTGTTAAAAAAATGTCTTCTATAAAGAAAAACACTAAGTAATACATGTATAGCCTTTATATAGTCTCCTTACTACAAAAAGCTGCACTTATCAGTCTGTCATATACAACTACTTCTCCTTTGTATTTATGTATGTGTTTTCCTTTGCACCTGTGGTATTGTGCTTGGAGGAACTGGAACTCATCCTTGATTCTGTCACAGGAGTCAGAGGTTGTGAATTTCAGCTGCTGCGATGAAGCCTGGCAAAGACAAAAACACAAGAGAAGACAAGGTAAGAAAAACGAGTGGAAAGAGTAAGACAGAGGAGAAGGGGTGAATGAAAGAGAAAGAGTAAAGTGAGAGAAATAATTAAAAACACAAACATGAAATCAAGCAGTTTTCACATTTGACAGGTAAGACATTACTAAGACTTTGGTTGCCACGTATGTTTCCACACACAAGGGGCCAAATGCATAAAACCCTGTAGATTAAAGTGTGCAGGAACATGCATACCCGCTGCCAGACTTTATGCGTTATATCTCGATCACTGTGAAAGTATGCACCTGCACACGAGCCTTACCCACATAGAGCCACAATTAGCTATAGGCCTAAATGGATGTCGACACACCCCCATTTAACCTTCAAAAGACATAACCCAGACTCTTTCTGCATTTGGCTGGCAACGACAGCGTCTTGCAGCTTGCTGGAGCAACTTTAAGAGTTATTCCAACAGTCCTTATTGTTATTCCAACATTCAATTTGGGTGACAATACATAAACCTACTTACTCTCGCCAGAATAAATCTTGCTAGTATAAATAATTACGGTAACACAAACAATTATAAATATTATTGAGTTCTTTGAGTTGTTGAAAAGATGTAGCTCCAAATAAAAAGTCTCTTAAATTCCCTGACTGACGTCATCCTCTTCTTTGCCACATTGCAACATCACACTCAACTGGTCACTCATGGAAGTGCTTGTATGCACGTTGTAAAGGATGTGTGCAGTAAGGATCGGCGGTCCTTCTTCTATCAAAATGCAACTGAAATGGTGGTAGCCATAGACAGATATTATGTTGAAGGTGAATTCAAACATTTTACAGTTCAAATAAAAAAACAATGTTTGTTTAATCCATTGAATGAAATACCTGTTAAATGTTACTGTGTATGCAAAATTAATACACGTGGCTCCTGAAACTGGCCTTGGTGAGTTTGTGGACATGCTGCAAGTACAACAAAATAAACAATGTGCAAACAAGCAATGCGCACGGAGACTAATTCAACTGCAGGAACTTCACAAACTGTAACACAACATGTAGCCACTGTCACGGATTCTGCCTTTGTTTCCTCTGATCGCTGGAAGGTTACGCAACGAGTTCCTAGAAATGAATTTCAACCCTGCTCAGAACGTGCTACTAAATTCAAGTTCCAGGTATTTTCAGGGGTTGCTGGCAGTGCCGTTGATCGTAAATGGACATTATGGACTATACAATTTTGGGGAAAAATCTAATTGCTTTAAGTTTAGCTAAAGTTACATATCCACTGCCAGTCTATTTTTGACAGAACCCGCGTCAAGCAGCACAGAGCAGATGAACCGGGCAGGAAATCAGACACAGAACGGCATAGAGAAGCCGGTCAATTTTCAAAATAAAACACCCTGTGCAGACTCCCGATCATATATTAAAAATAAACACAGTTAAAAAAGAAACACTTTAACTGCGTAGCCTACTTAACCATGATAGAAGAACAAAAATCAAGGACAGATGGACAAATTAACAAAATCTGAACAAGTCATCAAAATCAGAAAGGCTCTTATTCTGAAATGCTCCATGCACGTTAAACTTTTTGGCAACTGGCTCCACGGGCTAGTGGGTTTGAAACTTACTGGCCCGAAGACAGTTTTTACAGGCCCCAGTGTGACAACAAAATCAGTTATTAAATACATCCTGGATATAAAAATAGTAAACAAAAAATGTGATCACAGTTAAAATCATAAAAAGGTTAACAAAACAATTTACTTTTAAAACAAAACATACTAAACAGACTAAACATGCTCTCTCTCCTGCTGACTGCCACTTAATTAAAAAACGTACACAGAGCAGCGGATACAAATCGCCTCTATCCTGATTGACAGGTCGCCATGGTAGCAACCTGTCAATCACAAGTTAGTCCCACGCTAAAGCATACGCTGCATTAAGGACCATCATTTAACCAGCGGACTTGCCCCCTGCTGGCCATTAGAGACAGTGCAGTTTTAAGTTCCGTCTGCATGGTTTTCACTTTCAGACCCAGAGGTTTCCGCGTGATTGAGATTAGACGAATAGCATTTGACAACCACTCATAACGTAACTACAAATCTGGATTGGACAACAGTGCCTGTCATGAGCTGCAAAACAACGGCAGGATGTTGAGATTGTAATTTATTTTTTTGCACTGGCTCAGTCGGGCCAATGAGTTGCTAGTTCAATTATCCCGATGTTACTTTTTACTGGCCCTGGGCCATCAGGCCACCGTTATTGTCGAGCCCTGGCTCCATGTGCGATATGTAGCCTGCACAGAGCGGAATGAAACAGGCTCACAGAAAGCTGTTATCCATAGCTGAAACACAAAAACAAATGACAAATTAACACGTCAACATTGTAGGGTAGGCTGACGCCGAAAAAATAAAAGCAGCATAGCCACCTCCTGTGTCAGACGCCATTATCCCACGTTTTCCTCTAGCTTCGTTTGTTGTTGTAAAATGTACACGCTCTGTGCCCGCTCTTATTGGTGAGTAGGACCGTAACAGGAGGCGCATGGCGCTTGTGATTGGCGAGCAGGTCTGTCACACAAAGACGACAACCTAATGAATTTTTAACTGCATGACTGTTTGAAATGGCTCAGATGCGCTGTATAATTAACCTACATTTTAATTGCCGTCTTTATGATTAGCTAACCGCGTTCGTCAAATCGCAATTTCAATTTGAATACAATTAACTGTATGGACAAGCAGATGTGTCATCACATCACAACAAGGACGACTACAATAAACACAACACCTGGTGTATTGCAGAAATAGGGATATAATGCAACTAAACAGGGCAGGAAAAAAACTAAAAAGTTGGGACAAGATTACAGAAAAGTGCGTGCTGCGTGTAATGCAGAAAACTAGTAAATTACAAAGCTGGTTGCTATAGAGATGAAACAGTTACTTGGTTAATCTATTACACAGTGGAAAATATATTAATCTTCAACAATTTTGAAACTGAGTAATTCTTCACACATCTGAAGACATTATGTTGGCCTCTGGGAAATTATGGTGAGCGCTTTTCACAATTCCCTGACATTTTATTAACTACTGTTAATCAATCAATTTATCAAGAAAACAGTTTGAGGCTTAATCTAAAAAAAATTATTTTCAAATTATAAACAATGTGTTGACCTGGGTGTTTTTTTGGGCAACTAAGAGGTTTGTGCCATTCAACTTAAATGTCACAATATCTGCACCACTTCTTCCAATGTTACCCTATGACACCAGTCCTACTGCCGCCTTGTTTGCAAGTGGAAACACATAAAGCACTATGTATCAGAGCCTTGCAAGGTTCTTAAAAGTCCAGTTAAATTTTGCCTGCCATAGTATAAGTGTTCACTGAAAGGCACTTTGGATTAAACTTTGCTGTGCACCGAATGCCACCCATGTCATGTCAAAAAGACTTGGGCCTCATACATCAAGCTACACCATCGTTCTTTCACCTAGCCTGGATGTTGCCATTAGCCCTTATTGTAATTCTGTCCACACTACATTCTCCAGTCAGCGGTGGATGGTCTGGTTGTATGTTAGAGCACAGCAAGCATCAAACCCAAATAGGGATAAAATCTCATTATTTCTCAGTAGGCTGCATAATGGGTCGGGGGGGCGGCGGGTGGGTCAACATATTCCTATTACAATTGAGCAGCCATAGGGGGGGAAAAAAATCTGAAATTTGATTGCAGCACTTACGGGAAGCTAGCCCGTCACTGTTGGGAATGACCTGACGCTTTTTAGCCTGCTCCCCATGGCATGCCGCTCAGCTTACAACTACAAATAGGTTGCTTCGCATTCACAGAACCGTGGCCAGAGAATAAGCTCAGCAACAGGATTGCTTCAGGTTGTAGGAATAGACCTGCTTGCTTCAAAGGCTGAATTAGTTTTTGCTTTGAGGCTCAGTAGATAGCGGTTGTCTGAAACATAGTTAAGAGCTGGGGATGCATTCTTAATAAAGTCTTCCAGGATAAAAACCTATATACATCATGGTATCATGGCATTATACAGTATGAGTTTGGACATATTATATAATATATATTAGATTATATTTTGCACACACAAAAACACCTCCATCTGACAAATTTAGAAGCATTAAGGTTGGAAGAGAAAGACAGAGGGCATCAAAAAAACAAAACAAAAAAACCCCCCACAGTCCTGCAAAACAGTGAAGACCACAGTGACCCTAGCCATTACACTTTCAAATGTCATGAGAAGTGCTGACATTATCATTCCGCCACCACACACAGAAAGCCCCAATCCACACAAACCAAGCCACTGCTTGGAGACAGAGGCTCCAACTGTAAAGCAGAATAACCTTTTCCATTATCTCTCCAGCCAGTATGACATGGACCAAACTCAGCAAACAACAGCTCGGCTATATGGGTCTGTGCCACACAGAGCCTGTATCAACATGAGGCACTCAGCTACAGGCAGCCATGCAACTCACACAGCAATAACTGTTCCCTGCACTGGCATGGTTTCTGAACATTGCGTGTGTGTGTGTGTGTGTGTTTTGTGTGTCTGTCTGCCTGCCTGCCTGCCTACAGGTTACCCCCTGTGCCTGAGGGGAGAGTTGATGCCCTAGATCTGATTTCCTCCCTGTGTACGGCAGTATGCAAACGTTTAAAATACCAAAGTTTCTCTCAGTCAACAGCCCGAGGTAGGGCATCCTGTCCCACTGGGAATACAGAGGGAGACAAAGACAGGGGAAGAGAAAGCAAGAAAGGGAAAGGAGGAACTTTTGAAAGTCAGGACATCATAAAAATAAACAAACAAAGCCCAGGAGGGGACATATTTAAATTTTTACAGCTTAGCACTTTAACTTTATCTGTATACATCAAATTCAATATGTCCTTAGCCACAGCAGTCCCTTCAGTTTTATGCTAACATCAGCACACTATCATGCTTACAATGACATTTCTAACGTGTTGATGTTTAGTAGGGATAATGTTCCATCTTAAGCCCCTTTTACACTGCACAGTACCAGCTCGACTCGCCTTTGTTTGGTTTTTCATTGTGGAAAAGTTGTACCTGTACCTTCTTCCAGGTAGTTTTTTCGTATCACCTCCGTTGAGGTTCCATGCGAGCTGAAGTGATACTAAAATGTGAAGTGAAAACACGGCAGACTACTGATTGGTCAGAGAGAATCGTCACTATTCACTGCATCATCATTGCGTGCGCCAGACAGAGGGCAGCAACAGAAAATTTATTTTACAGTTTTCGTATGTAATTTCATCACCAAATCCACTTCTGAGAAGTTTGTATGTACTGTGTAGATTTCAAATATTGACAGTTTAACGAAAAGTGATGGCGGAACAAAAATGTGTTTGAAAGTTTTCGGAGTTGAGGAGCTCTGCACGGTGGGGGAAGCCTGCGGCAACCCGCGGGAGGTGCTCGCGAGGCCGGCCAGCCGCCCGCTCACAGAGCCCACTGCTCCCACCGTCACACAGACCGCTGCAGCAACAACGGTAGAGGAAAACACAGTTGGAAGGTTTTCATACCGCTTATCTGTCTTTACATTCTGAGTAATGTTGAAACGTTTTAACTTAAATAAAGAGAAAGCTGTGTGGACCGCTAGTGTGTGTATCGCATTGAACATTACGTCGTAGCAGTTGTGTGTGGCGTCGCTATGGCGACCAGTTCCATTGAGGGGTACTATATCTGGGTACCATCTGCAATGGAAAACGGAGCATGGCCAAACCGAGTCGAGACGAGTTGAGCTGGAACTGGTAATGGAAAAGCACCATTAACTTCACATGCTAGCATGCTAACATTTGCCAATTAGCACCAAACACAAAGTAGTTGATAGGTTGATAGGAATGTCTTTACTTTCAGAAGTTCAAATCATCCTGAGGGCAATGTCAGAACCAAATGTAATGGTAGTCCATCCAAAAAATTAAGACATTTCACACATAAAACTAGAATGTTAATAGTGGGGTTAGAGCAAATGTCAGGGAATCACCAAATTCAGTAGGATTCATTACCTGGAAACCATGAATGTCTTTAAAGACTTGTTCAGTGAAATAGCTCAACATCTACTTGATGGATTGACACAAGTGAGTGAGAACTTGGACTTGCTAATGGTGGTACAATAAAAGTCAGAGGATCACCAAAGTCATAATTTATCCTCAAGAGACCTTGAGAATGTGATTGACCAAAGCAATCCATCCAATAATGTCAACCTCGTGGTAGTGCAAGATGAAACATCAGAGATTGCCAAAGTCAGTGGGATTCATCCTCTGGGGACCATGAATGTCTGTACTAGTGATGAAACCATTACTCAGCACTCTCATAAAAACTGAAACACGACCGGACTTCAGAGTGACTGAAAAATCTCCGCAGCGTTGTCTTCTGCCGTGTTGTCATGACCCAGACAAACACATTGCATTCTGTGCATGCGCACCTGCTTCTGGGAGACGCTGGACAGTGTTTGCCGTGAGATTATAACAGCGCGGTTAAACGTACCCGGTTATCATGGTAATTAAAATGTGTACGGTAATAATAACCGTCGGGAATTTTACCATGGTTTACCGTTAAACCGGTAATCGTTTCATCCCTAGTCTACACTAAGGGAAATGGAAACAAGGGATTTCTTAATGTGGAATAATAACTCCACAGGGGCAACCAGACTAAAGAAAGTGTTTGGCAGTAGCCAACATCTGGATGCCTGGGGCAACAAGATAACTGTCACACTTCATCTTCTACTTAAAATGTTTCACAGATAATTAACAGAGGTCAGAACTCTACAGCAAAAAGTGTATTTACTGACCCCAGCTCAAATGGCACCAGTTTTGGCTGATGGCAGCCAATAATTTTAAAGCTTGGCTGGAGGGGATGTTAATGTATGCGCTAGCTTACAACACTGCCTGCTTACGACCCTGCAAACAGCACGGGAAGAAAACCATGACAATTTAGTTTTGTTATTAAAAACCCCATTAAATACAGAAACCTCTTGCCTAATGTGTAACAGACACACACAACTGGCGGCACAAGTATTAGAACGGTCATATGAAACTGTTTTGTTTTGCTAATGATGTAAAATATATTACCTATTGTAGAACAGTCTACCAGTAATTCTCAAGGTCATCACAAAACAGTCTAAATCCTGGATAAAACATCCAGCAAAGTGCAGGAGTTTGAAGGACATTTCTCACAGTGCTGCCCTGATATTTTTGCCACAACACAACCCGGCTATACTGGCCTGTTCAGGCTCTATGAAACAGCTAACAATGTTTATTATCTCGCTCTCTGCCAGTGACCAAAACAAGGTGCTCTATGGGGGCCTCAGAGTCCACAACAGATGGATGCCCATAATGTTAATGAAATACTGCCTTAATATTGTGACACATGCCATCTGCTGTGACATAAAAAAAAGGTACCTACACGCTGAGAGTTAAAATGTGTTTGTGCAAGAGAGAGGCTAGGCTAACGTGTGTGCGTGTGTATGTGTGTACGCTTTTGTTTGTATTACAGAGGAACAGCCTAGACAGTGTGACTGTGATAGAGAAAGATATGTGCGTTAGAGCAAAACAGAGAGCCTTAACACTGAATAGGTGTGTGTGAGGAACAGATTTTGCATGTGTGCATCTGTGTGCGGGGTGTGATAAGCCTATGTATGATGCTTGTCTGCCAGAGGAACAAATATTCCCTGCCATGAATCATACACAAGGATACAACAGCCCACACACACACACTAACCCTCACATGCAAAATTTGCATAGCACACACACACAGCACCTAAATGTAGGACAATCTCTAATTTGATTCTGCCCTGCTCCTTTGAGACGTAATTAAAGCATTAAAAAGCTTTGTGCGCTGGTGAGGCAATTGAGACAGTCTTCAGCGAATAAATGGGATTCATCGTTTCAGGAAATTGCTGCCCCACCCCCATTCCCCACCCCGAAGCCCACTCACCGTCACCACCCCCCTCCACACACACACCCCCGCCCTCCTTGGCCTCATCATCTGGTCCAATCCATGTGAAATCTACTGTGAAACATAATGTCTATTTTAAATAAGAATCAGGTTAAGGCTGTTTCTGCTCCATAGATCAGTTGACAAAGGCGATGGGAAGGAATGGAGATTACAGGGGGGTGGGGGGGGTCGGCTTCACATACACAGACCACACTACAGGGATTAGACACACCAACTACATGAATGCAGTGCATAGTAGAGCACATACACAAATACAATACACAAAGACACACAATAACAGCAGGATACATTGGAAAACATCCTCCTCAGTATAAATCCTGCAGTGTGGGGATTGTGTTTCCTGGAGCAATGCCTGACTGTTTACATCTCAGTTGGAGTGTGTTTGTGTGTGTGTGTGTGTGTGTGTCTGTGTTGGGGGCAGGAATGGAGCCATGGCATTGTAATCACTCACTAATGACTGGATGTTATCTCACTCCTACTTTTAAATGAATGCATAAGATCTACACTGACGAGCAGTTGGCCTATTTCTCAACGGCAGGCAGTCTGTTTGCTCCATAGCAACAGTCCCAAGGATGCCATTTGAGCCATCCACCTTCCTCTGTCCATCACTAACTCCAAATGCCCAGTTTCAGTGTGGAGGACAGCAGACACATTATTATTCAAAAGATAACACAATGACTAAAAAGAAGCGAAAGGGTTTCTGTTGAAAGCAAAATAATCATTACCCTTTTTCAGTCAAGTTTGGTGGAGAGATTAGAAATTGTAGGGGTAAATTAAAGCTTAGATGTGAGCGGAGTACGTGGTTTAGATAAATGCCTTTTGTGAAAAGTACTGAGGGCAGGTACGGAAAGTGGTGTTTAGATGCATTATTGCAATTCATTTGGAGAATTTCAACACAACTCTGCAATGGGAGGTGCCAACTCTCTGAAGATATTCCCATTTTCTAGGCACATTTCCTCTAAAAGATAAGTTTCTACACATGGCAGTCACCCTACTGAAGGGGATAATTATGTCTTGCTGTGTGTATTTGGTGAATACAACACGTGGGGTAGGCTATGCAGGGCTCAACAATAAGTACTGCCTGATTGCCAGGGGTAAGTTAAATGTTAAGTGGTAAAAAATAAACACATAGTTTTGGTGTAAATTATTATGACTCTGCTGCCTCGCTCCTGTACTGTGTCGGGTCTACTCCTCCACATACACACAAACACAAAATACACACACGCACACAGAGGTAAGTCACCAGACAGCAGAGAGACTGCGGTGGCGATCACTCGAGTTGACGACAACTATACTTGTAAACCGGGCTTGACATTGACTTTTTTGCTCACCAGTGAATGTGGCTAAAGGTTTTCCAAAGTTACTAGCCACGCAGTATTTTCACTAGCCACATTTGTGTTGTTGGAAAATGACGTATTATCTGATTAAAGTTGACAATGGCATGCTTAAATTGGCGTGCTAAAATGTACTAATATCATTAGCTATGATAAGGTTGTGTGTAAAGCTCCTTTATTCTGAATACATGTAGTTTAAAAACACCTAAAAAGAGTAGCTTCTAATTGTAAATAATAAAAGTGCTGCATGGATGTAAGATTAATTGAAAAGATAAAAACAAAACTGAATTTTTTATTTATTTTTTTTTAAAATCAGAAATACTATTTATTTTTAACAGCAGTAAATACTGTAATACTGAGTAGAACAAATATCTGCATTAGAAACAAAGACCAAAGAATAACAAATTATTTTGTCTGAGAAAAAATCCACAATTAAGGTGACAGGTTTGAATTTGATGTAGGCCTATATCATTTTTGTGCACTTTTGGAGTGTTTGTTGTAAATCTGCATTTCCTCAGAGCACTGACTGGATTTGTGTTTCTCATCATGAAGCTCTGGTAGCTCTGAATAACTCGAGATACTTCCACCCGAAATGAGTATACAGGTCTTTATTTTCCAGATAATTCCCATAAACGCATCTCCTGCTTTCCTACATGGCATGATTACTTACTATTAAAACATAGAATTAACTCTGAAAAGGTAGTTGTGATATAATGATATGATGTGACATAAGGGCAGCCCTGCTAGTAGTGACACTATGTCCCTTAATCATGATGATATCTGTAATTTTGCAGCATTTACAGGCACTTTCCTCCTGCCTTTTCTCCGTCTCAGCACTGTCTTTTTTCTCTCTCTCGTTCTCCTGTGCATTTTTTCTCCACGCTGGTCGGCCACGCACTCTCACGCACTGACTGAACGCTGTGTTGATGTGCGTGTGTGTGCATGCAACCAGCGCCGTGAGATCATATTATCAGGTTATAAGCAGATGGGAGGCTGACGGTCTACAGGTCTGAAGGACTATGTGCAGGTAGTACTCATGGAAGTTGTAGTGTCATAATGTCAAATTGCAATTTGTTTGTTATTTCAGATGCCTTTTGAAAAGACTACAATTTTTCATCACGCCAAAGTGGCTAGTGGGAGTGACTGTGTTACCCGCCACGGCTGAAATCCACCCACATTTGGCGGGTTAGCACATGTTAATGTCAAGCCCTGCTCGTTAATAACAACAAGTCAATAAAACCTTTGCGAGTAAAAAGCCAAAACTTTGATGTAGAAAGCCATATTTTAATCTGCTCTGTCCACAGTTTCTCATCCATCCAAGTGCACTAGTCTTTGGATGGATGATGACAAAGTGGATGGATGACACAGCACGCTAGCTTGGCTAACAGCGATTGTTACAAACCGTCTGTGTGTCTAGCTCAGTTTGCCAGGAATAGGGTTGGGCTGATAGACGATGCCATCGTCCATCGGCATTGTGATTGTAAAACCCCCACCCCCCAGCAAAAAAGAAAAATCTCAAATTTTCACATTATACCACAGTGTGAAAGCAGGTTTTAATGACATATAATAACATTATTATTATTGTTTTTAATTATGCTTTGCACCTGCCTCCCTTTCTCCATCAGCAGTATGTTTTATAAAGACTAAAAGACTGAGAACTCGTTTTTTCCGTATATATCCACTCGAGATCCCTTATCACGGCAGCAGGTGAGCCGCACTTCGGCTCATTATTGACTAGGGGTGGGAATCTCTGGGCACCTCAGGATTTGATTACGATTCAGAGGGCTGCGATTCGATTATAAAACGATTATCGATACATCTTGATGAATAATTTTTTCTAAAAAGGATCCCTGGACAAATACTATGCATTTAATTTACGCATTAAAATCCTAAAGAAACATCTCCTAATTAGCTTAAAAGGAATTTACTTTATTAACCTCAGCCCTATGGCCCTTTATTTCTTTGACATCCAGACTCCTCTGAAAACAGACATATAAAGTTAATTATCAGGATGTAGAGTATGTGTACAGGACAGAGCTGTACACCAGTTTAGTCTAAGCTTGTACCTCATGTTCTCAACACTTGACTAGTAGGTTAGTTAGTAATGACATACAGCATATAGTGTGTCACCATGCTTGCAGTGTGGTGAAATGTGTGGTAAAATCCTCACTTGCGCATTGATATTAATGATTGTGACATTTTAGCAGGGTGGTTCTTCATTCCGCAGCGGTGGTGTGCGGAATACATGGGAAGACTGTTTTAGATTTTTAGACATATGTTAATCGATTCATAATCTTCCACGTCCGCATCGCAATGCATCTAAGAATCGATTAATTCTCCCACCCCTATTATTGACGTAGCCTATCAAACAAATAAAAACCAACATCTGCACTCTCTGTGTTCACCGTGCTTTACCTGGTCCATGCGTAAAATATCCAACGCGACTTGTAACGTAAGTTAATAGTCTACCAATTTTTACCGAGTGAAGTCTGTGCAGGAAGACCCCCGCGCGCGTGCCCGATGACATCGTCTAACCCTTTTTTTCCATTGTAGACATCGTCCGATAGAAATTTGGTAGACATCGTCCAACCCTAGCCATGAACCTTTAAAATTTCGCACATCCATGTAAACTTAGCTGCTGGCTGAGACAATCCTGCTGCTCCTCTCTACAAAATGTACCTGCAGGCAGTGAGTAACAGCAGCAGCAGAAGGAGGAGGAAGGACTGATACTGACTGATGTCTGAGTTCTTCATGCTTACTGAACTCCACACAGTATAATTTATTTTATTGACATTTTAGATTTGTTTCCACTGAGACATTATTGAGTGTATATAGTGACTTTGCTGTTGTAAACTTTACTGTTGCTGCTCTGGAAAAAAAAAAATATGTAGTTACATTTAAAATATTCCATTTTCAATGCAATGTTCTGAATTTATTCTCCGTTTAAAATTTTTTTTTTTTTTTAAAAAGCAATGATTTAGTAGTGAAAAATAACTGATTAGAGTATTGATAAAGAACCGAACTGATAAGGAGAAACAATAAGAGTAGTTGAATCGATCGAATCAATCAAAAATACCCATCTTTTAATTAAATTATTAAATGGCAGCAGGTAAAGACAAAGTTTTTGATGATTAACACACACAGTTAACTAGTCCATATCTGGGGAGAAGGAGGGGGGATTGTCATTTGTCATTTTCAGAATGTCGCTTGGCGTCTAGGACACACTGTGACCTTGTTCTGATTCATTTACTTAATTATTTATAAAGATTAAACATGACAATTAACTTTAGTCTTGTTGTTATTTAACAACCGTTAATAAATAAAACAATTTATATAGGGGCAAGTAAAGATTGGCTTTGGGCAACTTTGAACCCTGTTGTGCGATTAACATGTAGGCAAACCTCTCAGCAAAAATCCATCGTGACATGATGCACAGAACCAGACATTGAGGGCTTAAGCCTTTTGCTAATACACCAGCACCAAACAAGATCACATCCTCCATCTAAGAATAGATCCAACCAAACAATTCCATCTAAATATCCCAGATTAGTGTTTGGACTAAAGCGTATGTGCCCAGTGATCCGAGAGAGGGCCAGGGCAAACTGGCCCGCGTCCAAGCTCACCCCGGCCAACTCTGTCTGGGCCAAGCGAGACTCGCTATGTTAGCGGCTCAGTGTGTGTGTGTTGTGTGTGAGAGGAGGCTGAGGAATAGGATTGTGTCTTCAGCCGCTCTGGACAGGGGCTTTAGAGCGCGGGGAGAGCCTAATCCTGTTTGGGCCAGGAATTTGATTTTGATTATTATCTCTCACGAACCAAGCCAAGGCTTACCCCCATTTCTGCAGCGTTATCCCCACAACACACACACACCTCCCCCTTGCAGCCCAACAGATTTGACCTCGTTAAGGCGCTTTAAAGGGGATTATTCTACTTTTATCACTTCGAGTGAAGTGCCCTTGCAAACATAGGCTTGGCATGGCTTGGCCTCCCTCCCGACTCTGCAGAACTATCTTGACCCCCCTGTGCAAGGCCAGCCAAGCGCACAGTACAAACACACACAAACATGACACTTAAGGCACACTGCCGCGCAAACACAAATGCACAGAAATGTAGTACGCACACACGCACACACACACACACACACACAGGAAAATAGTGCAGCGATTGCAAAGCCAAGGGAAATGGGCAATTTGTCAAGAGTGGGGAAAGTGGTGAGGCCGACACGGCTGCGGGTTTGGAGACCATGGCTGAGATTAGAGCCTCACAGAAGGGGGGCTCTTAGATTACACCCAGTACGGTTGTGCAGATGATTGATGCCTGCTTGTAAAAACCAAGGTTATTACTTACAACAGCCGGCGAGAAGGGGAGACAGGGAGGGAGGAAAGGAAGATTAGTCCCAGAGTTCGCAACAAATAAGTGGACAATGAAAACAGAAAGCTGGAGTGCCGTCATGTGGCTGACACCAGGGAACTTCTGTTGCATCTGCTTAACTGAGGCACCGGCACTAAAGTTTGCACGTTAAAAGTTTTAAAAGTAGAATCATCTTTTCCTCTGCCTCCGATCAAAGTAATTTCATTTTGAGTATCTGCTAATGAGTCCCAATCTAATCTTTATATTATGCTAGATTATAATGAAATTTCTGCATGTCTTAGGCCATGTTCAGACCGACAGAATTACAATGTCATTTATTTCAGTGTGCTCACTGTGTGTTAAGACCTTAGTATATTTCCACCAAAGTGCTTGTCGGATGGTCGAACAGCACCTAAAACAGGGTTTTAACTTCTCTCTCGCATTTGCTTTTTAAATTCTTCACACAACTACTTTTGTCACTTTTCGTACGTACAAACCAGGGCAATGCAATGAATGCCTTAAAGAAAAGAAATTCCTAAAGTCTCTCCCATCTCTATGACAGCAGGACTTTCACAACTCCTACAAGTGTTGCCCTTTGGAACAACTATGAAGACTTTTGCCTTCAGACATGGTTGGACAACAGATTGTACAAACAAATTTGTATCAAACATAACCATGACTTTAGCGTCAGACTCCAGTGGTGCCAACACCATTGCGGATGGCCCCAGCCAAAAAAACCCAAAGGATTATCTGACAAAAAGGTTAAACTTTCCAGTCGTGAAATGGCATCTAGTACTGCATACTGCTGTGCAGGTGATAACTGCTAATCCTTCAAACTAATCAATCTATTTCTAAATCTGGACTTCCTGGACAATGTGTTCACACTGGCATCTGTAACGACAAGCCCACACCAATGCAGTCCCTAGTTGTTATTTAAACGGTTCTATTTTCAGTCTTCAATACCTGTTTACACTAAGAAAATTTAATTAGCCTGAGTGACACAATTGACAGGGTACACAGTTGCAAATATCTAGCATAAGGATGTGACTGGTTGCACTCTGGACTAGCGGGGCATCGACCTCACAGCAGGGTGGTGGCAATACCTGTCAACATGTATTCTGAATACAACACAATTTAAACCCGTCCTGTCTCATAGTGGACGTCCGCCCTCACCAACTCCCCCCTCCTTGATTGACAAACACACTGAATCGAGGTTTTCACTGCCTTGCTGTGATTCCTCACGGTGTCTGAATGAGATCTTGATGGAGATGTGGCGGCATATTGTTCCAGTCCTGCTTTTACTGCTCTTAGGCACACAAACAGAGCAGCTAATTCTCTTGTCTGAACTGGTGCAGCGCCTTGCGTTTTGGCAGGTCTAAGGGCCTTGGCTGGGCCAATCAAGCAGCCCCCTGTCGAGCCGCTTTGTTCCAGCCCATTGCACCGTTCTGCTTTGAGGAAGGGCTGCCCCGCCCACCACCACCACCCCCTCCCTCCTTCCCACCTCCCACACACTCTTCATAGGGAGCCACTGCTGAATACTGATGCAGCCGCTTCACTCCACACACCCCCCACCTTCACTCCCACACAACACACACAAACTCATTTCCATTCTACTTTTTTTCTCTACATGCATAACATCCTCAAGCGCATGCACGGACACACACGCATACAAACACAAAACTGCACATAAGTCCAAAATTCAGCAGAAACACACACACACACACACACACACACACACACACACACACACACACACACACCAGTAACTCCTGCAGTTTTGAGCAAAACCAAAAGTATGGTACGACTCAGCTGACATCTGGTTTTATTTATATTCACGTTCTTTCTGGTGAATTTGCTGCAGGAATTTATGTAAAGCAAAGTGGCCAAAGAAGACAAAGAGATACAGATCCAGTTCAGCTTGTACATCTTTCCCCCCCCCCCCCTTCAACTATACAATAAATTACAAAACGTTAAAACGTATTTGTACATATCCTGTGATATTGTTTCCCTCCAAAAACATAAATTTACACCAAAATAGATTTAGTTATTTAAACGGTTCTTTTTTATAGTATGTTTTATCTGATGACAGCAATAAACCACACAAATAAGCTGCCTTGTATTGTCTCGATCTCACCTATGTTGTCTTGCAATCTGTCAATTCAATTTATTTTGTATATTTCTAAAGAGTGGCCATACAGATTCTTCTTCTCAGTTATTTCTGTACAACACAATAAATAATCACACTGTGAAAGTGCTATAACTGATTGGCCCAGCAGGGGACTGCATCATTCATAGAGTGGTATTTTCTGTCTCCTTGATTCAGTATTTCCATTAAACCAGAAGCTGCTCTGGTGTACGCTTGTGAACGCTAAAGAGATATTGCAGAAAGTGTGTGTGTGTGCGCGTGTGCTTGTGATTTAGTTGTATTCACAACACACCTGAAGCTGTATAACAAGGGGCACTAAACACAAACCTTTTCAAAAACTGCTCTCTAAAGAGGATACATTTGAAAATGCTGACACATGACTGTCACCTAAAGCAGGGGTTCCCAAGCTGGGGGGGCGCCAGAGATCACAGGGGGTGCTCAAAGCTTTATCTGTTTTGAGGTTGTCAAAAAAACTTTGGTTTGCACATTTAAAAAAAATTGTGATAACACGCTACATAATTTATACAAAAGTCTGTATACATTTTTTCCTCACTGAAAATAGTAGGCAGACTACTTAGTAGTAGGGCTGTAACGGTTTTGAAACAGAGACCAAAATCGCGACACAAAAGTCCACGATCTGGTGTCGCGGATCCGAGAGACAGAACCGCGACACACCCGCTCATTGGATTGTTATATTGTAGGCTATTTGTATTAACAGTATTTTCCACCTTAGATTAGTTTTTATTTACTTGAATCCGCTCCTCTGCTCTTCTCCCCACACACACACACACACACACACACCCCCCTAGCCGGCACCTCTGGTCTCTCACGGAAAACACGCCGGCTGGCTCCGCCTCTGTCTGTCTGTCTCTCTCTCCCTGTTATGTGTATGCTGACTTTCTCCATAAGCAGTACGTTTCATAAAGTCGCCGTGTTTAATAAACTCGCCCGTGATTCAGTTTTCAAGTGCGCCGCATGTGGACCGAAACTGAAACTTAACTTTAGGGAGTCACATCTGCAGTGGTGCCTTCACTGTCGCTCCGTAATGTAAATATTTCCTGCGTGTCCGTAAACATAATACCAGATGACCTCTCCCTCACCGTTTCTCTGCAAAATGCTAAAGTGGGTTGCCATATATACTTTGACAGGTGCGACTATACCTGTCTGGCCCGCCCAAGTAAAGTATATGTTGAAAACACTTAAGTTAGTGCAAGCTGTAGGCCTATAGGCTATTTTGTTATTACACCTTATAAACCCCTTTCTTGGTATTGTTTAATACCAAGAAAAAAAATACCAGGAGACTGTTGGTGAAGGCCAACCAAGAGCTGGCACTGATTTACACATAGCCATGGAGGTGTCATTTGACTCCATTTTTTCGCTATTAGTAAGTAATTACATCATCTTTTTCTGTGTGTGTGTGTTTTGTCAGCTGTTGGGGGGGGCTCAGCTTTTCTTAGATAAAAGTAGGGGGGGCGCCAAGGAAAAAAGTTTGGGAACCACGGATCTAAAGCATCTCAGAGTCATTAAGATCCGAATCTGAGAATCCCTTACTTGCCGACACACTTCACCACGTTTGCTTTATAAACAACTAATTACAATTTGGAAATGGTAGACAGCCACTTGACAGAAATTTTATATAGCTGAAGGCTTATGTGGCCTTAGCATGTCCAACAAAATGAACATATGCCATCTGAATTTCCAGATAATGTATTTTCACAACATATCAGGCTATATTATCCCATAGTGATTATCTAATTTTATCTGTATTACTCTCTTACATTCATAACCAATTAAGGAGCATCTCAAAGATCAGATGTTTTCTCTCTCAACCTGATCGACAAGATCATCTATGCTTATATCATCTCAGTTAGATTATTGTAAACTCACTGTATTCAGATTTGAGCCAAACACCTCTCTCACGCCTTCAGATGGTACAAAAACACAGCTGCTCGTCTTTAACCAAATACAAGAAGACAAGACCATGAGCCTCTCTTCACTGATCAGTTATAGAGTTGAATTTCTTCTCTGGAAAGTCAGTTTCAATTTATATAAATTTTGGATGGAGACTTGACTAATGATGGTTGAAAGTTTGAAAGTGCGTATATCTGGGGCGCCCTGTGTTTTAGAGGTTAAGATGTCGACCATAAACCATAACGTACCTGCTTCGACCAAGGCTGGGAACCTTTGTTGCATTTCTTTCTCACGCGTTTTCTGTCATCTCTCTGCTGGTGCTAAATAAAGTCATAAAATGCCCAAAAGACATATTTAAAATGAAATGCGCATATTATTATATAAAAGGGGGGGATAATTCAGTGTGCTTGAATGTGATTTCACATGCATCTCCGTTGCCAAGTCTGCGTGTGTTCAAGAAGAGAAGGGTTGCACCAGTCTACAGCCCTCCCTTTCAACCAACCCCAAAGCATTTTGACAATCAACCACTGTGGCCCTTCACAAAAATCAACATCACCTGTGACCCATGGCCTCAACTCAGCCACTCAAAGCAGGGCCTCCTGCAGCGTGGGGGGGAGGGGGTTTTGTGTGTGTGGTGGACTGTGGGGCTCTGTTTGTCATGCTAATCAGCTGGCCTAACCTTAATGACCCAGACATCTGCTGCACTGCATGTGTCAAGCCCCACATTCAATTTGTTCCCCTAGATACAAAAAACAGGTAAGACCCTTGAGGCTGGTCAGTATGTCTGTGTCCTTGTGGCTGATGTTGTGTGGGTGAGAGGGAAAAAATCCTTTTATATCTATGCATGTGCCACAGCAATAATTACCAGCAGAGGAGAGGTAAAGTGTGTACGTCCGTGTCTTCTGTGCTGTACTCACGTTTTCTTCTGTGTATGTATGTGTGCGTCTGTGTACACACTTTAATGTCGAGTACCCCCCACCAACAAACACGCGCACACACACACACGTTCCTGTCTGTATGTGCAGCAGAGCGATAGAGCAGGGGTGGGGGGAGTTTGTTTAATGGGCGAGACAGGGGACCATGGGGATTAAGCTCCCCTCAGCTGGAGGCTTTAGACGAAAGGCTGGGGGCTGTCCTGTTAATTCAAGTGGGCTTAATAATGCCTGTGCACCCTCTGCCCCTGACCCTCCCACCACTACATCAGATCTGGGAGGAAACGCATGATAAAGGGAGACAAGTGGGGAGTGGGGTGGGTGTGTGTGTGTGTGTGTGTGTGTGCGCAACCTGTGGCCATCTCTACAGTCGAGCATGGGCTCAGGGGGCTTGAGACATTTCGCCTCTATATTACTTGCGCTACTCTCCGGCTTTGGCAACAGGCCTTTCTGTTGCTCCACTTACACGCCACAGCCAGCTTTGTTGAAGCTGCATTAGGATTAATCAACACCCAAACAATATGGCAAATGCTATCAACTGGGTCAGGCACTTTGCCACTACCAAATGAAGCTTTTTCCTTTTAAACCAATGAACTGTGCCCATAACCTGTGACAGTGGATTAAAATGTGCCCACTGATGTAAAAAAAAAAAAAAAGGTCACAAATCTCTGTTAAAGCTTGGTCTTCTTTTTATCAAATCATTGTTTTTGTTTCCCAGATAATTCCAGAAATCTATAAAAAAAGAAAGCACTTCCACTAGGCATGACTATTAATTCTGAACACATAATAGGCACCAAAACAAAATGTTAAACTGTGGAAGAAGGCGGTGAACCCGTAACAAGCATCTCTGGAAACAAAGCAGCAACCACCCAAATGGGGGGAAAAAATGGCCTGGCCCAGTTGGACTGGAAAATGTCTCTCTTGTGTCTAAATATGAAACAGCTAAAAGCCATATGCCCCCTTTCACATACACTTTACATTAACACAGGAAACACCTTAACGTTATTTTAATGCAATGTGACGACATATCACTGCCACCATCAATACAACTTCCTCTGCTGCTTTAAATTCGAGGCAGCATACATGGGAGGATCCTTGATTGTGCATATCCATAATGGAAATGTAACGCTTTTGTTCACATCATATGCCAGTATGGAACTTTAATGCTGATGTTACTACAGAATGAACAAAGGAAAATAAAAGGAAACCAGATCCGGTGGTGAGTGAGTCAGTCTGAGAGATCCATCATCTGTCATTATGAGGCAGTCCTGTTACTCTCTCATCCCCCAGCTCCTTATCTGTGACACTCCTATCTATATGGGTGTCACACACTCTCCCCATCCTCAGGGCACCTGTGACAGCAGCCACAGATGAGGAGAAAGAGGATTTGAAGAGGGAAGACGTGTGTGTGTGTACATTATATTTATGTATAAAGCCACAGAAGGTGGGGGGAGGGTACGTACACAGGTATATTTGTAGGGGATTGGAAATGGCTTGTTGTAGCTGGTTAAGACCGAACCGGCTGCAGCAGCGCCGGTGAAGAGACATGCTAAATTCCCAAACCCCATTTTTAATCCTGTGTGTTGGGTCTTAATACTCCAATCAAGCAGCATAGGGGCACTCAATTGGATTAGAAAAATGACCTCCTATCAGGCAGGCAGGCAGGAGTGGAGTGGCCCAGCTGCTCTCACCTTGGAAAAAGGTGACTGAGTTCTCTCCCCATCAGGAGGTGACTGCCTCAACACTTCACCCAGAGGGAGGAGGGTGGTCTGAAAGCAGGGCTCTAAAGTGACATCTTGCCCCAGTAATTCCCTGAAATTAAGTGGAAGTAAGTATTATCTGGACATCATTAAGAATGGGCATGCCATCTGTGACTTTAATTTTAGGATATTACAAAAAGTGCAGCCAAACTGTACAGCCTGATTAAAAAGGTTTCCTCTTGAGGGGCCACTGTTGGGTTGTTTAGCAGACATATGAAAAGCACAAAATGGAGAGCCTGAAGCCTTTTCATTTAAAAAAGAGCCATGATAAGATGTTATTTAATATAGAGACAGATATATGATTGAGGAATGCTACTATAGCCAAAACTGTAGTAAGTTTTTTGATTTGAAGTTGGAATGGTTCTTAAAAGAAATACATCCTTTTGGATCAGTTTCACACTTAACACTTAGGTTGAACTAGTGTCGCACGCCGCTTATACAGGATTTCACTGATCTGACAAGCCAGGCTGTGACCAGAGGTTCTGAAACGCTCACATCCTGCTCACTAGTCTGAGAACACACATCAGCACCACAGCACAGCACAATCACATTGCCACACAGACTGACTGCCAAAGGGCAAACAAGTCATGTCACAAAAGACATTCAGGTTCTAGCTTCAGCAAACAGCTCTTCCCCTTTCAGCAGCAAAACAACTAGTGGCGGCGACAAGACGCTGCCAGGAAGAAGCATAGGGCACAGCCCCTGGAAACTTATCAGTCTTCTTGCGGTTTTCTTTACCTGCGCCACACTTACACAAATGCCTTTTTGTTATAAGGCAAGGTGAATCTGCAACAAAAACTGGGAGGTGGAAATCTGGGTTTCAGGCAGGTTTCTTATGGCACCACAACAAGCCAACTGTGCCCGCTTATATTGTCCATTTGAGTCTGGGTCCCAGCCAGAAACACAATTCTTTAATTTGAGCCTGTTAGCCTGAAAGAATCCCTGCTCCAACGCAGTTCTGACACAAATGGATATTTATACTTTGACAAGCAACACAATTCTGCCAGTCACTTAACATAAATGTTTGACCAATGGGCTGAGAGTCCTCATCACTGATGAATGCATGCCCTGGACTGAGTTTCTGTTACCATGGAAACGTGCGATTTAGGGAAACAGAGATGTGCCTTTTTCCAGTCATAAAAACACCCACCTGAACATGATAGTGTACAGTGAATATTGAGTGGCTCAGCAGCCATACGACAGCAAAAGACAGCACTTCCAACATTTCGCTCCCATTTCTGGGTAACATGACATGACTGCAGCTAATAAATATGTGGTTTAGGCATTATGGAGAATGCAGTCAAATGACAAAATGGTAGTGAAATATTTGAGCAGTCATTAGAGTTATTATATGCCATCATCTGGAAAAAAGTTTAATAGTCTTAAAGCCAAATACAAAGGGTTTCCTTCCTCATCGTGTCATGTCTATATAACCACCAAACCACTCATCTTCTGCAGAACTAAACGCTGCATTTAAAAACACACGTTACTACTGTTTAAACATCCCCAGTGTCTATTATTATTTCTCTATTTAAATTACAATGTGCTGTCAAAAAACACATTGCATGCATTAATTCCCCTAACCTAACTAACCTGCCTGGGTAAAATCTTTACAGTAGAGCCTAACGTTAATTTCTGAACTAATGATAAATTAAAAAACACTTACTGAGTGTCTTGATTGTGGAAACATCATGTCAATTCCTTGTTTGTTGCTTTCCTTCCCAAACACGATCAACTGAGTGCCCTGTGTTTATATTTTTCCTCGCGTTGGTCCTTTGTCCAAAGCTAGCCCAGCCTTAAACAGGAGCTGTCCAGCGTTAGCGGGATGACTAGCTAACGGTAGCTAGCGACCCCCAACTAAAACAACAACAAAACAACAAGCTGAATATAAGTAACGCACTTTTCAGACGTCGGCGAGGTAAAAAGACTCGGTGTCTTGTCTGGGTGATGCAAAACGATTCAGCTATACCTGTCCCGACTCCGTATTTACTGCGTCTGTGAACAGGAAACCACCATTAGAGCTGGCTCCTCGGTGGCTAAGCTAGCTAATTCTTAAAAAGCTGTCAGTCAAAATGATCCATCGCTGCTGCAAGCTTTCCGCTTTAACGCACAAGCGGCAGCGGCGATGCAAGCTCAACGCAAGAAAATTAATAACGTTATGCACACCGCGGTGTTTGGATGTAGCTAGCGAGCGGAGGGTAACGTTAATGGCTTCTTCCTTCGCCTTCTGGTGGTCCTTCCAAGCTTTCAGCTCGCTCTCTTCAGACAGCTGCGTGCTGAAAAAGTATGAGGCAAGAGGGGGGGACTAATTCTCAGAAATAACAAAATGTCTGCGGGTTCGTTTAAGTTGAATCCCGTTTCGTCCTAACGGCAACAAATAAGTCGCGCGAGTGAAAAAAAACCTCCGAATCTTTGCTGTAGCTCAGACGGCAAAACCAACTTCAAATTAAAACGATTCCAGGCTTGATTTAAACTCTGAACGCTTATCCCTTCAACAGAGGAGCAGTGGAGAAACAAGAGTGGTTTTGTCAGCGGTGGGGTAGCTAAAAAGTCAGTCCATTCCTGGAGCTGGTAGGTTAGGGCTGCTGAGCTGTACGCCCCACACAGAAACACAGCGGCCAGATGAGCGGTCCGCGTTACCGATCTACACACCACAGATCTACCTCCTCAGCCGGCTGATGTCTGAGCAGCTAGCGCCTCACGTGGACAGGTCACCACACACAGTCTCACAGGACGGGTAATGGCTGTTTATCAGTGCACTGGTTGACTGCAGGCACAAATGGCCCTAACTTCACCTAAACCTCTCATCCCACTAACAACAGGACTGAAGGCAGGTCCTAAGCAAAAGCGTTCCCTTCCTGATTTCTTATTTTTTTGCATGTTTGTCATACTGAAATGTTTCAGATCAAACAAATTGAAATATTAGACAAAGATATCAAGTAAACACAAAATGCAGTTTTTAAATGAATGTTTGTATTATGGCCGAAAAAAATCCAAACCTACATGGACCTGTGTGAAAAAGTGATTGCCCCTAAACCTAATAACTGGTCGGGGCACCCTTAGCAGCAACAACTGCAATCAAGCATTTGCAATAACTGGCAATGAGTCTTTTACAGCGCTGTGGAGGAATTTTGGCCCACTCATCTTTGCAGAATTGTTGTAATTCAGCCACAGCAGAGGGTTTCCGAGCCTTAACTGCTTTTTTAAGGTCATGCCACAACATCTCGTTCGGATTAAGGTCAGGACTTTGACTAGGCCACTCCAAAGTCTTCGTTTTGTTTTTCTTAAGCTATTTAGAAGTGGACTTGCTGGTGTGTTTTGGATCATAGTCCTGCTGCAGAACCCAAGTACGCTTCAGCTTGAGGTCACGAACGAATGGCCAGACATTCAGGATTTTTTGGTAGACAGCAGAATTCATGGTTCCATTTACCACAGCATGTCTTCCAGGTCCTGAAGCAGCAAAACAGCCCCAGACCATCACACTACCACCACCATTTTTACTATTAGTATGATGTTCCTTTTCTGAAATGCTGTGTTACTTTTACGGCAGATGTAATGGGGAACATACCTTCCAAAAAGTTCAACTTTTGTCTCTGATCATCAAGATGTTTTCTGGCAAAACTGAGATGAGCCTTTATGTTCTTTTTGCTCAGCAGTGGTTTTCGTCTTGGAACTCTGCCATGCAGGGCATGTTTGCCCAGTCTCTTTCTTATGGTGGAGACATGAACACTGACTTTAACTGAGGTAAGTGAAGCATGGAGTTTTTGTGTGTTGTGAGTTATTTTGTGACTTCTTGGATAAATTGTCGCTGCGCTAAGAAATCAGGAAGGGGGCAAACACCTTTTCCCACCACTTTATATACACACACACGACCAGCCGTAAAATTATGAAGACCTGCCTAATGTTGTGTAGGCCCCCCTTTTTAATTGACCCTAACCCTTACCCAAAACAGACCTGAGGCCTTAAGTCCTATAGTATAAATAATATTTTACCTTTAAAAATGTATTAAAAGGAAACCTGGGGGAGCCAGTTTGAATGGGCCTAATGGAGTTTATAAACATTAATTTCTAGCAAGTATTGTTATCTATAATTTACAGAGGCTATGCTTTGTTAGTAGAGTAGATGCTGGATTGTCAGCTAGTACAAGCACAGTTGATCCACATCCACCCTCAGCCAGTTCCAGTACAGACCCAGGTGAAAGACACAGTTCGAGCACAGCCAGAGATGTACAGCCAGCATCAGATACAAGCAGCTCAGACCCTAATGGAACAGTTGCTGCTCCACAAAATGATCCAGCACTTTGGCCTAAGGTGTGCTGTTGTGTCTGGCTCCAAGACATTAGCAGCAGGTCCTGTAGTCCTGTAAGTTGTGAATGCTCCGTATTTGTATAGCGCCTTTTGAGTCTTTTCGACCACTCAAAGCGCTTCTACACTACATCGCATTCACCGTTCAAGTGCTCAGACAGAAACTAACATTCACACACATTCATACACTGGTGGAACAGCCACCAGGGACAATTCGGGGTTCAGTATCTTGCCCAAGGACACTTCGACATGCAGCCTGGAGGAGCCAGAGATTGACCTGCCGACCTTCCGATTAACGGGTAACCCGTCTACCTCCTGAGCCACAGCCGCTAGTTGTGTGCCACCTGTGACCCTGCCGCCAGTTTCCCGCTTTTCCTTCCTTGGACCATTTTGACAGGTACTGACCACTGCAGACCGAACACCCCACAAGAGCTGTAGTTTTGGAGATGCTCTGACCCAGTCGTCTAGCCATCACAATTTCAGTGTTATTCACTTCACCTGTCAGTGGTCATAATGTTATGGCTGATCAGTGTGTGTACATATACATATATCAGAATAATGTATATTATTGTATTGGATTACAATTATTGATTGATTCATAATGTATGTATTACTTTAATGTTGCAGCTGGTAAAGGTGGAGCTAATTTTAACTGCATTAAATACTGCTCTGTAGCTTAATCTATACTGAATTTGTTGATAATATTTTGAATTAATAACCTGATTCTGTAAAGTAACTAAATTTAGCAAATAAATTACTGGGGTAAGAAGTTCAATACTTACTTCTGTACTGTAGTGGAGTATAAGTTAAGTACAGTATTTCAAATCAAATCAAATTGAGTTTATTGTCACATACACAGTCATACACAGTACAACGTCTAGTAAAATTCAATCTCTGCATTTAATCCATCCTAGTAGAAGTATTAGGAGAAGTGGGACTTCCACCACTGGCCATGTGAGTAATACACTTAAGATATTTGGTTAAAATTTATGGCCACGGTTTCTCTTAGTCTATACAGTTTGCGCACAGATGGTCTGCTTTTTTCGAGATGTGTTGGTTGCCTCATGTTGCTTTGAAAAAATCTCAAAACTACTGAGAGCCAGATCTCCTCTAAAGAGCTGACAAATGCACATTTGTAATAATAACAAGGTATTTTTGTGACTGAAATCGTTTCAGTCGATTGTTCGCCAGTACATGTACCTTATTATGTCAGTGATGACAACTTAACTGAGGTTCACATTCATTTACAAGCAGGTACAGTTCATTGTCTTGTTGAGGACCATAGACAGTCAACATCAGCTGCTACAGGGAACTGAACCAGAGACCTCCCATCATGCATGTTTTAATCCATTTAATACAAAAAGACACGTGTACAGTGTATATTACAGCTGCTTCCTCACAAAATTCCCAAAGCATGATGTAGTTCTTCAGATTTTTCAGATACTACATTTAAAGCAGCCTTTGACTTCAATGTTACAATGGTACAAAAAAGAAAAATAATTCATGTCACTATGAATACCCATCAGCTTCTTTTTTGTCAAAGTTTTGTTACTGTTGCATGATAATTGTCAAATCTTAATATTGTACTGAAATGAATGGAAACTAACAGCTTAATATAAAGGCAGGGAAATACATTCCCAAATCTAAAATTATGTAAAGTATACACGACTTGTATTGGCCATAAAAAGTGGTATGGTCCTTTAATCACAATATGTAAGGAAACAATTTCTCACTCCAAACGAAATGTACAATGATACAATAAGAGTATAGGAACATATTTTATTCCAATTTAAAACATTTAAAGGAGAAGGCTATGAAAATCATTTTCATGTTCGAATGAGGTTCAGGCAACAGTGGTTGAAATGAAACATACAAAAGAGAAACATGGCTAAAATACTGTAAATCAATGACCTTTAGGACCCTTTTCATGAGGGTGTTGCATGAATACAGTATCTCACCCATCCACTCCCTCCCCAACCTGACAAACACATGCAATTAAAATGACATTTATCTTAAAAACAGCAGTTCATCATTAATCTTAAATATAGAATAAAATTGTCCTTTTTTTAGTTAATTAATCACATATTTAAGTGTTTATTTGTTTTAAAAACTGGACCAGGAAATTCACAGGCCCTCTGATTTTTCACAACATTGGCACTTGTTAAGAATCTGGCTTTACAAAGAAAGGGGATTGGCACACTCATTGTACATAATTTACATTTGGTATATTTAAAAAAAGAAGAAGAAAAAAATCAAACAAAAATACATTACTTTCAATTTGTACACCACTACACAAAATTTATTTGAACTCTTAAAAAAAAAAAAAGGTCTGTCATCTTAAGTGGTCCTAAATACACGTTACGGTGTGTCAACCTTACAAAAGAAAAAAAAAGATGCAAAGATAGCTTTTAATATCACTGTATGTCCATCCCTCTAATCAGAATGGATTTCAAGCATAAGCAACAGCCATCAAAAGTGTACACACACACACACACACACACACACACACACACACACACCTCAGAGTACCAACGAGCGCGCTTGAACAAACATCTAAGTTGCATGAATGCAGGCCCATTGCAGTGGTGCAGTTTCAGTGCCTCTGACCCAGGGAAAGAATACACAGTCCAATCAAGTATGGGGAGGGGGGGGGGACAAAATAGCGGAGAATGGCGGACATGTAAACACACAGCTTATTCGTTCACTCACTTGCTATTATAACCACCAAAATATTATAATGGCCATTTCAGTACCTTCACTTGGCAAGTCTTTCAATAAATACATTAATACTGAGGATTAACACACAAGCTTCATTTGGAACAAAGAAACCATAATGTAAAACTAGTTTAACAAAGGTTTTGCTGCAGAGATCTGGGTCAGATTACTACAAATTATGATTTTGATTTGATTGATTTTGTGTGGCACAGTGTTTTGTACTGGATTGTTGTACAAACCTTCTCCAAAATGCAAATAAAGCTAATACAGTACAACTCAACGGGAAAGGATTGTAAATAACTGACCCAGCTCTCACTGGTAGTGTAGCCATGTGACCTTTTCTTTGTTGGTTCTGGGGCTGCGAGGCGCTCCCCGGACAAGGCATGAAGTACACAAATTGTCAGCACGTGAAAACTGACAGCTGACAACATTTTAAAAGAGTACACTGTCATATCAACACTGCTCCCTGAAGTGGTCATCTTAATTTTTTTTTAATCATCCTCATAGCAGCCCATTCAAGTCCATTTTGCTGCATGACATCTCATCTACAAGTGTAAGAGACCACACACCTGTCCTTAAGGTATGCTTCCTGAAAGCCAAGCTGAGAATTTTAAAAACACGACATCACTGTGTTAATCCAACAGTGAAGCAGAATACAATACTCCCTTCAAAACTCAGCTAGTATATTCATCCACATATCAAAATACACAAGCTCTAAATTTAAAACTGAAAAGTGTGCTGAATTGTGGCACCCACAAATTAATTTCTGCAAGCAAGCCATTGTGAATCTCTCTCTCTCTCTCTCTCATATATATATATATCTCTATAGGACAAGATGGTGAAGAAAAGGCCTTTAAATGTTGGCTGAAGCACCAAAGATGAGCCCAGGACTCAATACATGCGGGACAAAACAAGATCACAGCCAAAATAACTTGTCAAAGTCATAGCGTTGCAACATCTCCATATTGTTACAACTCATAAGAAAATTGTGGCACTTGGCATAAATATACTCTCTTCATGAAGTCTCTCTCTATGCACAGATGTTACAAACTTCATCAACGCAATGTGCACATCTGCACTACAGTGGGAAGATGACTGGGTGCATGTGGAGAAAAATAAGGCTAAGTAATAAGTAAATTCCCCTAAAACTGAGCAGAAAAAATTTATTTGTAAACCTTTTGGCAAACAAGGATGCAAAGGTAGTACGACAGGATCTGTAATCAATTCTCTGATGTTAATTTCTTTCAATGTGCACAAAAAGGTCAAAATATGCTAAGCACTCCCTTCTTTATGACTCCAACACATCCAATACCAACATCAAACATGGAAACACTACCAATGAGATAATAAGCCTAATATGTTTAACCACATAGTGGAAAATATTATAAAGCTAAGATCCGCACAGCCAGGACACTAAAAGTGTGCTACTGCAGCTTGGGAAACCTCACTTCTTTTGACTTTAGCCATTCTCCTCCTCTGAAGGCAAAAAGATGTGTGTACAAAGAGCACAACAGCCGCTATAGTTCCCACAGGAATGTCGTGTAGGCATCTGTGGACTGCTATATTCCTCCCTCACTGAACCTGCGGCCATCAACCTCAACAGGATGTCATCACACTCTTGATTCATAGCACCCCCCGCTTAATTAATTGCACCTTTTGCTCTATGCTGTCCATAGAGTCCTTTTATTTCTACCAAAGCTGCTAGTAGTAGCCCTTGTGATGAAAAAGTTATGAAAACTTTCCTGAATTACATTGTGAAGACAAAAATAGCCACCTATCAACTTTCAGCTTAATGGAATATTTAAACTATCAGGCAAGAGACACGATATGGGATTGGTACCAATAGCCAACGCATGTCCTTAAAATATACAAAAAATGTAAGCATCCTTGAACAGTAAATATTCAACCACTACGTTTTTTGTCTGTTTTCATTTTCCTATTTGCATAAAGCACAAACCTGACATGGAAACAGTGTTTTCGCCATTGTCAAGCATTTCAAAACAGAACTGCAACAACTAAATATATGAAGTATCATTAGAAAGATAGAACACTTGTCCATAAAATAGTTTTGATATTTTTCAGCAGTATAAAATCTCCTCCCATCTCCTTGGTTGGAAAACTTTGAGCTGAAACTAGGGAGGAAGTCTTATTTACTGTATCAATAATACGTAGATCTGATTGATAAATTAGACATACATAAAAAAAGAACTATTTACTCTTGCTATCCATTACAGTTTATCAAATGTTGGCCAAAAATTATGGCAAAAGAAAGCTGATTACAGAAAGGAGCCTTATGGATGATCGAGACCAACTTTTGACTTAAGCAAACTGGCAGCGCAAAAGCTTTATTTAATCTACAACAACTATTGCACTGTACTAATCTGGTATCATTATTTGCACGTTGTGCACAGGTAGATTATTCTCACCATCAAAAGAAACAAAGAAAATAAATCACAGTACTAATACACGTGTGATTCAGACAACAGTCCACATAAAAAAAAAAATGCCACACTGTGCCATCAACATCTGAATGATCCACCACAACAGAAAACTCGCACTTAATTTTGGCAATGCCAGTTTCCAAATAGGCTTTTGCTAGTATGTCAACCAGTTCATGAGCAAGGACACTGGCAACCTAATCATATTTACAGACAACAAGTTGGTGGTTTTAATTTGGCAACGTGATACAAAATGACAGGGGAGTATACAATATGTGATTAAAGGTAGTGTCGTCTCTTAATGCTTTGTTTCATGACGTATGTTAAAAGAGGGGACGGTGTAAGAGGAACATATCGTGACTCTTTCTGGTGCGTTGTGTTCCTTTGAGTAGTCATCTTCAATTCACTGTTAACTGGAAAACAATAGCAGTAATAACACATCCAAGAAGTTAACACAGCTGAAAATATTTAAAGTCGACAGAGTACGTGTAATCATCTCTGTCTAGCTCTCACTCTGTGTGAGCAGCATAAAACCTTTATTTACATTCAACCAGAGCTTCTGTACTCTGATTTGGGGCAGGGTTAACAAAAAAATAAATTCAAAACCCAGGGGAACCAAGTACCTCACTGCACCCCAGCACTGCCTGATAATATATTCCTTTCATCATAATTAGTTACCCTTTGCAGGTGAGCCGAGTCCAGAATCTGCAGCCTGGCCTCATGCCCCTCATGCTGTAGTGTATAACATGCATGGGTTAAGTAAGAAGAAGGGGAGAGAGCCCTTTGTCCATAAAAACTTAGTCTACCCACCTCAAACACACAAGCGCTGTTGATAATATAGTGTAAAGAAAGAAAAAAAAAATCGGAGCCATGCCCAGGGCCAAACAAGGACCGAAAGGAGCCCTGGAGTAGACCAAAACCCCACGGGATGGGGATAAATGGGGGGAGTGTTATACTTGAGTGTTTCATGTGTGTTTGTACAAGAGGAGCCACAAAACAGATACCCATTCTTTAAAAAAAACAATTGGGCAAATCAACAACCGAGGAGCTAAGTGGACAGCAGAGACAGAACATGGGTTGTGTTGGTCTGGAAAAGTATGAAGCAATGCTTGACTCCTTGTGTGTTTCTAGAAGTGGACTCTGCATATAATGGGTGTGTACGGCTGCGGGTCTCTCTCTCCCTCTCTCTTTCCATTTCTCTCTCTTCACACCAGGTTGTATTCTTTGAGGTTGAGCTGCAGGATGGTGTCTTTGACAGCTGCAAACACGAAGCGGATATTCTCCGTGTCGGTGGCGCATGTGAAATGGGAGTAGATAATCTTGTCACTGTCTGGGTTCAAGTCCACAAACATCTTCAAGATGAACTCGCGACCCGCTTGGGCATCCCGCTGGGGACCTGGGAGAAGAACAGACCATTATTTTTAGCTTCTACTGAGCATTCATATTAGCATCATTGAACGTTTATTGTACTTTTGTACTCAGCATGAGTTAAAATATGAGCAACCTTTAACAATTAAATACAAAAAATAATAATAATCACTGAAATCGATGATGTTCCTATTATAGATATGACTGATGAGAGGGGTGATTAGTATAAGTCAAGTATCAGTTTGCATTGTAGTACAGCATTATAACCACAGGGGGTCACTGTACAATCAAAAATTTAAGTGAAACGTACCAGCCTAGATAAAGTTATAGAGCAACAGAGGAAAAATATTAAAATAAAATCAACCTGTGTGTGTATATATAAAGGTACTGCTATGGTCCTACATTACACAACCATTCTGGGATAGCCAGATCATATGAAGTGTATGGCTTAGTTACGATTTCGTAAGTAAAAGGGCAAAAAAATAATAAAATAAAATCACCATCAAACTCTGGGAAATAGTCAACCAGGTGAGAATACATGATCTTCTCCTCCAGCAGGTCCTTCTTGTTGAGGAAGAGGATGACGGACGAGTTTTGGAACCAGGGATATGTGATGATGGTCCTGAACAGAGCTTTGCTCTCCTCCATACGATTCTAACAAGGGCCATGATGGAGAGAGAGAGAGAGACAGAAGAGGAAAGTAAACACAAGGTTAGGATACATTCCCAATAAAAAAACTTCTCAAATTCTGCTTGATCCACTCTTCACTGTGCATGCAATTAGTAAAAAAAAGAGGTTTGATTATTTCTGGCTTATGTACAGATGCTAAGGTACAGATTTGACTTTTGGCATTATCTCCAACATTCAATATTCATTCTTATAAGTTTGGTTTTAATTAGTTATTTGTTGCTTTAAAAAAGAGGTTTCATGTCATGACTGACAGCTGAGGCCTGCTCGTGATTGAGTTGGCCAGGTATCTGGGCGGTACACCAATACCACGGCTCAAACCCCGATCTCTACTGCGCAGTACTCTGGCCCCAAATGACATCACTAGTGCAACATGGCAGCGCCTCTATCCAGGATACTTTGACTTGATTTTGTACAGTTTGAGGAAGCGGAGACACTTCATCCATCTTTATATTTAGTCTATGCATTCAACTAGCAGCCCCAACACTGAACAGATCTTTGTGTGTCTCTGAATCGCTGCCAAAGCAGTGCTGGTTGCAAGTTACATTACTTGTGGTGAGTCTGTGAATGTGAAAGAGTACTTGCTAGTTTTTGGCTGCTACCCTCTGGGGCATGGCCTTTCTTTGTTTCTTTGTTCGCTATTTACCTACATTTATATTTGATGACACTTTGAAGAGGTTGCTGAATAGAGCTTATAGCAATGACCAACAGATCAGAGTGATTTCCTGTGCAGTAAACTTCACTATGGACAGTAATTTTGTCAGCTTCTGCTTTGGGTGGGAGGAGAAAAGGATCTCTGGACTTTATTAAAAAATAAAGTCAAAGAAACGATCCAGTCAGCAGCAAAGGGATCATAATCCAATGCATGAAACAAAGATTAAGTTTCTTTTCAAAGACAAACATATGAAGAAACAGAGGATTTACCAAAACCCGCAATAATATGTAACAATACATTCTCTTATATATGGTTACTACCATTTCTAGCGTAGCTTAGCGCTGATCAGCAGGCAGTTAGCAAAGCTAATGCACTCATTGTTTCGTCTAACCCTTAATGAATGCACAAAAAAGAAGTAATTGTTATGCATTAAAGGTTACATTTGGACACTGTTTTTACATCTGTTAGACAAAGTGCTTTTTCTGACTGAAAACATTGGCTAACTAATAATGATGGACTGTAGCTGGATGGCTCGTGGTGTTTACAGTGCATACAGGTTATTGTAGTAATGTATGAGAATCAGTCAGGGAACACTCAAGATTGTCAAAACAACCACAAAAATGACACGAGACTCTCCCCGTTTTGTTAACTGATCCAGGCATGCTCCCCATATAAGATTTATTCTTCCAAAGAAAACTGTCTAGCAAACAGAAAAGTGGAGCAAGTGGAGTTGAAAACCTACTCATGTAAACTACTAAAAGCTAAGAGCTGCTGTCAAACATGACTTTTCTTGCTCTGTCTGATCTCAACTCCTTGCCAGCTTCACTCCTACAGTTTAGTTTTGGCGAGTCATAATATAATCTTGGCCGACAAAATCAAAGCTGTTTGAAAACAATCTTGTCAGGCTCTGACTGGTTTTAGGGGTCAAAGTCTTGGTCTTGAGCCTGTCAACAAGACAGGATGATCTCTGCAGTCTGCAAGGTCTAAAGGCTGCTCAGCCTAGTCTTAGCTGTCAACCATTTAGCAACAGAGCGCAGTAACAGCATCAAAATGGTCTATTGAGGCCTACCATCTGTGACCATGTACACGTTACAAGCAGCAAAAGCAAATAAACAGCAACTTGCAAAAATGAATACATATTCCTGCCCTTCGGTGTTCAATAAGGCCCCACACCTGAGCGGGCTCAGCAGACATAAAGCAAAGTACATGTGTGCAGTTAAATTGTTGCCAGAGTGGATAAACATCGACCCTGTTAAACTGTTGACCGTGAAGCTGTAGTGATGTACAGCAGATATAGTGAGTCAAGCTGGCAGCTGCGTCTGGTTTATGAAACCCAGTTGTCATATGACCAGTTCAGAGAAGGGGTTTGTTGTCAGGAGAGGAGCAGAGGGCATGCAGGGGCTTATCAAATTAGCTTTATTAGCGATAATTCTATCTGAGCAGTCAGAGAAGACAGAGCCAACGTCAAGGACAAACTAACTATCTGAGGAGTAAAGAGATAGAAGACCTCTTTTCTATTTGTTGTGAGAGACTCATCCATAAACATAACTGTGTGTGTGTACATATGGGGGTACTCCCAATGAAATCTATTTTCTCCATTCAAAAAAGAAATAAAAGAATAAGAAACTCACTCCTTTATGAAATATCTGGCTCCTTAGCAGCTAAATGCTCCACTTTGTTCACCAGGTAGTAGATAACTTTGTCAGATGTTTGTACTCTAACTTTTATTAATTGTACATATAGGCGTCTTGGAAAATGTTTTAATGTATTGTATTGCCATATGTGTGTATATGTGTCCTTATAACCTATAATGCTGTCCTGCTGTTAAATAAAGGTTAAATTAATTTTCCTCAGGATGAATAGAAAAAAGGTATCTTTATCTTTTCTTAATATCCCATTCCAGCGGTAGGATAGCTAATAAGAAGCTACATTTTTTAAGTTATGGAAGCAAAATAATGTGCTCACAAACCAGAGGGAGAACCTGCAAATGCTAAAATACGTCAAGCCTCATAATGAATGCAATGTGGAAAAAGTGTTTTGTTCACACTCAACAATTCAGAAATCACAACCGTTTCTGCGTCTCTGTCTCACCTCGTTGTCCGACTCCACCAGGACCTGGTCGTACTCGCTGAGCGCCACCAGGAACATGATGGAGGTGACATTCTCAAAGCAGTGGATCCACTTCCTCCTCTCTGATCTCTGACCCCCCACATCCACCATCCTGATCGGAACATGACGGGATGAAACGGAGAGCCACCAAACAGAGGGCAGAAAGAATGGCATAAAAGAGAAGAAATTACAATTAGCTTGAAATCTTTTGAGCTTCATTGTTCAGTTGTTGAACCTTAGAATTAGTGGCAGATAGGCTAGCATGCATCTTTGGAACTACCATGGGTGTCAAATAAATCAAACTTGAATCTCAGAAAATCAGAATACACATGTCCCTAATCAAACAAGTTAATTTAATTACATTTATTACTTTTAACTTAAATTACTTAATTGTGTAATAGAGGCACCAGGGGAATCCCTGAAGTGACTCGGCTGAGGACAAGCCACGAGCCAAGGATCAGGGTTAGTCAAGGAGAGAAGTATGATTCTCAAGTAGAAAATCTATCAGCGCAAAGAGGCATTCATCTTGTACAATGGTGCCTACATTTTGCATGTTCATGCACACAAAGCTCTGAATCCAGCAGTGGCCAATAAATATATTTCAAGGCCATTGTAGTCTGACTACTACGTTAACATAATATTTAACAAGTTTCATGTTGTTCAAGGCAAACACCCTCTTTACACCGAGAATATAAACAGAAGAAACGTGAAACGAATCTGCAGCGTGAGCCACAGAGAAGAGGCAGTGAGGCAAAATGACGACAAAGTACATGCAGCAGAGTCCATGCAGGAGACAGGATGTAGTACAAAATGTTTTCTTGTTTAGAACTGCCTTGTAGGGTGCTAAATGTGAGGGATACGTGGGGAGCAACCGGAGCAGCATATAGAAGTTGGAGGAGGGCAAGGGAAATCGTTTAAGGAAAAGAGATGAGGAAAAAATAAAATATTAAAGAATTTGGAAATTGGAAACACTGAAGAATGCCAGAAAATTGAAACACAGGTTTGTAAGTAATGATACGTGTGTTTTGATTCTGGGAGACATGGATCGACTGGTTTTCCATTTCCACCGTCCACGTTTTTGATTGTTTGGATGATGAAATTAGTACTAAAGAAAAGAGAAATTAATCAAATTAAATTACACTTAAGACATAATGGTGCTAGATAATGGAAGATGGGGATAAAGGGGAAAGTCAGATTGTTCGATTGTCCATTTAGACTTAACTAAATTACAGCGACTTAAGCTCTGACTGTACTCATCAATTTCAGTCTCCCTTCCAGAAAATGTCATCCAATACAATTCAAAAGCTAGACAGTAACACTTTGATCACACATCACAAAGGTGAACTCAGTCACTGAGATTGCCAGAAGGAGGGAGGGCATTGATAAATGGAGTCCTCCATAAGAGCTGGCCTAAAATGAAACTCCTTAACATCAGACGACCTCCTCCTTTTCCTCTAGCAAGGATGAATGACCTACTTAGCATGATAAGCTCTCCTTTGCTGGATAAGTCAAGTGAAATGACATTTTCTGTGACTTCAAAAGCCAATTAAAAGAAAGGGAAGCAAGCCTAATGGAGATGTTTGTCTATGAAAGGGTTCCTTGTTGCAGCTACGGCCCTCTCGACTACAAGCAGAGGCAGTATAGTTGTGTGAGGGTGGTGAACTTCTCACATCACGTATCCTTCATGTTTAATTACAGAAATACAACATATTCTCATAAATCACTAAATTAAGAAACCTCAATAATCATGCATTTCTTCCAATAACACCTGACACCTCACATTGATCCCAACTAGTTTTTTTGTTTTTTTTAATTTCAGTCAGTAACACAAAACTGATGTCATTGGAAGCATGTAGTGATTCACCATCAGCAGCCAAGTAGAGCAGAGCCTGTCAGTTAGCTGCAGCAGGGCTGCTGGGAACCTCTTCAGCACAACCTCATTGCAAGCAGAGTTATTTCTAGCATTGCCAAGCGTAGGAGGGGGCTGACATGATGGCTTCCTATCGATTTGCACTCTTCTGTAATCGCTCTTGTTCCCTAGGCCCATCTCTATCTCCTCATTTTCTTTCTTTTTTTGTAAAAAGAAGGCAGAAGGCAAGCTACTCTGCATATTGGTGGCAGGTCGTAAGACTGTCTCTGTGCCAAGTCCTGGAGGCTTTGTCTCTGGGCTAACGCAGGAAAAACTAGGAAGGATTATTATGCAAAAATACTGCCTTTAAGAAGAATACAGCTTTGGCATAGTCATGAAGCATAATTATTTACACAACTTTCTGTAACAATCACTCATCTCAACTTGTTTTATTGTGCCAGATTAGAGACTGCAGCTCAGTTATAATATAGATGCATGTACATGCCAAGGCTGCTTCTATCAATTATTTTCATGATAAATTATTCTGCTGATTAACTGTTTGCTTTATAATTTGTCAGAAAATACTGATAAAGTCCATCACAATTTCCCCAAAGTAATTTCATTAAACTGCTTGTTTTGTCCTAACAATCCAAACCCCTAAAGACAGTCAGCCTACTGTGATTTAAAGACAAAAAAGCTGTTCATTGTGACACTGGAGCTGTAACCAGGGAATGTTTGGTATTTTTGGTATCTTTAAGATTTTCATGAAATCAAACCCCATCCTTGTTACTATTTATGGTACCATTTTTCTGCAGTAGCCATTCAATGCATTTACATTCAGTAATTATCTCCATATTTAGTAGTATTTATTGTTAGTGGTTGAGTCTGCCATCCTCGATTCAGAATGTGATAATGCAACGGATTCATAGGAAACGATGCACGCATGTAATCCAGCACAATTTTATGTAGTTTATATCAGCCTCACTGTTTACTGTTCACTCTTTACACAGTGTGAGATAGGGCTGAACAATGGCGAATAAGGATGTGCAATATTTGTTGAAGGCAAAATGTGTGTCAAAATACTATTTTAAATTAAATATCGCCATGCTGCGGAGATGTCCTGGCCTACACGTCATATTCTACAGACTTAAGAAAACATCTTTACTGATCCTTTTCAAAAATCACACCGTAATCATTTTAATGTTTTCAGTGGAAATGACAATAATGATGTAAAAATTATCATTCCCTCTAATATTGCAAATTATATCGCAATTGCAAGGTCAGTCAAAATAATCGTAGTTAGATATTTTTTAATTGATCCTTGTCTGAGTTATATTAAGTTACTGCTAAAGCAAATGGAACATCTAACTGCCACCTTTTCATTAAAAGAAACTGCTGTCTAGAAAACTATTCACACTGAAGAGTATGAAATCAGATTATGATTGCTCATAACATGATGGAACTATTGACTGGCTTCTTTATGAAAATATTGGTTTGTTTGTTTGCACCATAAATGGACACACCATTTGGTCTTCTGTCATATTTATAAAGTAGCTGCTCAAGGAGCGTTTGCTGTAATGCTGAAATAAGTAAGCTCCAGTAGAATCTAATGTAACATTGCACATATTCAGACATAATGGACACAATAAACACGTTGACTCAGACTTAAGAGTTGTTTTAGACTATAAAATTAAAACAGAACTCTAGTGGGGTACAAAAAAGCATGGTTAGTCAAAGTAGTGTAGTAGTTATTCTACCTGAAAATGATGCTTTGCAAGTCGAAAGGGTATTCTATGATCCCAGTGGTTGGGATTCGAACCCTAAGCACGTCCTGTTGGGTTGGTAGATAGGACGGTTCAGCAATACGATCCAGATCACTCAGATAGCTAGAGACAGGAAGGACAACAAAAGACAGAGAGAGGGAGGAAAGAGAAAGTGAAGCATAACAGCACATACAGCACACCCCCTCCAAAAGCAAGTGGATCAGTCCATATGTAACCACAGAAAACAATTCCCAAGAGTTATGAGGGGATTAGGTGACATTTTGTACCTCTACCCCCAGATTTTCTCTTAGAAATTCAGCTTCATCCTTGATAGCAGCTCCCAAAGACAAAACATTCCTCAGTTTTATCCTCTGCTCCCCCTCAAAGTGCTCACTGTGAAGGTTTAGGGAAGCAGGAACTTTTAACTTGGCTCCAAAAGGATGATTTAGCACTCCAGAGGCCGACTTTTAACTGCCTGGGTGAAAATAAAAATGACTGACTTTCTAGAGAGTCGTGACAGGAGAGTCTGTTTTTGAGGCCAGCCTTTGAGAGTGTACCATCAGGGATGTGTTAAAGTGCTGGGCCCTGCTGTGCAGCACAAGGTAGACGGTGATAGCAGCATCGACGGTTTCCAACTGTCGAGCAGCAAGCCAACCAGTCATCGGCAGCACTTGACACCATTACCTGAAGATTACATTCTCCAGGTCAAATGGATACTCTATGATGCCGGTGGTAGGCACTCGAACCCGCAGCACATCCTGCTGAGTGGGCACATACCCTGGTGATGCTATTCGATCTAAATTACTATGGTAACTGTGGAAGGGGAGGGGAACATATGACAGAGATGCACATGTAGGCAAACCAGCATTTTCAACAGAGTGAGGCCACATGTATACAGTTGTGCTCAAAAGTTTGCATAACCTTTGGTCATCTTGCATGAACCGCACTTATGAGATCTCCCCAGAATAGCTCAATGATATTAAGGTCAGGAGACTGTGATGGCCATGCCGGAACCATTACCTTTTTCTGCAGTAACCACTGGAGCGTCAATTTAGCCTTGTGTTTTGGGTCATTATCATGCTGGAAAGTCCAAGAGCATCCCATGCGCAGCTTCCGTGCAGGAGAATGCAAATTGTCTGCCAGTATTTTCTGATAACATGTTGCATTTATCTTGCCATCAATTTTCACAAGATTCCCTGTGTCTTTAGAGATCACACCCACCAAAACATCAGTGAGCCACCACCATGCTTCACAGTGGGGATGGTATTCTGTTCACTATAGGCCTTGTTGACCCCTCTCCAAACATAGCGCTTATGGATGTGACCATGAAGCTCTATTCTGGTCTCGTTACTCCAAATTACAGTGTGCCCAAAGCTGTGAGGCGTGTCAAGGTGTTGTTGGGCATATTGTAAGCACGCTTTTTTATGGCATTGCACAGTAAGGCTTCTTTCTGGCAACCCATCCATGTAGCTCATTGTTGTTCAAGTATTGTTGTATTTTGCTCCTTACAACAACCACACTGTCTTGCAGCATGTATTTCTCCTGACGTTACCTCCGGGTTTTTCTTTGTATCCTGAACAATTCTTCTTGCACTTTTGGCAGAAATCTACCTGACCTTGACTTGGTATTGAGAGATCCCAGAATTTTCCACTTCTTAATAAGTGATTAAACAGTATTGACTGGTATTTGCAAGGCTTTGGATAACTTTTTGTATCCTTTTCCATCTTTATAAAGGTTCCAATACCTTGTTACGCAGGTCTTTTGACAGTTCTTTTCTGCTCCCCATGGCTCAGTATCTAGCCTCCTCAGTGCATCCACGTGAGAGCTAACAAACTCATTCACTATTTATACACAGACACTAATTGCAATTTACACAGTCACAGGTGTGGGGAAAAAACCTTTAATTGACATTTTCACCAAACATTCAAGGGTATTTAAACTTTTGATCAGGGCCATTTGGGTTATTTCTGTTATTATTATTGTTTAAAAAGCAGCCAAACAACTGTGTAAAAAGAGGTATCTTCATATGATCACTATCCTCAAAATCATTGCCAAAATTTCAAAATGTCTGCCAGGGTACGCAAATTTATGAGCACAACTGTCTACAAAGAACAAATGCAAACAATTTCTTTCTGTCAAAAACACATAGAATTATAAAACATTCAAACAAATATACATATAGCCAGCAGTAGGGATGTCACAAGAACCGATACTTCGGTACCTAGTCGGTACCAAAATTCTGAAAACATGTCGGTTTTGCAAGGTACCGAAGTAGCTGGAGATCCAATACGTGGAAAATGGCGACAAGAAAAGCTGCAGTGACTCAACTCGTGGAATAGAAAAGAGTTGAGTATGGAAAAGAAGTGAAGTTATTTCACAGTTATTACCTTTAACAGCTCCTTGTCAAAGTCTCAATTTCTACTGGTTTTGGGATACGTTGGAGAGCTAATATAGGCAAACCTTTCACAGTTTGGATCACCTGAAAATCACCAAAGATGACGATGCAGTTTGCAGCGCTACAAACTTAATGTCTGTCCGACACGCCTGTCACGTCGTTAGGGACCATCTCAAAAGTGCAATACAATCCATTTCAATCACCAATAACTTTTTTATTTTTCAACATACAATTTCAAATCACTGCCTATTAATATAGATTGTGACCACCCAAATCAAGTCTCATCTGTCCTGGACATCCTCTCACAGCTGTAAGTTGTTTTTTGTAATGGTTAAATGTTTTTATTAAAAGGAGTGTATGTTTAAGCACATGAGATTTATTGTTTTTGTTTTTTTACCATGGTATCGAGAATCATGTAATTTTACTGGTATCGGTACCGACAACTACATTTTTGGTGTTGTGACATCCCTAACCAGCAGTAGCTCAAATGCATCAATGCATAAGCTTTCATTTTACCCCCAATGCTCAACTTTTTAAGGAGCCATGTTAGTCTGAAATAGATTAATGCAGGTTAGAATTAGCCCTGATATTATTAGTAGTCATTTATAAACCTGCTACCATTTACTCCCTTTCCCTGACTCTCCCAATCTACCTTTCCTTTCTCTATCCAGTGCATGGTAACACAGGAAGAAATTTGCAGAAAAAGGTCTATTAACATCTGGCAAGTGTTTAAAGGTTCAGTGTGTAAGTTTTAGTGCAGAGCCTTCAAACTGGATCACCCGTGTGCAGTGCTTGAAGTGGACCGGTGCTCATTGGTACGCAGTAACGTTACTACATTTTACTCTTTTGGCATACTGGGACTTTTCTTGCATACCGGCACTTCTCAAAAGCTGCCGCTAACCTTCGCCGCCCTCTACATATAAGGTTCTTTGGGCACTACGTGACGCTCACCTGTCCCCGTTCTCACCTGCCTGCTAATCTCTGTCGGCGGATGTTGGCGCAGAAAGATTAGGGAGATGCATTGCCTTTTCTTTACATGTATCAATCATGCTTACTGTCACGTGTGGTCACCCTCCAAAGGCCCATTCTGAGCCAGGAAAAACCCTGTCTTCCAACTTCAGTGTGTTCATGTGCTCTTAAGTCAGAATGTGGAATCAGCATGGACGCTACTACAAAGATGTGTTGGATTAGCATTATCAGAGCATTTAAACAACACCAAGACATCTAGTTCAGTCTACATGGACAGCAAATTAACTGTTATAACCATATTGCAAATTACATGTTCGCAAATATGTATACATGATTTTGCACAAATCAAAGTCTGTATACTTCTTTATGTCCCGTGTACACTTTATTCCTCTTTTTGCAACAAAGATTTATGGTGGAAAAAAAAGATTCTGATTTTTCCCGACACCCCTGGAAAGCACCAGTCACCGCTCACCCCACCCTTTCAAAACACGCAGGAGAAGCTATGGTGGCCGACTCGCTCTGACAGCTTTGTGCTAAATCATACGTGTGGGGCTCTATTGTCCAAATTTCTCTTATTTTCTAACTTCTAATAAACCAGTCGACTACTACTAATGTTACTTCTTCGACTTCTTTGTACATATTCAACGTAGTAACAAAATATGCTCTGTAAAGCAGTCTTTCCTTTTAGGCTACTGTAGAAACATGGCGGCCCAACATGGCAACGTCTATGTAAAGGGAACCGTGGTGTATCTAGATAGAAATGGCTCATTCTAAGGTAATAAAAACACAACAGTTCATTATGTAAGGTCTTTATATACCACTGAAAACATAGTAATGGATTTTATTTAGTATTTCTGTCAATAGATCCTCCTAAATATTACACACTGAACCTTTAATGCATCTGTGCACTTTATTACTCATGGACTGAATAACTGTTATTTACTCGTTTCATCACATTGCATTAGATATCTTGGAGGTCACAGTTGCCCGGGGATACTGCTTCTCCACTTCTATACATAAAATAAATCATCACTCTTTCTAGTATATTAATAGACTGCAGACATACTATTTGGTTGAGTCGGAGAGCTGGTACTCTCTCCTGCGATCATAGGCCTCCTGGATGCCAGGGTCAGCCCACAGCATCTTTATCGCACCGATGTACGGCTGATCGAATGATGAAATCTTCTCCACATCCACCTCACGCACAACTTGGGCATTATTCTAGGAGAACAAAAAACAAAGCAAAAAAGCACTCTTTTAACAACAAGAACATGTAAATTCATGACTTTGACTCATGAAACTAGTTTTTGGACTCTAGTTCAGTTAAGGGTAGATGACTTTATCTTGAGTAAATGAATTTAAAGAGTACCATGCCGATACTCCAACTATCAAACTCATAATAATGGCACAACAGAAAAACAACAAAACACCCGGATCAAATCGATTTCGTCTTTTTTATTCCAGGCATTCTTCTTCCTTGTCAAAATATGCTGCCTACATTACCCACAATGCAACTCCACCAACGACAGTTTGGTCGGAAATTCAAGTGAGTTATGCTAGTAGCGGCTAATGTAGCCTTAAAGGCTCAAGCAGGGATGAGGAGCGACCTACAGAAGTCTGGTACCATCACCTCATTCTAACTCCATCACCGTCACCTTTAATTTCCATTTTAAACTTGTAGTCTTCAGCCCCAACCGACACTGGAGCCACAGAATGCTTTATACAACATTATTCAAATATGCAATAGTACTTCCAACGACCTGGGTTCCCCTTTAAATCATGTTAGCTAATTAGGTTGCATCTTAAATTTCTTCAAAATGTTACCTGCATACATATTACTCATTTATCTCGTTTAACAGTAAAAAAGACAAAAACAGTCAAAAATATGCTCTATTAGGACTGTGTAGGTGTGTTTTAATCAGATTTGACTGACAGTGACCAACCAACAAACCGGCAACTCCGCCCACCAAACCAGCGAGAATATCGGAGATAATTAAAAATAAATAAATAAATCTCGTGAAAAAAACAAAACTGTTCTAACTTCTGCAGCAAATGGTATATTCTTATAGGATCACACTACTTATAGCGAGAAGCATTATTATAGTTTGAGAAAATAAGTTTTCAGGGTCTTTAACTGCTTCAATAATTTAGTCTAGAACTATTTATGAAGTCTTGATTCATTATCTCATTAACACATCACACAATATTTTCACCCCGACACCTGATGATACACACCTTGTTCTGTTCATATTTGAACGGGATCTTGAGGTTCTCAGTTGCACGGATCATGGCCTGCATTGAAGTGAAGATGTTCTGGTAGACCAGTTTGGTGAAGCCCTTCTTATCTTCATCTGTGTAGCCTGACCCATGGATTATTCTCATCTGCTTGATAAAGGTGCTCTTGCCGCTCTCTCCAGTACCTGAGAGGAAGACAAGAAGAGACAGGAGGTTAGCCGACAACTGAACAAGGGTCATAAATGGATACATGGAAAAGGTGTAAAAGGTACGACAGTTTTCTTCCCACCCTTGACATGCCCCAGGAACAAAATAGAAAGTTATAGTATCCTACAGTGCTGAAAACTAAACTAGAAAACAATTGTTTGAAAAATGCTTCAAACCCACAATACCCAAAGACAAGCTGTAATCCAGCCACCCTTGTCTAACAAGTTTAATTAAAAGTACAATTGACAGTATCATGTAGTAGGTCCTTCACAATAATGTAATCTGAAAGAGCAAAAAAAACAAAAACATAAAGTAAAAAAAGACCTGTGGATGCCAAACTGTTCTCAACAGAGTCAACAAAGCATAACTAACTTGGTAAAATTGTAGCCTTTCAGTATAACTCATATTTCTGCAGCAACACAGGCAGGTCTTTACAACTGCCTGACCTTGTCTGCCCAAATACACCCTGACGCTGATACATATGGCTGTGGAGGAATCTGCACTATCATGTCCCCAGGCATGGGTCCAGACCTCAATGCAAACTCAGTGTTTTACCAATACAGGATGTTTAGCTGAACTGGTCATTTTTCCACTTGGTGTCAGCTCCTAGTTCCCTTAAGACCTTTTTGTTAAAAGACCTTTTTATTCCATAAAAAGAGTAAAATCTTCCTATCTGTGTTTTGAAACACGAGGCAAAAAAAATGCATCAATGTATCCTTAAGTTACTAATTGCTGTATGACTCTAGATAAGAATTTAAACAAAGTCTAAAATATATATGGACAGATGTTTCTGGGTCCAATTATGGTCAAGCCATTGCCTCTGGTCATCTTGGTTCTAGTGTCCTGAGATGTGCAATGTAACGATGCAGTGTAATCATTGTTCTTTGGCAGTGGTTACCACATAGTCAACGGACTGTCTGAGTAAGTGGAGCAGCCCAGAGTAACCACATGAGGGCTGCATGGCTCACCTCAGCTCAACAAAGAGCTGGGTAAACAGAGTTCACTCCTCCAATTTTGTATCGCAGCGGCCATGCACACACAATCAGAAACACACAGAAAGTGTAACCTAGTCAGAGAGAAGGAAACCTGCTTGCACATGCAGAGATAAAAAACACACAGAACATCTCAAATCCCTCTCACACAGAAACACCAACTTCTCTTCAGCTTCCACTGCAGGTTCTATTCTTTATATGGACATATTAAGTGAGCAAACTACCACTCTAGGCTTACGAGACGCCAGAGTCAATATGAAAGCCTCAGAAGTTTGTATACTGTGGTCATCAAGCAAAGAGGAACATTCAAAAGACAAGGCAGGTAGTGGTCTAACCCAAACTCAACCTCTAGTTTCACTAAGCAGCTCTCTCTGCAGAGCAATCCTCCTCTCTTCCACCCCCATTCCACAGTCTATTTTCTTCCTCTACAACTTTGCCCGAGCACTCCACCACTCATCTCTCCACCTCACTTCTCCCAACATTCAAGTCTGAGTCACTGTAGTTTCAGCTACATGTATACTCTCTGGTATCTACCTTTCACTCTTGTTTTTGTTCTATTGATTGCAACCAGTGCTGCAACTGACAATTATTTTCATTATGGATTAATTGAATTAACTCAAATTGCTGAAAGCTTGTTGTTTGAAAAGTCACAAAAAACAGAGCATATTTAATTTACATAGGACAAGCTGTAACCTGTGATGTTTGCTATTTTTTAATGGACAGTTGCACAAGACAGCATAGCTATAAATGCCAAGTGAGGTAAAAATGGCCTGCTTGTGCTTCTTTTTTCCACTCCTGAAAAAATATTTAGCAGAGCATCAATATATTGCTCCCAAAGGAGGCCAAAAGAGTGCAGTCTGAAAATTCAGTGTCATTTTTGAACATATTTCATGCAAATGATCAGGCCATTTATACAAAAGTGCTCATGACTTTCTGTGTCCGCATAGCTGTGACTGTCCTCACAGCGTTAATTTGATCTTACACCGTGTCTACTAAGGTTGGCCGATGTCTACAATGAAACATTGGGATAGACGATATCATCGTGCGCACGCACGCGGGGGGACAGCAGTCGTCTTATGTGCATGTGTTCTCGCACAGACTCACTCAGTAAAAAATACGGTAGACTATTAACTTACGTTACAAGTCGCGGTGTATATTTTAAGCACGGACCAGGTAAAGCAGCGGTGAACACACGGGGTGCAGATGTTGGTTTCAGTTGTTTGATAGGTTGCGTCATTAATAAGCAGACGTGCGGCTCACCTGCTGCCATGATAAAGGGTTCGCGGGTGGAAATATACAGAAAAAAGACGAGTTCTCAGTCTTATAAGCGACTTTATAAAACATACTGCTGATGGAGAAAATGGAGCAGTGGGCGGAGAGAGAGGCGGCGCAAGCCGGGGTGTTTACCTGATGTGTAGGTGTGTGTCAAGTTGTCAGAGTGTGGGGAGAAGAGAATTCCCAGGCAGGTGCAAAGCATACTTAAAAACAATAAGAATGTCTATGGTCATGAAAACCTGCTTTCACTGGGTGGTATAATGTGACGGTGGGGGTTTTACAATCACGATGCAGCTGTGACACCAAAATGTGTGACCTATCAGATTCTGTGACCCAAATGGGAAGTTAAGCACCAGAGGCTTTGTTGACGATGTGAAGCGGCTACAGTTTGGTTGGGTTTAGGTACTAAAAGTACTTGGTTATGGTTAGGAAAACATCGTTGTTTGGGTTTTGGTCACAGAATCTGATAGGTCACAGATTTTGGTGTTACAGCGGCACTGAGAGCCCAAGACACAATCACTGCAGAAATACAATCCTGGTCGCTTCAGCCCAGTACTGAAGCTCATCATTTGCAGGTGAAACAGGACTAATAATCTATAGTCATGCTAGCAGGTTTTTGTAGTATTTGTATATATAGATAGATATTTAGCAGGCATAATGTTTACCACGTTGACAATCTTAGTTTAGCATGTTAGCTTGCTAACACTTGCTAATTAGCGCCAAACAAAGTCCAGCTCAGGCTCTTAGGAATGTTTTGCAGGTATTTAATCGAAAACAAAATGTATTGGACAAATTAAAATAGCTGAGTTGCTGAGTCATTTCACTCAAAGCCACACATATCAAGCTCGTGGTGATGCTAGAGGAGAAGTCAGGGGAAAATATAGTTCTGTGCAACCAAACAATGATAATTATCGCAATATAATTTTTCTCAATAACATTATAACAAATGTTCGTTCATGTTTGTTTTAATTAATTTGAATCACGAACAAATCACCACTTAATTTTTCTATAAATATATTTATTTTGTTGAGGAAAAGAGACTGAAAAAAGTTTACACGTAATTTTACTCATTCATGTTTGTTAAAAAAAATAAAATAAAAAAAAAGATTCTATCAAATTGTTTTGAGTGTTCTACCTCAGATCTATTAAGTGATTCGACTATTTGGCAAGTGTTTGTCGTGGTCTGACCATAAAGAACAGTTTAAAACAACAATTAACCATCAGGTTTCTTCTCCTTCTCAGCTTTCACTCAGGAGCAAAAATCTGCCATTCAGCTTGAAAGAAATATTATCGTGAATCACGATAAATGTCAAATCATTATTTCTGATAATGAAATAATTGTCACGATTCGTGACAATTATCAAAATCAAGTAATGTGAATTTTTTAATCGTGACAATCCATCCAGTTGTATAAGATATTTCTGGGCTCAAGTATTAGAACGACCAAAAGCGTGGCCAAAGAATGGATGTCACACTATTTATTTGAAGGGCACATCGCAAATCAGCAATAACAATCTGTAAAAGAAAAAACACCATTGACACTGATAATGTTTGTAGCCACATTGTCTAAGCAGAACTATAGTGGCTGATAAGATAATGCAATGTGCTTTGTGTTATAAAGTACAGCTGGTATTCCCGAGGCAAATCTGAAATGTCTTCAAAGGATGCCGAGAGTCCACTTTGACTGTTGCTGACTGAGGAGCACAGTTGAGTTTACAGCGAGGGAGTGCCCCGAGTGCTGCCTGCAGTCTATCCAGATTTTCACTGTGGAAAGCAGGTCAGGAAACATCGGAGTTTCCCCTTCAGACAGAGTACATAAATAGCAATTGTCAAGACACAGCACTAGAGAGTTCACTTTCTCATTGACTAAAGAGCTGAACAGAGGGAGGGGGTGTTATTTGGGATGAGAGGGAGTAAGAAAAGAAAAATAGTGAGGGTATTTAGAGGCAAATTTAAAACAGACGAGCAGAGAAATGAAGGGAAAGGACAGGGGAGAGATATCAGCTTTGTTGGTTAACTGAGTGTGGGTGTTTATTCATGTATATTCGAATTTTCCAAACACACACACACACACACACACACACACACCGAGAGGAGAGGGGCATGTCTTGCAGGCATGATCAGCTTAATTCAACAGATCCCATTGTTCTCCTGCCTAACTGGAAAACCCAGCAGAAGCATTTCTCACGGAAAAGCTACTGTACATCCACTGGAGCTGCTCCTGAGGGGTAATGCTAGTTCCCATGGTAACGCCTGTGCGGGACTCATAAATACAAGGCAGAAAACACCAGCTGATAGGCTTCAGTACATCTCCACAGAGACCAGTCAAACGTGCAACTTTAGCATTTCCCAAAACGTCGTCAGCCAGTTCTCTATGGGAATTAAAAAGTTAGGAAAGCAAATACCGGACATATAGATTTGATTCTTATAAGCATCTTTTTCTCATCTCAGGTACATACAAAATACACAAACAAGCACTATACATAACAATGTAGTGGCGTATAAAGACCTTACATAATGAACCATTATGATTTTATTACCTTAGAATGAGCCATTTCTACACCAGCATATGGCCCAACAATGATAAAAAAACAAAACATTTTGTAGGTATTCTTGAATTTTTTTTTTTGTTTGACAGTTTCTGAAAAACAATTTCAAAATGTTGATGTTTATTAATTTAGCGTCCAATGAAAAGCTTTCTGATTTATATGACACCACTGGAGTGTAGTGTTTCTGATTTTGGTGAAACTGGATCATCTTTGATGGAGAACAATATTTTCTGGTTCTCCCTCTGATCTCCCCCGGCTGCCCTGCCTCATCTCTGATTTATGAAGTTCGCTGACTAACAGATAGCTTTACTTGTTGCTAAAATAAAAGCTAACTTCTACTAGCTGTTGTTAGTTAGCTCAGTTAGCTGTCATATTAGCCGGCTCTGCCTGGACTGGGAGCTTGGAGCACTGGGGGAGTGTTACTGTTTACCGTTACACTTCTAATATTACACGAGCCATGGAGATTTTCAGGCCAGGGGCGGGGGACCCAGCAGGGAGTGATGGCGGGTAGCTGCACTGGAATGGGCGCCGGAGCCGACGAGCAGGCAATGAAACTGCATTCAGCAGCCTCCCAGTGAACGCAGCCTGAACAGGACCAAACAGCCTCAAAGACCAACAGGGAATACAATACCGAGGTGATTTACAGAGCTTCAGGATGGACAGATATCTTTACCTTTTGCTAAACCGATGCTACTAACTGTATCTGTTTGCATCTGTAGCTAGTTAGCTCGGTTAACATTAAGTTAGCCGGGCTGCTAGTGATCCTATTAACTGGATCTGGCCCGGGGTTCCAAGAGCCAAACCCGGCAAAAAAAACCCCACCTCGGTAGTATGTATACCTTCTCGTCAAACTGGCCTCTGTTGGTCTTGGAAGATATGTTTGGTCCCAGCTGCCGTGCTCACTCGGCAGGAGCTGGAACCAGTCTGCACAGAGTCTGCATGACGGGGTGCGGACGTAATGCACATTCAGCGCTACCGGCTACTGCAAACGTCAATCAATATTTGTGACAAGTCCCTCCTTAGGTTTGTGTTTCAACAGGAAACACGTACAAATACGGAGGCAAATAGCACTCCGGTTTCTGTTTCATGGGAACAATATATAACATGTTCAGTAGTGATTAAATTAGTTAGGTATTCAGTTGCTTATAATATTACAATCCTTATGGCCCTTATTTGCTTCCATAAAAAGTACTAAAAACTAGGGCTGAACAATTTGGGGGGGGGGGGGGGGGGGGGGGGGATTGCGATTTTTCTGCCAGATATTGTGATTACAATTCGATTTGTGATTTTTTTTAATTGAAGTTTTGCTAAAGTACAATATTCACTGCCAATCTATTTTTGACAGAACCCACGTCAGGCAGCACAGAGCAGATGAACCAGGCAGGAAGTCTGACACAGAACGGCATTTAGAATCCAGTCGATTTTCAAAATGAAACACCCTTTGCAGACTCCCGATCGTACAACAACAATAACCACAGTTAAAACAGACAAAAAAAAAAGAAATTTAACTACGTAACCTACGTAACCATGGCAGAAGCACACAAATCAAGGACAACTGAACAAGTCAGCAAAATCTGAACAAGTCAGCAAAATCAGACAGGCAAAACGCTCTTATTCTGAAATGCTCCGTGTGGATATGTAACGTTAGCCTGTAGAGAACGAAACGGGCTCACAGAGAGCTGTTATCTGGAGTTGAAGTACACAAAATGACAAATTAACAACACGTTAACAACATGTAGGCTAAACGTTCTGCTGCTGAAACACTTCAGTGTGAGTTGATGCCAGACAAAACCGTGGCACAGCCGCTGCCTGTGTTAGTTCGGCTGGCGCCACAGCCTACGTTTTCCACTAGTGTCGTTTGTTGTTGTAAAATGTACACGCCCTGTGCCCGCTCTGATTGGGGAGTAGGACCGTAAAAGGAGGGGCATGGAGCTTGTGATTGGCGAGCAGATCTGTCACACAAGGAAGACAACCGAATGAATTTGTAACTGCATGACTATTTAAAAAGTGTCAGATGTGCAGTATAATTAACCTACAATTTAATCGCAGTCTTCACAATTAGCTAATCACGGTCTTTCAAATCGCAATTTCGATTTTAAAAAAATCGTTCAGTCCAACTAAAAACCTAAAATAAAAGCATTTTACATGATTATATAGATTTATATACACACACTTGCCAATTTATCAGGTACATCTATCTAAAAACTAGGTATTTGAGTACACCCTTATACGTTTTGTGTATGACATGTACTGTATGTAGGCAAAATTTAAATATTCCACAATCATCTTCACTAGAAATGCACAGTACAATATCTTAATAATTATGTACAAACTAAAAACAAACGACTGTACAGCTTACTTAAAAGGTCATTTCCGCTTTAAACAAGTCTAGTATTGCATTTCCATAAAGTTGGGAAATAAAGAGTTCAAAGCAGCCCCTCTGCTGCTCCAAGATATCCATGAAAAACAAAAAAAACCCTGAAGATGTGGTGTGGAGTAAAAACACAAACTACTATCTAATGTCTAACACTGACGCACATTTTTAGGTTTCTAAAAGGTTTCTCCAAAGTAAAAAAAATAGTTATGTAATACTGAATTAAGTCAACATTGTACACCATGTCTCCATTTAAAGTCTGTTAATAAAAAATAAAAGGTGCTCCCATATCATCACATATCATTATTAAAACTACTATAGGTGAAATGATTGGTTGATTAACAGAAAAATATTTGCAACCTTCATAGTCAATTAATTGTTTCAAATAATTTTTCAAGCAAAAAAAGCTAAATATTCCCAGATGCAGCTTCTCATCTGTCAACATTTTTGCTGCTTTGGGTTTATGGCTGTTGCTCAAGGAAGACATTTGAGCGTGTCAGCTTGGGCTTTCGAATATTGTGATGGAGAATTTTTCTGTCGTGTGACCTTTTATAGGCATAACAATTATAATAATCAATGATTAAAAAAAAATCTTTACTTGCAGCTCTAAAACCAACCAGCGATATAATATAAAGTTGTGGTGGTGTGATAAATACAAATAAAACCAAATATATTAAAAGTAGCCAAAAGTCATGTTGTACAAAATCCACAACTTTTTATATGCAAAGCTTATACATTAGAAGCTTCAAAAAATTTGGGTGTAGAGACCCGTACAGACTTACCGGAGACAATTGAGCAATTTTGAAATCCCCAACACAGCAAAGCCTGAGAGGGCAGGATGAAGAGAAGCCCAATAAGCACACAGCCGTGACCATTAACTGAGGCAGAACCAGGTCACCCTGTCCGCATCGTGCAACGACCAGGGTATTAATCATTCCGGTTCTCAATAACCATTAACTCACAAAGAACAGGGAAAAATAGTTGAAACGGATCCATTTCATTGGGTCGGGCCAGCTGGAGGCCACGACAGACATTTCAGAAATGGTTTACATGATGAGCAATAACTTTAGGCAGAGTTTGGCATCCACATTGAAAGGGAAAGAACAAAAGAGATTCAAGGAGACAAGCGGCAAAGGGAGGGGGTGAAAAGTGTGACAGAGTGGAAGAGAAGGGCACTCTAGGTAAATTATTCCTTAAAACTTCCCCAAGCACATCAAACAGGAAGCTATGTCCACTTCAGCTCCGTGTTGGGTACAAGCTTGGTAATGGCCTGTCTGACTGTACAGGAGCTGAATGATTTTCTACTAGAGCAGCAACAGTTAACTTATTTTTTTGTCAACCATTAAATTAAGCGCCAACTATTTTGATAAGCAATTAATCCAAATTCTGATTCCAGCTTCTTAAAGGTAAAAACTGTGTGGTTTCTTTACTCTGTGACAGTACCCTGAATTTATTTGGGCTGTGGACAAAACAAGATTTGAGGACGTCATTGTGGGCTTTGGGAAACGCCGATCGACATTTTCCACCATTTTATGTACCAAACAACTAATCGATTAAAATCAAGAAAATAATTGAGAGTTTCATCGACAATGAAAATAGTCTTTATTCGCAGCCCTGCCGTCTTTTCACCCAGAGGGAGTTCTCCAGGAAGATTTTAGTAACTTAACCTGCATAATAGGAGCATAATTCTGGGTTCAGTTCCTCGGTTCCTTGGCTAACCTTGGCATTCTGAGCATAGTGATTCGACAAAGTTTCACAACTTGTTTGTTGCATTTATTCAGAAAGCAAGCAAGCAAAATATCAATATTATGAAGTGGAATGTAACAAAAGACATTTACTGTACTTAAGTACAATTTTGACGTACTTGTACTTTACTTATTTCCATTTTTTGTTATGGTATACTTCTAACCCACAATATTTCAAGGGAACACATTGTACTATTCATTCCACTGACTTTCTATGACAGCTGTAGTTACTAGTTAATTTGCAGATTAAGATCTTACACACTAAACCTACAATCAGCTTATAAAATGACCTTATATGATGTACGGTCATACCGTCTAAAGTAGTTAAAAATGGCTCCACCTTGACCAGCTGTGTCTTAGGTTGTAATGAAACTGAAATAATAAAAACACATTATAAAATATAACACTGACAGAGGGCATTCTGCTTAATGAGTACCTTTACCTTTATTACTATAAATTCATTTGGCGGTTAATATTTTTTTATTTGATTGTGACTTGACTGAATGACTTAAAAAAAGTGTTGGTGAAAAGGGAACAGAAACATACAAATGCTGAATTAAACAGAAAGCATCTTGGTTCAGTGACAAGCTCAACAACGAACAGCTTCAATGCTCCTCTGTGTAGACTCTCCAAGTATCTGGAACTATATCTGAACACAATTTTTCCCAAACAAATTCCCACATTTTTTATTTTGTTGGCGCGGTCTAGCACATGAGTCAAAAATCTCCCAAGAGTGTTCAAATTGGTTGAGATGACGTGACTGCAAAGGCCACGACATGTGATTCACATCATTTTCCTACTCAAACCATTCAGTTTCTCCTTGAGTACCTACAGTATATGTAAGTATTATTTATGTTTCTCCGCTCATTCATTAAGCTTTTTCCCTTAACTTGTCACCCGTCAGTAGGGCTGGACGATATGGCCAAAATTTTTATCATGATAAAGATTTTCATATCTTTTGATAATTATCACGATAAGTATCAAATCGTTATTTCTTTTGAGTTTAAATGCTGATTTTTGCTCCTGAGTGGAAGTTGAAGAAACCTGATGGTTAATTGTGGTTTAAACTCTAGATGCTAAACAGTGGATAACTTCACAAATCTGAGCTAGAACATGATTATGATAAAATCTTTGTCAACAAATATGCACGAGTCAAATTAAGTAAAAGCTTTTTCGGTCCCTTTTCCCCCACAAAATAAATATTTTAAAAAAAAGTCCTAATTTGTGTATAATTCAAGTGAATAAAGTCAAATATTTATTTAACATTTGTTGTATTGTTATTGAAAAAAAATTATATTGCGATAATTATTGTTTTATTGTCAAGCCCTACCTGTCAGTTTGATTTGTTTAATTCAATGTAATTACACAAGCAGAAAAATAGGGTGGAAAAAAAAAATTCAGCAGGTTCTTGCTTAAAAGGTGTTTCGTCTTTGTAGTATTTTCAAGAATCCTTTCCGTGGCTTAATTTAAACATCACATTTTCATAACAGTGAGTTACAAAACACTACATAAAGTCATTGATTAATCCACTGTGTCTAATTTGCCTAATCTTTATGGTTCTTGAGATGTGGTAGAAATACAAATGCACTTAAGGAACTTTTATATTCCTGGGATACTTAGTTTCTGAAACTACATCATCGAAAGTGTGACTGACTGACTCAGCCTCTGCAGACTAAAAACAGTATCTGCATGGACAGGCTGGCTGACAGGCAGTGCCACTATAATACTTGAACGCTACAGTTCACAGCTGCTCTGGATACAATAACTTCTGCATGCTTGAGAAGAGGGTGTCTGTGTTTGTGTGAGGGAGAGATAAAAATTGTTTTTTATATTCTTTTCCCATACCACTGTTCCCTGTCATGAGATGAAACCCCTCCCCTGGATTCTTGAAAATACCACAAAGGCAAAACAACAGTTTTAGTGTCACCACTTAAATAAAGTGGGTGGATGTCATACAAGTAACATCTTTACAATATACTACTTTCAAATACAACAGCCTTGAAATTAAGGCTGCTGCTGTAATATACTGTATTATACTGTCAGGAGTTTCCTGTAGTGCATTACACTGTAAGCTGCTCAGTAATTTTGTTCCATTTGTGAATGCCTTGCTATATCCTAATGAAATCCAATGCAACAACACTAAAAAAGTGATCATAAATGCTTTATTATTATTATTGTCTTGCAGGCCTCTCTCCTTTATAGCTGTTAATTTCTCAAGCTGAGAAATTTGTTGCTTGTTTACAATATTTTGCAGCATGTGAGTTACAGGAGCAGAATAACACACCAGAGCTCTGGTACATACCTTTGGCCAATGTCCTCATTTTTGAGAAAAGAAAAAAAACTTAAATTGACTTTAAAATTTTAACACATCCACCCCTAAGTTCAAAACCAATCCAGTGGGCACCAGGCACCAACTAAACACCAGTCAGGCCAGCCCACTCATTCGACTAACCGCCCTCGTCATAACATTTACAGCTACATCTTCATCTTTTCACTCACTTCAAAGACACTCTGAGTGACGGTGGTGGGAGGGATGAGGACCTGAGTTTCGCCTGTGCGATGTTTGAAATGTGTCTGTATGTTTCAAATGCACTGTAAAAGTACATCTGGATATATGCTGAGAGAAAGAATGAGACGGAAACAGAGAGGGGAGGGCAGAAAGCACAGGATCTCTACTCTTAGACTTATGTTAATTTCATCCTTTTACTTATTTTGGTTCATTTAATCAAAACATGTGTTATACTGGAACGGCAGTATTTCCAACTGGAGGTTTCACAGTTTGCAATCCCTCAACTAATTGTGATCCATTTTTAACTTCCCTTGCTTCTTCCAAGACTTAGCTGGGAACTTGTCCACTGCAAGAGTGTAAACATACAATGCTTGGGCTGCATCCGTTTTTTCATACCTTCCTGACATTTTAGCAGGGTATACAGTACGGAGACCCTAAGTCCCTCCCCTTCCAGTGGACCAACATAGATAAAAAATATGTACGGTAGTCAGTGGCGAGAAACAAATGTTTTGATACAGATTGAATTTTGAATTAAACATATGTTTGAACATAGCTAAGTTATCTAGCTAGTAGCAACCAAGCAATGAACATTAGCTAGCATAACATGTTGGTGACGTGTATTGTGCAAGACGAGACATGTAGTTCATTGAATGGTTTTCACACAAAACCAAATGTTACTTTACGACAAACTGCGACTTTCTTGATGGACAAAACGAACATCATGTGTGTAATTCAGGGCACAGTTCAAAAGGGATTAGAATATAAGTTGTCTCACGCTTTTGACTACTACATATTTTTCCGAAATAAGTTCCCATGGGGCGAAAGCGGAAGTGTGGGACACTCTACATATTTATTATTAAAAAAACTACATAAAAGCTGAGTCACCTACATTGTTCTGTCTAAGATGCAATTAGCATACTTAGCAGGGCTGTACGAATGCCATTTTTTCCATCTTGTATTGAGCTTTAGAATGTAGCTTTGAATGTCTGCCGTCATATTATGATGCCATTTGGTTGAAGGCGATTGTGTCATTTTGCTAATTTAAAGAGCTGGTATTATGCTTTTTGACGTCACAATGAAAACGCGTCATAAAGCTTGCCAAGCGGCTAGCGGGGTCAGGCACGCCCTCAAACCGAGCTAGTCTGAGCGGAGGCCCTTTGGCTCGACTCGCCTTTGTTTGGTTTTCCATTGCAGAAATGTTGTACCTGTACCTGCTTCCAGGTAGTTTTTTTCGTATCACCTCACCTCCGTGAGGTTCCAAGCGAGCTGAGGGATACTAAAATGTAATGTGAAAACACCACAGATTGTTGATTGGTAAGACAGAATATTCACTATTCCCTGCATCATCATCATCGCCAGCAACAGAAAGTTTTATATTTTACAGTTTTCGTGTGGAATTTCATCACTAAATCCACTTCTGAGAAGTTTTGAGGTGAGAAATCTGCTCTGTATATTTCGAATATTGACAGTTTTACGAGAAGTGATGGCGGAACAAAAATGTGCTTGAATATTGTCGGAGTTGAGGAGCTCCGCAAGTGGCTGCGGGGAAAGCCTGCGCCAACCCGCGGGAGGAGCGTTTGAGGCCGGCCAGCCGCCCGCTCACAGAGCCCTCTACTCCCACCGTCACACAGACCGCTGCAGCAACAACGGCAGAGAAAAACACAGCTGGAAGGTTTTCATACCGCTTATCTGTCTTTACATTCTGAAGAATGTTGAAACGTTTTAACTTAAATAAAGAGAAAGCTGTGTGGATCGATGGTGTGTGTGTCGCAATGAACATTACGTCGCAGCAGTTGTGTGTGGCGTCGCTATGACGACCAGCTACATTGAGGGGTACCATCTCTGGGTACTATCTGCAATGGAAAACAGAGCACGACCAAACCGAGTCGAATAGAGTCAAGTCGAGTCGTTACCATTAACGACTGTCACCCCTCCAGGCGATGGCGATGCTTACATTGATTTCAGCTCTTAGTGTTTGTATGTGGGTGCTTTAATAGGAATGTGGATCTTTCAGATCAATTTGAGAAGTACCTATGATCTCGTTCCACATTTTATTGTGTCATGTAATGTGGGGAACTGGTCTTGGTCTTGACTTTGTCTCGGTTTGGGCAGTCTTGACAATGGCATGTACATGCACAAGTTATGCACTATAATAGACATCTTCTTAGAGTCGCAAATCTCTGCCATAGACATCAGACATAAATTAAGACATTAAGAAACATGAGATGGTTTTAGTTGGGCCACACATATCAGTAATAACCACCCAGACAGGCGGTGACATGAGAAGCACTGGGAATTCATTCACAGGCCCGACTGCCACAGAACTGTTGAAACTCTGGGTGTGTCAACATCAGTTTGCTCAACCAACAGAGTCGCCAAACAAACAGTGCAGAACTACGAACACCTACCTATCTTGCCTTCGTACCACACTGTGAAACTTAATTTTTCATCTAGGAGGCACAGGAGCTTAGGACTGCATACGTAAATGGTTGGGATGGATGATACAGTGCAGGGATATGTATGCCACACATTCACTTAGGCTCTATGCTACAGTCACAGTTGCGACCATATTCCAGATAAACCATGAAAAACATTACAATATTCCTTGGTATGAATGTGAACTGCAAACTAGGGATACACCGAAATTCTTGGCTGAAGCCGAAGATAATGAAAAAATTTGCAGAATACCGAACAAGTACAGTCACATTTTTGCCTTTTTCTTTTTTACCACTGCATAAATTAAATAGTCAAAATGGGCTTTTTACTCAGTGTTTCCCAGGATTTGGAGAGACTATGGTGGGTGGGTCCGAGGCCCAGGAGGGTCCGGTAAAGTAAATTACATGTGTCCATTCACTTTTAATGTACACATGTATTATGTTTTATACTTTCCAGGGCTCGACAATAACGGTGGCCCGATGGCCAGTAAAAAGTAACGTTGGGACAGTTGAACTAGCAACTCACTGGCCAGATCAAAAGCATTAGTACTATTTAATAAAAATAATTTATAAACTCAACATCGTGCAGTTGCTTTGCAGCTCACGGCGCGCACCGTTGTCCTATCCAGATTTGTAGTTATGTGACGAGTGGTTGTCAAATGTTACTTGTCTAATCGCGATCAAGAGGCAACCTCTGGGTCTGAAAGTGTGCAGGGGGCGAGTCTGCTGGTTGCAAAAAGAAGTCCGGTTCCATTAGAAATAATGGTAAAATGTTGCTACTTCTCAGCTGAATTATTACCTCAATAAACACTTTCCTAATGAGTCTCAGTCGCTAGTTTCAAGTCTTCAACACAGCATGATGTTCATTGAGAAAATTATGGTCCTATCTTGGGGGAAATAGACGATAATGCAGCATATGCTTTTGGGTGGGACTACCTTGTGATTGACAAGTCACTACCATGGCAACTGCCTGCACTCATTGGATGGATGTGGATGTCGAGTTGGCCAACTCTTCCAGATATTTGGCATGCTAGATATCTGGCAGACGTCGGCGATGTGTCAGAAATGTTTCTGGGAGTCGTTTTGATTCGTCGTTGTGTAGTTCACACATAACGACTGGCAACTGCGGCTCGACCGCTGATTTACCCCCGATCACAGCCTGACGGTCACCGAGCGGCAAAATCGGGCTAAAAATGTGTAGTGTGAACTAGGCTTAACCTGCCTGTCAGCTCGCTCTGGTCTGTTTCAGTTACCATAAAGGCTTAAATATGTGTGCACTCCAAATGTAGGTGCGGCTAGCTTAACTGACCCTTCGCTAAGCCACGCCCGAATACACAGCTGGCCTATCGCAGTAAATAGTTCTCCGGGGAGTGCAGTAATAAGACAGTGGCAGCGCCGACAGTTTGTCAGACTAAGGGGGGCGGGGCTTAGCGAAGGGTCAACTGTCTTCTCTGAAACGAGTGACAGAAACACTGAAAGCGGTTCTTTTCTAAGAAGTCAGCCACAGATGGAGTGGATGTGCTAGGAGACAATTTAGCAGAACAGTGTCTGCAAACAGCGTCATTCTCAGACACTTTAAAATGCTTCCACACTGCCGACATCCATCCCTACTAGGGATGAAACGGTATGAAAATTTCATATCACGATTATAGTGACCAAAATTATCACGATTATCAGTATTATCACGGTATTGTAAAAATGTGCGAAAATATATTAAAATGTACTGATATACACACTGAAACCATTTCAACAAGTTTTATATTGAAAACTACAAATACAATTGCCATTTTGTTTACATAAAAAATAAAACAGCAAATACCTTAATTAAACATAAAATAATCTAAGTGTGCATTATCAAGATTTTATATTATATAGGTAATGTAATGACCCTGTGGACAATTACATGAAAACAAATAAGTCTTTAGAAGACAGTGATAGTAACTGCAATGAGCCCCAAAACTGACATAAATACAGAGGAGTCTGTATCGTTTCTAGGTATGCTGGTTGGTTGACTGAACAGCGTAACGTGTTCTCATGTGCAGTGGACGAATAGACTCTGCCGACACGCGACGCACACAGCAACAAAACAACGTGTAGCGTGTTTACAAGCGCAGCAACACTGAGAGCTTCAGTTTACACGCTGTTAGCAAGTCAGAGAGACAAACCAAAGCTAACTCACCCTGCGTTCACTGTGAGGTTATTTTCTTCAATCAAGTTTCCCTCAGCGCTCTCATAGAAACTAAAATACGACCGGACTTCAGAGTGACTGAAAAATTGACAAAATGACAACACGGCGTTGTCTTCCGCCGTGTTGTCATTGACCCAAACAAACCCACGTTGCATTCTGCGCATGCGCGCCTGCTTCTCGGAGACGCTAGACAGTGTTTGCCATGAGATTATAATAGCGCAGTTAACCGTACCCGGTTATCATGGTAACTAAATGTGTACGGTAATAATGACCGTCGGGAATTTTACCATGGTTTACCGTTGGTTTACCGTTCATCATTTCATCCCTAATTCCTACTACACACGCACCATGCCAGCTAGATACCGTTCTTGCACAAGCATTGCTGAGCATTTAAAGATCCTTAATGTCCCACTGGAACACATTTAACACAGTTCCACAAAGACAAGAGCCATGACTGAAATCTACTAGCATAACTAGATAATTAAACCTGGCAATATGCTGGATTCCCTATGTAAAAGAGGGCTGCATTATTACCATCAGCTACTGTTTTGTGCTCTTGTAAATGCAGTGGTATACTGGATGTGTTGCACACAAGCGGTAAGCTTCCGGTCTGAATCCAACACCGAGGTCCCTTAAACCTGCATTCTATTGAACGGGCAGCAAGAGCCTATTCTAGATGCAAAAAGAAGTCTGTTTCCATTAGAAATAATGGTAAAATGACCCTAATTCTCACCTGATTTATTACTTCAATAAACACTTTCATAATGACTTTATGGTCTCAGTCACTAGTTTCTTCTTCAATAGAATATAATGTTCATTTAGTAAATTATGGTCCCATTTAGAGCAAAATAGGCCATAAAGTAGAGTGTGCTTCAGGGCGGGATTATCAATGATTGACAAGTCGTTACCATGCCGACCTGTCAATCAGGCTAGAGTGACTCATACCCACGGCACTGTGTAAATTTAACCACCGCTGTTGAAAAACCTTATTATGAGTTGGCTGTTCACTTTCTCTGGTGAGTAGGTTTAGTTTTAAGACTGCTGTTCCCTAGACAAAATTGACAGCCCTCTTAAAATGACAGTTAACGTGAATTACAGATGCACCTAGCTAAGCAAGCTAGCTAGCTCCACACACGGCCTTTAGCTCCAAGTATATCCAGCTGCAGCCTGCAGACCATGACGGAAGTTGAACTTCCAAATATGGTTTGTCCCAGAAGACACTGCGCACAAAACGTGATGACGTTCACCTCGGCTTACGTACATGATAGATCCTAATGCAAACCATTTTATTCTTTAGAAGCCAACAACAGAACTTTAAATACACTTCTGAGAAGTTTTTAGGCGAGAAATCAACTGTGTAGATTTCGGAGATAGGCAGTTTTACGAAAACTGGCAGTGAATCGAAAATGTGTTCAAACGTTTTCGGAGTTGAGAAGCTCCGCAAGTGCCGACCATAGTGCTGGCAGGTGTTATATAGCTGCAGTAACGTTACCGGAGGCTGCATAGCAACCTATCTGCTAGCCGCTGTAGGGTTAAACGGTCAACATCAATAACTTTAGGCACATACCCTGGTTGGGGTAAGAGGAATATACTTCGGGGGGCTGTCAGGAATAGCTAGCTAGCTCCAGTTAGCTCCCCCAGGCCCAGTCACACAGACCACTGCAGCCAACACAGCAGACGTGTACAGCAACTGCTGATAATGTTCGTACCGCTGTTATTCTGTCAATAAATTCTCAGTAATGTTAAGTTTTAACCTAAATCGAGACACATCTGGCTCGTGATGTAACATCACAGAATATTCTTGGTTTGTGAAACTTAAAATCACTTTGAATAAAATATACAACAGTGGTATGAATTGAAACACTGCTTTATTATTATCATTAGGCTATTAAAAAAAAGTATTTGCAGGAAGTATAGTATAAATACTATATTAATAATATATAAGTATAGTATAGTAAATATTAACACATAACGTACACTGATTACTACGTTGACACCTCTTTTTTTAAACAGCTCTTTTTTTTTTATTTAACTATGCGTGGGCCGAGCAGTCAAGATAAACGTCATCACGTTTTGTGCGCGGTGGCTTCAGGGACAACCCATATATGGAAGTTCAACTTCCATCACGTTTGTCTGGTTTTTATATACAGTCTATGGTTTGTCTGCGGGCTGCAGCTGGACCCTTCTCGTTAGCTCCACCGTCTCATCCAAATATGCCCACGTCCAGTGCTGCTGGTTGCACAACTCAACATGGCGGCGCCCTTTCGGCCAAACTCGAGGCTTCAAAACGGCAGTCCACAAACCAACAGGTGACGTCACAAAGACTACGTCCACTTCTTATATACAGTCTATGGTTGCACAGAAACTCGTTGCCCCGGAATATAAACTTTTCTATATTGTGTCTCTATAAATGGTCAGAACCAAATGGTTGCAGTGTGGAGGCCTGGAGCTGAAAAAACAAAATAAAAGTACAGGCGGCTTTGCTTTTTGATCAGATCTCTACTAAGGGTGGTCCAATCAGGATTTTGGGGGGTCATTACCAGGGTCTTTTGAGGCTTTCTATGTATTGTGTAGCACTAGTAATTTATTTAACTATTCTTAACAACATTGTAAATGAAATCTGTAGTGGGTAACTATTAAACATACAATGCAAAACCCACGGGGTCTCTCTCCGTTGCACGCATCACTCCGCTAAGCCCTGCCCACCAAACCCACAAGAAGGAGCAGGTTGCCCCGTGAAGCCTCAGGTATAGGGCCATTCTCCCCAGAGACAGGCTCGCCAGGACTCTGGTCCCTCTCACCGCCACTAGTCTTCTCAAAGACGCCCTCTCCAACGCTTCACGGCCCAAGGCAGCGCGACCCAGGCTTCAGAGGCAGCTGCAACAATGTATTACAGCAGGATGAGAGACTAGATCACCATAGTCCCCTCTCAAAAGTTATTCCCCACTGTATGTCAACTTGCCTCTTTGCCATTTGTTGAATATGAGCGCCATGGCATCAAACATAATGAGTCCAAGACTCCATGTGGAGCTGGGACATGATTGCACATGTTTTGCAACATACGCTGTTGTTTGCAAAGGAGGGATGGGCAGTTCCTTCATTGCTGGTGGTTGCTTCTCAGCCATTGTGTTAGCAAAACTTCTTAAGACGTGCACTGAAGACTTTGAGCTTGACTGAGAGCATGTGCGAGGAGGGGGGCTGCGCAGCATGTACACAAGCAACAATTGATACTGTGGTAGAGACAGCTCCTGGCTCTGATTGGTTGTTTTGTTCAGGGAGCGGTGGATTCAAGCAAATGGCATTAGGAGCAGCCAGTGGAGCCGGATGAACCTGATTTGTTTATCTGATTTTCTGTCTCATGTACTACTATCAGGATATAGTGACAGTTTCAGCAAATATGACATAGTTATTTTGAAAATAATTCCCTACTGCAGTTTTAAGTATTAAAATTAAGAGATGAGAAAATATTATGAATTGTTTATTTCCTGGCAGGCAACATATTTCACTCTCTTAAAGACAGCAGCCTACGCTTTGTTATTGGGAGCAGCTGAGAGCTATAACAATTCAGTGTTTCGCACTGAGTATCTGTGGGGAGGGAGGTTTTTTCTTATTTCACCATTATATTCTACACCTTATTTTAGTGTTTACTCACAAACTACTTTCATCTGCTCACAGTGCTTTTGCCTTCAGTTCTCTCACACTTTTGTATGTTTTTGTATTTTTCCACTCGAGATTCAGGACAGCAGCTGAGCAGTGCGTGGAGGAGGCTTGTGGTTAATGTGGGAGGTTTTCGAAACCAACCGACTGTGGTACCGAATGAAATTAACACTCGTGTGCTCACCGTTTACCTGGTCTGTGGTTGTAAAATATCTTCCACGTCGTTTCTGTCTCTGTGCATATAAAGATGCTATCACTAGTCACTAATAAAAGGAATTCAGACTAAATTAGGGTAGCAACTGATTATTCTAACATTTCTAATTCTTCTAGAGCAGCAACAATTAGTAGATTAAATCAACAATTTTAAAGTCCCCATGAAATCCCAATCGATGTTAATTTGTTTTTATTGCATATGCCCTGCACTATATGTCACCAGTAGACCAGCATCTGGCCCAACAATGATTAAAAAAAAAAACATTGCTATTGTTATGCGATACAAGAACCCCATACAACATTATTTATCAAATTGGGTCGGTCTTGATGAATTTAGCGCGAGGATACACATGTGACAAAATAAAGTGTCTATACAGTATGTAAAACAGTATGGTTGTTTTTTAATGTATCCAGGGTTTTGACAGATCTGGGGAAAACTGCATTTTCATACTATGCACCCTGGGCATGGAATAATTTCCAAAAAAATCTTAAACTAGAAACGTTATGTCAATTGATAAATTTAAGAGCGTCATAAAGAATGTGGTGAAGGAGACATGTGGTTGTTTTTCTTGAGGTTTTTGAATAGATGTGGTTTTTGTTTGTTTTGTTGTGAATTTTTCATGATTGTATGTAGCATTTTAATATGCTGCATTTTAATATGCTGCGTTTATGTATGGCTGCTACCTTGGCCAAGTCTCTCTTGTAAAAAGAGATTTTTAATCTCAATGAGACTTCCTGGTAAAATAAAAAAATAAATAAAATAAGATTAATACGATTATATTCACAGAAAGTATAAAACATATTACATGTGTACATTAAAAGTAAATGGACACATGTAATTTACCCTCTTGGGCCTTGGACCCATCAACCATAGTCTCTCCAAATCCTGTGGGAAACAGGGAGTAAAAAGCACAGTTTGACTATTTAATTATGCAATTGTAAAAAAATAAATAAAAAAAATCTAAAATAAATAAATGGGGGAAAAAAAATGTGAAAAACCTTGTTCGGTATTCAGTATTAGGGAAAGTTTTTCATTATATCAGGTTTTGTCTTTAGCCAAGAATTATATCCCTAACATTAAAGCATATTTTATTTAAAAAATAAAAAAGCAACCATGTTCAACAATAAACCAAATCACAACATAAAAGCTAAAGCATTAATCTACACAGTTAACAAACAGCAACATATTTCAAATCAAATATAACGAAAGCTATTCTCATTCAATGTTCACAGGGGTCATCTTGCAGTGTAGCGGATGTGAATTCCTGGATATTAAATGTTCATCAGCAATTTCTCTAGTAGTCCCAGTAATTGTTGTTACTGAAGCATGTCACATGACATGGTTAAGCTGTGTTTGACACTGAGAACATGACCACAAATAATGATATAATGAATATCTTGAAAAACTATTGGATTCTGCTGGCAAAATGTTATTTAAATGAACATAGATCTCCTGTTTTTGATGCAACTAAAATGTATTTTAAGTAATCCCTTCCCACTTTTACAAGACACTTTCAGAAGACAGATAATTTATAATGTATTTAGTATTCTCTTATCAGTATGTGTATGCATGTTCTCAGATGTAGGTATTGTAATTAACTAATATCATGTTCTATGGATGTCTGTCTGATCTTTCTATTCTGTAATAAGGCGGAAAAAGGTGATTTCACACTTCACAGCAGTGACGTGCGTGCCTGATTAAGATCCCTGCAAACCAGCTAAATTAGCCAGCGGCTAGAATGCCAGCTAACTGCACTTGATAACAGAAGCAATAAAGTAGCTTAGCATTACCAGCAGAAACACTGTAGCGTCTGTTCATTTTGAAAGGCCCCGCTCTGCAGTCCAACCGAACAGCCCGCTCTTTTCTTCCACTCTGGAAGTTTTGGCAGTGTCTTTCCCGGTGGCGTGTGCTGATTATGACAAAGGCTAAAATTTGAGTCAGAGCAAATGTAAACTTATTAAAACAACTATCACTGATCAATTTTCTTTTAATCAATTAAACTAATGCCTTAATCAATATACTGGATGATAATGAATCATCTAATGTCCAACACAATAACCATAATGTTAGACCACCAACCAATGCTTCCTGACAGGAAAAAGGTGCCACACAGGTCACACTGGATCAAGAAATAAAGAGATGTCCTGGCAGAGTAATGAAAATGTATTCAGCATCCCACTTTGTTAAATTCAGCCAGGATAACTGGCTGAAAGGGTTTCATCTGTTTAAACACAATTTACTACTAAGTGGAAAGGAGCTGAAAGTGCATGTGACTTTCATGGTGGATGAAAACGATTTCAATATAAACCAAAACGCATTTGGCTAAACTCACTGGCAGTTAGTTGGCACAGTCACACTGAGACTGTGCCGAGTGTGCCAGGTCCGGCTGTGTGAGTCTAGCTATTTGAGATTTTGGAGAAATGAGCGCACGTGGGCGATGATTAGCATTATCAACCTTGGCTGAGAGTCAGTAGGTGCTGTTAGACATACAGTTGTGGGAGTATGGATAAAGGCAGGCATGTGCCAACTCTTCCTTCAACATTGTTAATGTGCCTATGTGGATTACTGGGATAGCACAGGGCAGCCCTATGATGGTCCACAATGCTACTGCACATACACACTCTCACAAGTCTTAGTCATTTTAGGTGAGGGTTGTTCGTCGGTACTGTCTGCAGTTTTGTTGTTTCTACAAAACTCTGCCATGTCTGTTGTTACCCTGGCAGCAGCTAACAGGGATCCAAATAAATATGGCTAACACTGGGCTTATCTGCTTGGCTTACTAAGAGAAACCATAATAGGCGTAGGTAGGCTCCATGCATGAGACATCCTTGGGTGTTGCCAAAAAACAAACACTCATTAACCTAGATACTACGGACCTGTTTGAATGGTGTGCACATTGACAGATGAAGTGTGTGCTCAGTGTGTGTGTGTGTATACACACAGTATCCTGACTCCCATTTCAATTACAAGTTCAGGTACATACCCTGGTCTGCCTGGGGCCTTAGCGTGTTAAGATGTACAGAATGTTCTCCTGATGTTTGATTTGAAGCATCTCTTTCTACGCCATTTTTCATAGGGAGCTTTCACAGACATTTATACTGGACAGCCGAGTCCCAAATAGCCGCCTACCCCGTTTATTGGCCTGGTGTGGGAACACATTTTGACAAATAAACGCAGGCCTCAATTAAACGCCTGTTCTGGTTTTTACAGAAGTTCTTTGGATACATAAAACCCTGCCGTTTCATCCGCTTTAGCTGGTTCTAAGTTGCTTAGATCGTTAATACAAATATTAATGTTTAAATGTAGGCTATAATCAATATGTCACTATGGACATGCTACACATTGTTAGATCGGTTAGATTCTCCAAAATTCAACTGATCAGTTAATTTAACAGATACAACAAGCCCCAAAGTCTAATTCTTATAGATTTACCGGTGTAACCTGCATGATAGAAGAGATGGGGAAAAAAGTGCTGACTCCCGTTATCTTTGAAGCGCTCTTCCGTGATTATTTATATTCCTTTAGTCTGTTAGGGTCCACCGATAAAAAGAATCAGAAAAGCTTTTCATAAAAATTAATCCAAGTTGTGAATACTGTCATGTGAAGTCCATCGTTCTCTGTCTGCTAACTTCTGCCACACATGTGCACACTTTTCTCCTCCTGCACTGTGTTGTTTTTGTTACAAGTGCATAAGCCATCTGAATGAATGACGTGTATTTGATCAATTTTAAACCATTTCATAGTAGCCCATTTCAGTTTTGTGCGAAAGGCCTGTCCCATATGGACGCCTGTCCCAAATATAGGCAGGGTCAATTCAGTGATTTTAGTAGGGCTGACCTCCAATAGTCGAACATTCGATGCTTCGAGCCTGATTCAACTGTCACAGTCACAGCTGAAGCTTCGCAGTGAAACAAGGATCATGCCATTTTGGCGGTATGGGAGTGCTCAATGTCTGAGTTTACACAGAACTACCAGTTTTCTCCCAATAAGTTAATATGTAGCCTATTACAACATACTTTTCAACATTTAATGCTGTAAATAACCATGTAAAAAGAATAAAACTTTCAATAAATGTTTTTAAAAGTGCGTAAATAAATCCAATATTGTAACCCTAACCCTGTGTCGTCAGTGCGCATGTGTAGGCATAGCGTGTGTGTGTGTGTGTAGTGGCAGGAGGAACACTTGCTGAAAAGACAGAGCCCAGGCTTCACTGCCGAGTTGTCCGCACCTTACGGGACTTTCGAATAATTTATCACCGTTGATGAAGAATATTTTATCATTTTTAGATAGCCGGCTACTTGAAATAGACCCGCAAGGAACCGCAACGTGCATGCCGTGCTGCCGACAACTGCATGCACGCAAAACTCACACAAGGCCGGTGAATGACAGGTAGGTGTGTGTGTGTGTGTGTGTGTGTGTGTGTGTGTGTGTGTGTGTGTGTGTGTGTGTGTGTGTGTGTGTGTGTGTGTGTGTGTGTGAGTGAGAGAGAGAAGCTGAAAATTTACAGTAAGTTGAATGAATAGAGACTGCAGCTCTGCAGCTTCTCAAGATTAAAGCGGAGCGACTGTGTTTAACGCCCCGCCCCCCCTCCTGCAATCGCCATGCACAAAAACACACATGATTCTCCTCTCCTCTATAATTACTCCCTCTCCTGTGTGCAATTTGATGTGAAAACTAGTGGAGGACTATAAAAGTGAAGACCCTACAATGTGGACAATGGGTTTATAAATATTGACAAAGCTTTTTAAAACTTTTTTTTTTTTTTTTTTTTGACACATTGAAAGAAAGAAAAAAAAACACAGACACAGCTTTTTAAAAACACTGATCACTGTGATCGCTTCATTGTGGCTTGTGGAATGACTTGTTTTTGAACCAGGGACAGAGACATTAAACACCAGCACCACCCACACCACACTTTATGTTGAGATTACTGAACAATATTTATAACAATAACTTTAGTGAAATATATGTAAAATAGAACAAGGGAACATGTTGCTCTCAGGAGAAGGTGGTTAAAATGAGCACATAGCTGTATATATGTTAGTTGTATATTCTGCAAACAGTTGTATTATTTTTCTCTATTCTTTTTAATATTCTTATATAACTCGCATTGTCTATTCCATATTTATATATTTCTAGTACCTTATCACCAAAACAAATTCCCTGTATGTGTTAAATACTACTTGGCAATAAAGCTCCTTCTGATTCTGAGTTTTTCACAATGGCATCCTGACTCTGGCTAAACCTACATCTGTCCACTCCAGAGGCTCTAGCCACAACCTGGAGAAGTAACTAGTATATATAACTGTATTAGTACAATATTACAACAGAAAATAAAAAGTACAATGTTAATATAATAGTTTACTGTTAGTATAATAATATAGTCATTATTTGATGTTACTTTATTCATTATAATTTCAGATAATAGTATTCTAAATAAATTGCAGTTGGACAAATCAGCAGTTTCATTTTTGTCAGATGTTTTCATTCATTAAATCCTTGGGCAAGAAAAATTGTCTAAATTGAGGTTAGTCTCCAATTTGTTAATACTAATAACTAACTTGTCAATAGTCATAACCATTCATAATCAAACATTTCAAAAGTTTTCTGTAGCACAAAATTTTTTAATGTCCTGCCCAGCTCCAACATGTGATTGGTCAGTTCACGAAAAGTGAAAGTGCATCGGCTTTATGAAAAGTTGAACAAGTTTAAAAAAAAAAAAAAGGCACTCCTTATAGCTACTCAATATTTCAATACAGCACTCATTAGCCAGCTACCCAAACCTAAATTGCTTATCTACTCCCTATTGTCTACTCTCTTACCGCTTCAGCTGCAAAACCTCGACTAAAAGTTAGACTCACGTGTTTTGAGGATCTTGAGTAGGAGGATGTGGGCTGGTGTATAATCCAAGTGGGCGGACGACTCATCTCTCTCGTTCGCTCAAGCGGCCCAGAGAGATTTCTACATCTATATATGTTTGTCTGTAAAGCCAAGTTATAAGATTTGATAGACAATTTTAAGTTTATTATTGTGTTATTATGTTAAACAGTCTATAATTAATTTTTATATTAACAATGTCCAATAATCACCACTCTCACAGCGTCGTTTTTCAGCCGAAGCATGCAGCTGTTTTCAGCAAAAAAGCTCTAAAAACCCACTGTTCACCACCTGCTCAGCACCAGCAGATCTCAGACCCCAACATACTTGCTATTTAACAGTGTGTAGGCGTAGGTGGCTGCGATGTAAACGGCAATGTTCACATATTTGCCTGCGTACTTCGCGTGTACCTGGAGGATTAAATGTGAATCCACTAGGGAGCAGATCAGGGCCGGATCGTCCCTCGCCGACAACGGATCATCTTCCTTGACAACCTCCGAATTTGCACAACATAAACAAACCAAATATAGTGAACCTCGAGGAGGTCATGATTTTAATGACATATCATAACGATCTCTGTAATTACAGACTAGCTCCAGGAGTTTTACTGTAAACATCTCACCATAAATCTACTTTTTTTAAAGTCTGCTGCTGACCTTCTTCTTTTGCATTTAATAGGTTGGCAAACCAACTGCATGCCGCCACCACCTGGGCTGGTGTGTCGAACAGGAGATCGCTGCCTGTCAGATCGACAAACTGTCCCCACATTCATGTGCTGAATTGCATCTTGCGGACGCGTAGCTTTAATTTCTGTAGACGTGCACAACCTACGCTCGAAAGGAACACAGGATACGCGAGGCAGCCCACTTGCATGGATGAACGCGTAGTTAAAAGCAAGTATATCCAGGGCTTTAGCTACTAGTTGGTGAACATAGTATTTAGGTGCAAATGAGCCTCACCTGATTGTGACTGAGCCATCTATCAGTACTATTATGGTGCCAATTTGCCAAAATTCAAACAAACAAGCTAAAATAAATTTGGTCTGAAGGGGCCTTCACAGTGTCTGTGTCCAGTCTAGGCATTAAATGTATGGCATTAGCTATGTGATCTGGCACTATGGTGATGAGACGTCCCCAAAACTTAGGGACAATCACAAATCCTTTCCTGTTCGTCTTGAAAATTATACTAAACCTGAGTTTTGATTAATCTAATAAAACATTAAATACTGATTGTTGTGAAACATTCCTTTGGTGTTGGCCACAGATGGGCTCTGTTCCAGCTCTCCATAAACTACAGCAGGGACTGCTGGGTATCGTGGACATTGTGTCAACAGCGTTGTTATAGCCACACACACACATTCATGCTCTTTCCCCCTTTTTGTTTTCTAGTGTAGATGAAGACAGTGGAAGTTGCAGTCACAAGGAAAGGCGAAGTGTAGCTGCAGGCATCCATGGAGTGTAGAGCATAACTGATTTATCAGTAAAATGTATCTTTACATGTTCAGTCAAGGAGACTGTAATCGAACGATTTTTATTTTTAAACATAATCCATTCAGGAAAAGGTATTAGTCAATTTACATAAGAGCTTTCAAAAGCATAATATCCGCCTGTTCTAAGTGTAGTTTATACAAGAAAGTGGTATACTATCCAAATTCACAATATCAGCATGGAAATCGTCTCTTTTTCCCCTATTGATCGGAATCTAGAAGAGAGATCTGACACGCAGACAGATGTGATTGGCAGCACACTTTTGAAATGAATAAAATTAAATTACTGTTCGTTGACACTGAATGTACTGTACTGGAGGCCACGCCCACCCCCAACTTCCCTGTCCCCATCTGTCACCCTCTCTGGTATATTTGCTCTTTTTGTTATATTTCTTCTGAAATTTGCATGGGCAGTCTTCATTACAGGTGAGGCGACACACCTCTGCCACGATGCTCTGCTGGAAAAACACTGCATTTGTCTGGTGTCTTACAGTAACAGTGTTTCCTAAAACTCTGAATGACTGATCAAAAAGACAATATTTGGCCGTTATGATTATAAAATGATTATGCACAACAATTCAAAAACAATTTATAAGAGATGTCCCCGAACGTACACAATGCTGACTTGCAGAGGGATGGCACTATATCTTCTTTAGCTTGTAAAACGAATAACTTAAGATCATTTCAAAATAGTACGTTGTGATTTTATATTATTTAATGGAGGAACCACAACTATAAGTAAAGGGGGTAAGTCAGATGACTGACTTGTGTGCTTTGGAAAAACTACTTAGCATTTGTGCAGTAATGCATTAGTGCATGTTTTACAGGTTTTTCATCCATATGACTGACTTAACCTTCGGTCAACAGTGGATCTACAAAAGCCAAAGTCACTGTCTTGAGTCACTGTTTGCACACTGCCATACTGTATAACATAAGTTTTTTTTCTCTAACACATCTTTTAGTTTAAACACTGGCGTACCTCTCCCTCTGGTACATAGTGAAGTTCTTGTTATAGTAGATTAACTTGGTATGACATAATCCAGAGAAATATACATCACAAGAACATAAAAATATAATTTGCCATAAGAAGAGGCCTTGCCATTGTACAGGAACCTAACTTATCGTCCCTTTTCCCCTGTATACTTTAGTGCGCATCTGCCAAGTTCAGTCCGTGAAGATACCAATGTGAAAATCAACATCAGCTGTTCGACACAATTGCACTAACAAGCACCCACATTTGGAAAATAAAAAAGGTCCAATTTACTTAGGAAAGCTCACAAACTGCCGTTGTTACTGCAGCGCCCTGCGCTCCGGCTGTACACATTTAATTACTTGTGACTTTCATTAGCTACAGAGCAGGCAGCAGAGCACTCCTCTGACCCCAGCTATTCCTCAGCCTGCATGTCTACAAAGCACTAGCAGCTAGCTAACCACACCACTGAAGGAAAGTCAGCCTGTTGCTGATAAACAGCTGGAATAATTGCCTCTGTTTAAAACATAAGACAAAACCACCAACACTCCGTATAGGTTGCAGAGAAGTATTTTAACACTGCATCAAAACAAACTTCAGAAAACTATAAACATTTAAATAAAAGGTTTTAAGCTTCAAATGCAATGAATATTTTTGAAAACTGAAATATTTGGTTACAGCTGCATTTGTGCTCTAACATTATTAGCAATCAATAAAGGAACATCTTATCTTACCTTAGCAGCCAAATTACCAAAACTTTGTTGTTGATTTATTTATTTTTTGTCACAGATTGGGAAAAAAATAACAGTGAATTTAAGCCAATGCAAATAAAAGATTCAAGACATGATACATATGCAGCCAAAAACATAATAAATAGCTACACTATGTATGAAGGTCTATAAAAAGGATCAAAGGGGTCCATAATAGGTTCTAAATGAAGTGAGACAACCAGAGCGCCCTATAACTCACACTGTAGCTAGGTAGTTCTTAGATCCTTTTCACACAAGCTTAAATAATGTGACAGCTGACTCCCACCACAAGCTGAAGCAAAAATGGCTCCTGCAATTTGTACTTTAACATTTTCATCAAAACATTTGGGCTGCGAGGACGGAAAAGGGATGTCTTCCAAATCACTCTCTCTCAATGAGTCACCATCCCAGCATCTCATCTGAGAGCAGGAAAAGCAGAACAATGTGTAAAACACTATTTCTAATCAATGTCTGGCATTATATTGGCCAAATTAACAAACAGATGCTTTCTGTGTGTTGCCAACCATGAAGTCACAAGCAAGGCCATTTCACAAGTAGATAAGTGCTTCGATATAGCGTAGTATTCAGTCACATGGAGACTTCATATTACACCAAAATATCCCCAGATTCATATTACACACATGCGACTAACGACTACCTGAGGTCTTAATTTAGGGCCGAAACAATTCATTAAGAAACTTGAATTCTTTGCATCGATGCTTCTTTTAATCCATATATCTATATACAGGGCACTGTTTCACAATAAAGATTACTGACGCACAACGCGCTTACGCTGTGGACAAGTGAAGACGACATGATTTAATTGCGTGAATTGAAAAATGGAGAAAGAGAGAAAATAGCGAGAGACAAGGACGAAACAGGCCAGAGAAAAAGACAAAGACAACAACTCTGTACAATGTGTCTACTGTAAAACGGAACTAGTCTACCACACCAGCACGACGGCAACGGTTCAGCATCTAAACAGTGAGCATCCAATCTACGGAGCGGACACCAAACAAGGCATTTAACGTAGATAATGATTGCTGGTTGAGATGAAGGCTAGCAAAGGAAAGGCACAATTCTTAGTTGTGAATGTATAACCATGCGTTTGTTGGTATTGTTATCCGACTGGTTAGTCCGTGAGTTTGGGATGTAACGTTACAGTGACATGAGTTACACAGCGGATCATGGTACACCAGCCAAATATCATAAGTGGTATCTGGGGCCTGACCCATAAATCTGTATCTCATTGTTTGATTTCTTAAATATCAATATTAGTATCAGCCTCAGAAAACAAGTAACAATCCTCTAATCAAAGAGGTTCCATACGCTTTTGTTTGCACCTAGCCACATGTGTGTCGGAGTAAGCAACTCACAGCTGGCCTGATGTATCTGAAGCTGCTTGGTAATGACTAAAAACTCCAAAATATGAATAGCTTTGGCAGTTTCAACATTTTATTGTCCCCTCTGGAGAAATGTGTCTCCTAGGTAAAACACAGCCTTTAATACTAAAGACATATTTCAAAATATAATATATAAGACATACCACAAAAAAAAACCCTTCACAGCTCACATTCTCACTTTTAATTACAATAATGATGTAGCTAAAAAGCTAGCAAATATTCATAAACTAAAAAAAAAAAAACACACAAATGTTTTTTCCTGACGCTTTAACAGGAGAAGGAGAATGACAGCTTAGTTCAGTGTATTTCTGTTTTATTTCAGCTTCTGCATGCAAATGAATGACGTAGTTGAAGTTGAAAGGAGTGAAGATTACATATGCATCTTGGAAAGACTAGACTCTGAGCTATCCGATGGGTTTAAAGGCCAGTTGTGGATATCTCGTCTTGTCCCAGCTCCACACAAGATGTTGTTTCACTGGCATCCATTTAACAGTGTTTTTTGTGGATAGAGGGTTTCTTAATGGATCTATCCGAAAAGCTATTATGGTCATAGTCTAAGCTAAATAGGCATCCATTACTCTACTTGCTAATAGAATTTGAACATTTCATTATGTTAACAAAGCTGTAACAGTGATTAGTGTTTCAGCATTCAACAGCCCCCCTGAGGTTCTGACAACGATACTACAACTCAAACACAAATTGTTTGAAAACAAACACAATAAATGAGTTATTTTTTTATAAGCTGCTATTCCGCTCCCATGTTGGACGTTGATGTACAGTAAAGATGCTGTTCGGTAGCTAACCCTAAACTTGAACTAAACTGTAGTGTGGAATAAAGAAAACAGCAGCTTTCTCTATCAAAATAACATTGTATCAAAACACACAGTGGCTCTGCTCCTCTTCTTGAAGCATGAAAATTAGTGTGTGGATGGCTCTGCCTACTCTCTGGAGAACTGTTATTTCCCAGAGAGGGCCACCTCAGTGAAGGTCTCTTCTAGACCAGACACCAAGAGAGTGCTCTCTCTCTCGTAGCAGACTTAATTAAAACCCAACTCTTTTACATTATATAAGCCATGTTTTACAAGTAGATAAAACTACATTAATGTGGAAGACGACTTCAGGAAGGATAATAATAAGAGGGGACTGTTGACAACTGGTTGTGAAAATTATTAAGCCAAACTCATGCTTGATACAATTCAGAGTTTGTCATATTGTTATGACTGAATACTAACAAACACTGAGAATAACCATGTAGATTTATATGTCTTTTAACAGAAGAGCTGATTTACAGCAAGAGAGTACTAATGTTACAACCCGTTTTCTAATGCACTCCTGTGTTTCCTCTGTATAAAAACAATTAGCAGAAGCATGCCATAGCCAAAGTGACGCCTGAGTGACTCATAACTAGACAGAAAAGGCTGACATGAAGTCAAACAACGTCCAAGCAACACAGTTACATGCTTATAAAAGGAGAGTCACCAGGTAGTGAAGACAATCTCCCACCTCCTGTTTATAAGCCCGTCAATCAACCTACCACGTTTGACTTTTGGGTTTGCATATCTCATCACAGACAAATCCTGTGGTGACCAGTGTGATGCAGCTTGTGCAATTGTGGGTGCAGCGTTTTGCATGCAAAACCTTTACAATACAATCAAATCAGCAGCTTAAAGGCACTATCTTGGTTTGTGTGTGTGTAGCAGAGGTAGAGAATGAAGTGTCCAGCCATGCCTATGAGACAGTCTGATGATCATGCATGCTTACCCAGCAGAAGAAGCTTCAACTCCCTTCTTGCGTCTCTCTTGTCTCGCCGGAGTTGTTTCTCGATCTCAGCGTTGATTCGTTTGGACTCCTTCGCCTCCTCACTCAGGCAACAAGCCATCATGGAGTCTAAAGTCATCACCGCATGAGCTGAAAAGCCCGTCTGACAAGGGGCGCCGGGCTACACCTCACACACAAAGTCTCAAATAAATGCCCCCCCCCCCCCCCCTCGGAGCAACAGTCCGTTTTTCAACAAGTTATATTCAGACGCAGACAACCGAGCCTGGTGTGCTTCCTGCAGAAACTGGCCTTCCTTGTTGATGGAAAAACTGCAGCCAAGGGGTCAAATATTAGACAGCTCTGTCAAAGTCTTGTGTAAATCCTCAGGTTAAAGGGACTGACAGCTGATTACAGAAAACTTGCAATGCAACACGCCCGCAAACATCTCAGATGACTATCTAAGGTGCAAATTTATGTGTTGCAATTTTATTTGATGCACTTTAGCATGAAATCAGTTTAGGTAACGTTAACTCGCTCACTAGCTTGTAAGCTAAATGATGCTTAACGTTATAACCACGCTAACGTGACAAGTTGATGATTCTGTTTAGTGTGCCAACACGTTTTAATCCTCCTTCCCGCTGGTTAGCCCATGAGCCTAATACTAATTTGAAATCCGGATTTTTTTTGGTCAAGCTACCAACTTCGGTCCCAGACACAGTGGGACACTACTGGCTGCCACTGCCACATCTGTACAATCCCTCTGCTGGTTGGCCGGCCGAGTACAAGCCTAGCCGCCCCGATACCAACACTGTTACGCCCGCGCAGTGACAATGAGCGCCCGTTAAAACTGTCCATCTACTGAACAAACCGATAGGCTGGCCCTCGGTCTCACGCACTCGACGAACCACAACCCTAAGAACCGCGTTACAATTGCCCCCAGAACAGTTATCCTTTGCAGACCGAGGCACCCAGTGACCAGTGAAGCTAAATGGGCAGGCTAATTGTTAGCTAGCTAAGTTAGCTCAGCTAGCCATCCCTGGAATTGCAGCCAGCTGGCTAAAAACCAGAACGCTCGGCCTGACAGAGGACCTTCATTGTGTTTAGCTAGTGTTCCCCAAAAGACCTCACCAGGACCAAACACTCAAAATGCGAAAACGTCTATCTGCCAGTCAAATGGACACTTGTACTCCGTGCATTTTCTCGCTCCTGGTATTTTTTTTCCCTTGGTGGTGATTGCTCCTCGTCACCCACTCCTCAACCCCGGCGTGATGCTGCTGCTGACGTCGCTTGGGATATGATTGATTGACAAGAGGCAGGGCGAATGAAAACAGAGTTTGTGGGCGTTTGAGGCGGGTCTTTCCTGGCTGGTCAACTTCCCAAAGTTTGCTTGAGAGGAAGTCTTCCTATCGGAGGCGTGTCGGCGAAAGCAACTGACATTTGGCTGGACGGGCAACGCCCATCTCCTGTCAAACACCAGCGCACTATGCGTTCATCCTGACTGCTTCTGCTAATTATACTTATGTATTTTTACCTAAGTAGGATTATGAATGCAGGAATATTTTTACATTTTATATTAGTAATCAGAATCAGAAATATTTTACTGATCCCTGAGGGGAAATTCTTGTGTCACAGTGCACATCAAGGAAAAAAGGAATAGAAATAATAATAGAAATTTGGTAAGTAAAGAAATGTATAAATAAATAAAGTAAAATATCTTTTGACCATTTCTTCTACTATTGTCTGCAGCACAATACGTAAAGTAGGCCTATATACTTCTGCCACATTATCAGCTTTGGCTTTCACCCAAAAAGAACACATAGTCAACAAACATAGATACTGTCAATATTTGACATGGCTTTCCTTCCTTTTGTTATGGATGTTAGGATAAGTAAAGTGTCTCATGTTTTCCAGTAAACTTGGTATTGGAAAACACCAAGACTCATATTTACTTTGTGACGCATAGGAGACAGGATAAAGTCAAAGAAACAGTAGGCCTATATCAATTACAATTTAACAGAACAATTCAGTCGTTTTCCTTTTAACAGACGGTCATGACCCTGACTCATTTAACACATGGGTAGCGGTGTACCTTCTACTATAATCAGCTAAAAGGTTTTTTTTTTCTGTTGTTCTGATGATATGTGTTTGTCACTTAAAAATTTGCTTTTAAGATATGAAACCTGAGTTTATCAGTGAGAGTGTTGTAAGAAGTATTCAGATCCTTTAATAAAACAATATCACACAATAAGTCCTGCTTTCAATATTTTACTGAAGTAAAAGTAATGTTATAACCACAATGTGCCAAAAGTACAAATACTAATTATGCATGTGTAATGGGAATTCCAAACATATTGCATGTAACCCTGAACTCAGGGATATTAATGTGTGATGTGGCACTGAATCTGTGTAAACGTAACAGTCCAAATATCTCAGTTCTCTTTGTTATCCGGAGTGGGACAACTTGTCTCTGTGGGATGATACGATTGGCTCTAAAGATGGATAAACAACAGACTCACTCAGCTGTCCTCACTCATTCGAGCATACAAGTATACAGGTGCTGGTCATATAATTAGAATATCATCAAAAAGTTGATTTATTTCAGTAATTCTATTCAAAAAGTGAAACTTGTATAATGTATACATTCATTCCACACAGACTGATCAAGTGTTCATTCCTTTTAATTTTGATGATTATAACTGACAACTAATGAAAACCCCAAAATCAGTATCTCAGAGAATTAGAATATTGTGAAAAGGTTCAATATTGAAGACACCTGGTGCCACACTCTAATCAGCTAATTAACTCAAAACACCTGCAAAGGCCTTTAAATGGTCTCTCAGTCTAGTTCTGTAGGCTACACAATCATGGGGAAGACTGCTGTCTTGACAGCTGTCCAGAAGACGACCATTGACACCTTGCACAAGGAGGGCAAGACACAAAAGGTCGTTGCCAAAGTGGCTGGCTGTTCACAGAGCTCTGTGTCCAAGCACATTAATAGAGAGGCGAAGGGAAGGAAAAGATGTGGTAGAAAAAAGCGAGCAAGCGTGCAAGCAATAGGGATAACCGCACCCTGGAGAGGATTGTGAAACAAAACCCATTCAAAAATGTGGGGGGGATTCACAAAGAGTGGACTGCAGCTAGAGTCAGTGTTTCAAGAACCACCACGCACAGACGTATGCAAGACATGGGTTTCAGCTGTCGCATTCCTTGTGTCAGCCACTCTTGAACAAGACACAGCGTCAGAAGCGTCTCGCCTGGACTAAAGACAAAAAGGACTAGACTGCTGCTGAGCGGTCCAAAGTTATGTTCTCTGATGAAAGTAAATTTTGCATTTCCTTTGGAAATCAAGGTCCCAGAACCTGGAGGAAGAGCGGAGAGGCACAGAATCCACGTTGCTTGAAGTCTAGTGTAAAGTTTCCACAGTCAGTGATGGTTTGGGTGCCATGTCATCTGCTGGTGTTGGTCCACTGTGTTTTCTGAGGTCCAAGGTCAACGCAGCCGTCTACCAGGAAGTTTTAGAGCACTTCATGCTTCCTGCTGCTGACCAACTTTATGGAGATGCAGATTTCATTTTCCAACAGGACTTGGCGCCTGCACACAGTGCCAAAGCTAC
>NC_060154.1:19061651-19079707 GCF_021292245.1 Micropterus dolomieu | reverse complement strand
TGTTTAGCTTCTTCCATTTTCTAATGATTGCTCCAACAGTGGACCTTTTTTCACCAAGCTGCTTGGCAATTTCCCCGTAACCCTTTCCAGCCTTGTGGAGGTGTACAATTTTGTCTCTAGTGTCTTTGGACAGCTCTTTGGTCTTGGCCATGTTAGTAGTTGGATTCTTACTGATTGTATGGGGTGGACAGGTGTCTTTATGCAGCTAACAACCTCAAACAGGTGCATCTAATTTAGGATAATAAATGGAGTGGAGGTGGACATTTTGAAGGCAGACTAACAGGTCTTTGAGAGTCAGAATTCTAGCTGATAGACAGGTGTTCAAATACTTATTTGCAGCTGTATCATACAAAGAAATAGTTAAAAAATCATACATTGTGATTTCTGGATTTTTTTTTTTAGATTATGTCTCTCACAGTGGACATGCACCTACGATAACAATTTCAGACCCCGCCATGATTTCTAAGTGGGAGAACTTGCAAAATAGCAGGGTCTTCAAATACTTATTTTCCTCACTGTATTAAATGCAGATGCTGTTGCATTCACATGAAATTGCGTTTAGGCTTGGTAGATCACATTGCGTATAGTAAATAAAGGTATTTGCATGTTATCCTCCCACAATAAAACTGAAATACCCCAAATTGCATATTCATTAAGGAAAAAGTATTAAATGAACAACAGGTGCTATTTTGCACTTTTGGAAGACATCATTGTCCGTGCACACCATTAGTAGATCAGCTTACGTGTTAATTTGCTGGTGATATCAAGTTTGCACACGTTTTAACTCATGCAACCTTTAGTAGATCTGGCCCTTAAAGTATTAATAGTACAAGTACTCGTTTTGCAGAATGTTTTTAGAGTGTTTATTTATCGTATATATTATATTAATGTAGAGCTTGAACTATTAATCAGTTATCAGCAACTGTTTTGATTATCAGTTCATTGTTTTAGTCAGTTGTTTTAGTTTTTCAGGCAAAAACTTCCAAATATTCTACATATTTCAGCTTCTCCAAAGAGAGCATTTGCTGCTCTTATCTGTTTTTATATAATTGTAAACTGCATATCTTTGCATTTTTGACTGTTGGTTGGAATTTAGTGGAGTAGCACAAGTATAAACTGTCATAAAATATAAATACTTCAGTAAAGTACAATGCCATCTATCCATCCGTCTTCTATTGTGTCTCTCGTGTCAGTGTTGTGCTCACTTCAGTCATTTCATCTGTCACCAGCAGGTTTCACTATTTCACAAGAAAACCTGTCCCCTCTCTCTCTCCTCAGCTTCTGTCGCCCGTCCTCCCACCCATCCTGTCACTAAGCTGTTTATCTCTCCCAGCCACTTTTCAGCCTCCCAATGCATTCATTAACCTCCACAGTGGCTCATGTGCCCCAGACCCCAAATCCCCCCCCCACCATCTCTTTAAAGGAATGCTTCCTCTCTGCTTCATCCTCAGCCATCCATATCCATCTTGCCATCCCTGAGAACTAGTGTTTTTTCTTTTTAAGTCCAAATCAACTCTCAAAAACTCATTGGTGTAATTCTTTTATTTACCTATTGAGCTAAAGTGCTGCCGCCTCTCTATAATATCTAACTCTGTCTCTTTCCTCAGAATCGTATGCAGGAGAGTCTGGCTCTGTTCTACACCACCATCCACTCTCCTTGGTTCTGCAACACCTCCATCATCCTCTTCCTCAACAAGACTGACATCCTGAGTGACAAAATCCAGACCTCAGACCTGCAAAAATACTTCCCCAGCTTCACAGGTAAGCTACGGATGAATGTGTGTATTTGTTTTTCTTCTACAAGCAGGTAATATTCTCAGTTTGTCCAACACTTTAGAGTAGATAATCAATGAGGAAAATACTCATTCGTTTCTGCACTTTAGATGAAATACAAACATGTAGTAAAACGGAAATGGATAAAACAAGTTTGTGCGTACCTGTTCTAGTGTTTAGGCATGTCTGTGTATGGAAGTGTTTGTGAGTGTGTATGTGTGTTTGCGAGGCTGTAGTTTTGTGACTGGGGACACTCATGGTGGGAACACCGACACAATAAAACCAGGTTTGAAATTTCTAAACCAAATTTAACACTTTGGTGAAACTCAAAGTTGCTGTTCAGACAAATAAAACAAAAAATTCTAACATATTTGAGGGAAACCCTGGAGACGGAGCCTGGTCAGTAGCAGATTTTCTAGCCATTAATACACACATTTGCAGCTAGTTGTCTGCATGTGTGTGTTCTCATCACAGTGTGGACAGATGCATGTCCGAGAGCAAAAAAGGGTTGTGATGTTGTTTTGCCTCCGTCCAATTTGCTTTGGGCTTGCAGCTATCTCATCATATCCTACTGCACCCGGTGGAAATAATGTATAATTTAAAAAAATCATTTGCAAAGTCATTTCAGCCACAGTGACTCTGAACTAGAAAGGTTCTCCCTCCATCGCTGTCCTGGAGTAAGCAAAGCCAGCAATCATTTGTTTTTTTAGCAAACTTTGTCTTCATTCTCTCTTTGTCTTGCTCTCACTCCACACACACACACACACACACACACACACACACACACACACACTTACACACACACACACTTACACACAGTGTGTGATGTGGCTGCAGCCTGTAACTTTGCTGATGTGAAAGGCTGTAGAGCGTTGCGCTAACAGTCCACCACCCCACCACCCTCTCTCCATCTGTTATCCATGACAACCACAGAAGATACTGCATCCCCCACAAACCCCCAGGTGCACATGTGTGAGATGTGCGTGCACAAGGTGGGAATTGATGACTGCAAGGGATTGTGTGTGTATCTGCAGTGTGCCCACTGTGTTTTACCATCAGCATTAGCAGGGTAAAGTAATGACTCATACAGGGTCAAGCTCCTTGATGTCCATTTAACCTTAACGTTAACTCCGTGCGGTTCCCAGCACAGGCTGCTAATGTTGCCGTGTTCCTGTGTGGAGAGTGTGTGGCCCTTTTTACTGCTGCTGTAACCACATATGAAGGCTTCTGTTGTTAACTAGCCCTGCAGTCCTATGCCATGTTGACGCTTGGTGAATTAGACTAACCCTGAAATGATCTACATATATGTGAAGTTGTCAGTTGGCACACAACTAATTGAATCATTTATCAAAAAAATTAAACAATGACAGCTTCCAGCTTTTCAAATGTTGGATGAGCAGCTTTTTTTCTGTTTAATTTAGTAATTAACGATCATTTTCATTTGATTAATATGCCTACTTGTCTATTATCACTATGAATAGATTTTATCAATAAAATGCAGTCCGGGGAACTCTATTTCAATAGCTTGTTTGAGCACTATGTTTTGCTTTGGGAACTCTTGATAGGAATTTTGCACTACTTATTTTGGCTTTTTACATTAGATTAGATTAAACAATTAATTGAAAGAATAATGGACTAAATCAATAATAGAAATAATTATTAGTCGCAGCCCAACTAAATTGCACTTCTGAGCTGCAAACTGCTGTTTATCTAACAAAGCAGAACTCTTTCCTCCAGTGACAAAATTGTTGAGATTATGTCAAATTCTTTTCATTACTGATTAATTTAACAATTGTCTTGATTCATTGAAAATTGTGAAAAACGCCTGTTACAATTTTCTGACATTTTCAAATAGCTTGTTCACTCTAAACAACAGTCCAAATAACCCAAAGCACCTGATTTACTCTCACATAAGACAAAGAAAGGCTGGAACTTCGATCATTTGGTATTTTTGGTTGAAAAAAAAAATACTTTATCAAATTAGCTTCTGATTCATTTTCATGTTCTGACTAATTGTTTCATCTGTAGTCCAGACCTCAAGTCATCTCTTGCCTTTTTGTTGTCCACTCCCATCCCTCACCTCTGTCTCACTATCTCTATGACAGGTAAGAGGCAAGACCCCGAGGACGCCAAGAACTACATCCGCAAGCTGTACGAGCAGCAAGCCATCAACCGCGACAACAGGGAGGAGTGGAAGACTCTCTACCCACACTTTACCTGCGCCACAGACACCAACAGCATCCGCAGGGTCTTCAGCGACGTCAAGGACACTGTGCTGCTCAAGTCTCTCAGGGACTATGGGGTCATCTGAACTTTTACTCCGTGGTGAAAAACAGAAGAAAAGCGTTGGTTCTTGTCTCTGTGTGGATCATTTGCTTGTACGAGTGAAGGACTTGATGAAGACGTGGCTTCTTTTTCTAAAACCCGGACAATCAGACCATTGCCCATCCTTCATACTTCTGTCCACCCCTCCTCCTCATCCTCTTCTCCCTTATCAGGTCTTAATGTATAAGTAGGTGGAAAAAGAAGGGACACATTTGTACTCTTCTCTCACCTTCAACCACCATCACTAGTCTGCTATCTTCCCCTTCTTCCTCTCAAGTAGAAAACATGATGACGTTTAGGGATATTGGGAGATACGACAAGACAGGGAGCGAGGAACCAGTAATCGTCCTTGTTCCTCTCAGCCAGCTGCTTCATTCTCTGTTTTCATTGTGGAATTTTTTTGTTTTTTTGAAGGTGAAAAAGTGTTTGGGTCATGCAGTGACTGAACTGATCCATAATTGAACCAGGAGCAGAGATGCTGTGAAGAGCTGTGCTGCCATTAACGGCATAATGACTTTTACAAGTGGAGATGGGGTCATGCTTGGGTACACCACACTGTCACACACATTTTAAATGCTTTATTTGAATCCACCAGGTATAGTAGATGCTCACACACACTGTAAACAAACCGTTTTCATTATGCACCGTAAACGGCAATACATGAGTTACAATCTGCTGCACCTTTTATTATTAGACATCCGGAATCAGTGGCTTTTCTCTGTGTGATTAATGTCACCACAGAGACTTTGATTGTTTCACAAACACTGCACACAGACGGTGCAAATCCCTATTGATTACATTTATCTCACACTGGCAATATTTCTTACACATTATCTTATTCAACACATCTGTTCGGCACGATCTTTATTGGTTATCATGCGCCGAAAGATAACAATAGTGTGTGGTTCCATCCTTACATTCCAGTCTGTTGCTGTTTCTGTATTAAATGGTTTATTATGTTGGGAAATAACATTTAAATGGCATCAATAGTAATATGAAGTATTATTATTATTGTTATTATTATTATTATTTAACGTGTGTTAACTTCACCTTGAGGCAGCACTGTTAAGAGCAAATTGATAGCCTATTACCTAATTTAGTAAAATAAACCTAACTATCTATTTGGAACTCTGATTAATAATTAAATAAGTATAACCAAAGTGATCACCAATAGCTAGTGGGTTGAAGGATTTGAAGTTCTACATAGAAGAGGTTGGCAATATATTCACTATATGTTACATTAAAGAAACCAGCATGTGTATCCACAAGCATTTATTTAACAGATAACGCACAATATGAAATATAACTTAGATGCACTAAACTAAAGGACAGAGATGTGTGTGTGCAATAAGGAGAGCATGTGTGTGTGTGTGCGCGCATGCGCCTCTGTGATCTGCGTCGTGTGTTCAACATGTACGAGCACAGACACACCTTTTGCAGACAAAGATAGCACAGTGAAGCAAGAGCATAACATTACCAATTTAGCGATGTGGCTGAGAACTACAGTTACACAATAACCTCACCTTCACCATGAAACAATCATAACAATAAACCTCAGTGGAAAACACGTCAGCACATGAACATTTACAAAAGCTAACAGTCCTGTGCAGTTTACTTATGTGAAGCTATATAATGTCCATGTCATGTGACATCATGGGTCACAGGTCAGTGACCAATCATAGCTGAAAGCTGGGTCCATGGGCTGAATTACCACCCAGTCAGGTGTGAAGTTCCTGAGGATTGTGGGAAACCTGTGGGAAACTGACAACATGATCTGTGAAGTCTCCACGGTCCCAACAATTATTATATTATGTGCAATCCCCTTTGTTACATATGGATAACATACAGACTGTGTTTAAAAAAGAGAAGAACACAACAGGAGAGTGAATCTTTATTGCAAAGTGCTCCGCAGCCAGTACAAACAGGGCGTCACAAAAACAAAGACGGAATCAAAATGAATGTGATGTGGATGAAAAAAAGGTCATATAGTTGCAAAATTTAGAGACTGAATGCTTCAACAAATTGATTCAAGAGCTTTGCATAGGTTAAAGCACAATTTCTTCAATTTTTTAAATACATTTCCCCCTCTAACTAATGAATTTGCATTTCTTAGTCAGGCACCAATTAGACTGTACAGTAACGCAGCTGATCACTGGCTGAGCAGGCAGATGTGCTTGTGTTTTTGGTAGGATGGTGATTAGCGGATCCACCTGTTGTTGGCATGCATCAGTTTTGTGCTTATACAGGACTGCTTTTGTGTTTTACCACAGGTTTTCAGAAAACTCTGATGGATGCACAGTAAAGGGCAAAGTCCTGACCATCAGATCCGTTAACACTCCCCAATATGTTCATTACGGATGTCTTACCGGTCGGAGGGGAATGATAAGCACAAGAAGGAGATTTGAATGGTTTAGGTCCAAAAAACTGGGAGAAAAAGTTCTTTAAAGCAGCTTAAAAGGTGATGATGTCAGTGTTGTTTCCGCTGCCCTCCAAGTGCCCAAGAAAGTAGTTCAAGTTGGTTTAAGTGCTTAAATGTCTATTTTTGGTCTCTGAAATGTGCTGTTTTGAATTTTCCACATTCAGTTTCCGCACGGCAATAAAGCTGCTTTCTAATAGTGCTTATACGTTGTTAGATAGCTCATTAAAAGTCTTCATTGAACCTCTGAGCTGAGTCACAGACACGTGGTTTAGAAGACTCTCCATCTTTAACTTCAACCATCTTCATTTAATTCTCCTGTCAGCTCAACACAATTAATGCACTTCATTAAAATCAATATCGCACATCTGAGCACAGATCACAAATGGGGCCTGACAAGTTTAAAAAGGTCACAAGTGAAGGAACTGAGACTTGTTTGTCCTGTGAGAAAACACATTGATGGTGAAAAAATAAAACAGCCGATCTGCTGGGTAAAGGGTAAAGAATATTAATATGAGGTGGCAGTGTGAACTCTGTCCGTCCTATTAATATCTGTGTATGTGGAGAGGGGAAGTTCATAATATTGATTAGAAGCGTGGGTTCTATCCCCTTGTGCGTCACTGAGTATCAAGGGTGTGTTGAGTGAAAAATGAAATTCATTGAATTAACTAACCTTAATGGGAAGTTAACATCTTGATCTTTGATCTCATACCGCTACACTTTGCATTCAGATATGGTTCGTATATTTTCTTTTATGCCATCAAAAACACATGTATAGTTTTACTGTACATTTACTGATGACTACTATAACTTTTATTGGTTTTTAAATGCTGTATTTCTTTACATTGTTTACCAAGAGCACATAAGCTGACTAGAGAGTGTGTTTGCTACTTTCAGGCATTGGGAGACCTCTAATACAGTGACAGTGAATCATTTTGTGTAGCCTCAGGTGGAGGAAGTGGGCAAATATTTTATTTTGTAGTTACTGTAATATTAAAAACAAACTTTTGAACATACATACACACACCCTCTGCTTGCTTTTGTTTGACTTTCCTGGCAGATATGGCCAGAGACAGTCTCCTTGTTTGCCTCTGTGATGTGTTTTCTCTTCCGTGAGGCTCTGTCACCAAGACAAATATGGTCTCACAGGCTGCAATTGCACACTCGCAGTGACTCGCAGTTCAAAACATCAAAAACGATTGACACATGGGATTTTTTCACACCGTACTCATTTCCATAAACCATCATGTGTGTGTTCCTGATGTGCAAACTGAGAATTCTTCAGTAAAAACAGCTGTCACATTTATTAAGGAGAAGCCTTTCACCATGTTCAGAGTCTTAAAATGAAGATTTGACAGTTGAGAGCAGTTCAGGCTTTACACAGTCAGATTATAGTTGTTTAAGCTGTCTTTTTCCTCCATCCTATTGGCAGGAGTACAGTAGTTCCTCAATAGTGAGTGACAAATCGCTTCTCCAAACAAAATTCAGTCACAGAGCCGGAATTCAAGTCACTGTGATCATCCGCTGACAGCAAAAGTACGCTATGCCACACATTTACACAACAAATATACAGATAGACAGATGGTAAAGCATGTCCCTGAGTAGTTTCACTGTAACACACACAAATGAACATATGCCCACACACTGTGGCTGGTAGTGGCTGTCAGAGTCCCACGCCAAGGGAGCGTGAGAGTGTGATCCTGTAGCCCTGGTCACTGTCAATCTCTTCCAGACGAGTTGACATTCTCAAGTGTGTGTTTGTGAGTGTGTGAGATAGAGAGAGATAGTGTGTGTGTGGTGAGGTTGTGTCTGGATGTGCAATTTTTTGTGCATCTGTGCTTACAAGAATGTATGTGTCAGTATGTCTGCAGCTGTGTGTATGTGTGTGTGTGTGTATGTGTGTGTGTACCTCCCTGACAGCGACCGGGCCACAGCAGTCCTTCTGTCTCAGTTTTACAGCTCTGTCAGCAGTGAAGCTGCATTGTTATTGCGGTCTTATCCCCCTTCAGCCAGCATCACTGCAGCACCATGAAAACGCTTTTTTTTTTAAATAAAAAAACACTGATTAAAACATACAAACAAACTCTGATACATAAAACTAAAGTAAGACAAGTGAATACCAATCCTCTGTCCTGCAGAGGACACTAATGCTGCGTTCACACAGTTTTGGCAGAGTGGGATTAAACAGGAAAAGCTCCTGTTATTCTGACATAGAAGTGTTGAGACATTGTTGAAGTTTGCTACCTCCACTGCTGGCTTTGTTTGTTTTAATCAGTGTTTTTTTAAAAAGTTTTTTCATGGTGCTGCAGTGATGCTGGCTGAAGGTGGATAAGACAGCAATAACAATGCAGCTTCACTGCTGACAGAGCTGTGAAACTGAGACAGAAGAACTGCTGTGGCCCCATCACTGTCTGGGAGATTCACACACACACACACACACACACACACACACATTAGATAACACCAGATAAATAAGCTAAAAAAGAAATGCATTGTACTATTTAAATTAGTTATATATATATTGATATTGGGTTTTATTTAGATGTAAACTGCCAGTGAATGATGATGGTGCAAATGATTTTTCTCATTCAGCTGCACATTTACGGTCTGAACGATATGATGTGAATGCGGCCTGTAAACAATGGACAGGTTTCCCGCTGACCTGCTGACCTACCAAATCAAGGATGAGTGCACAGCATGTGGGTAGGAAACAGAAAACACTTAGCCACAATGTCATGATCGCTTCTACAAGGACTATTCCTATATTTAGAAATGAAGCAGCTTTCACTAAGTTAGCTGCTGCAGTTAGTGAGAAGTGAATTGCTGTTGAATGTGTCCCGAGACCATCGAGGGACAGAATGGGTTGAAAGCACAGAAGCCTCCCCTCACACACGTAACGTTAGAAGCTGTACAGTGAGCACATGAAATTTGGTGTTAATGCTTAGCGATCCTGAAGACCCAAAAGCAAACTCTGAATGAAGCAGGCAGACCGATCTCTGGCAGGAAATGAATCTGAGGCATATGCAAAAAACAAAAGTTATTTTGCCAGAGCATTTGATTTATTGGTTGCTGTTAGGATTTTAAAGAGAACACACTACGTCACTACTGCCTATCCCAGCTCTAAAGTAAGGTTTGTTTTGTTGTGCGCAGTCTGTTGTTCTGAGTTTGAAAAAGAAAAATATTAGGTCTCTGCCTAGAAGAAGCCAACATGACTGATTGGAAACCTCTGCATACGCTCACAGAATGGGCTCCAGTTTGGGACAGACCCAATTTGCATGGCTGACATTTAAGATGATTGATTCCTCCAGGACTGTGTGTGCGAGTCTCCCAAAAATTGGCTGCAGAAGATGAGGGGATTTGACAACAGGTGGGAAGCCGGGCCTTGGTGGCCTTTGCTGATAATGAGGGATTTGTTTATGTAAATCTCAGACAACATTCCCACATGCGGCTACTTCCTGAGATACCACCGCTGCTTCTGCTCTGATCAGCCCCCCGCTAATCTCGGCTGAATCCGAGCATACATGTGCTCAGCTTCCGTGGGTGCTGAGTGACGACAGGTAAGAAGTCCAGCAGCTTGTGTGATCTCCTGAGCAGAGACAGAGCAGAGACGTGCAGCGCAGGTTAACCGGTGGGCTTTTTAAAAACCTATTTTGCTGCCTGGTTTGTTGTTATGGACTGCCTGTTGCTGATAAGAGCCGGTCAAACCTTTTCCATTTCCACCAGTGTTCCTCAAAGCAGAGACACACCTGCTGCGCACTTATCAAACATATGTGCCACGTATACAGATGGACACACAGATTCTACTGCATTTGAAATCCCAACAAATAACCTGTCAAGATAAGCATTGCAAAAATAGCTGCAATAATGTAAACACCTGTAGAACACAATGAAACCTAATATAGGGGCCTGCAGCAAAGTGAGACTTCAGAGAGGTGCAAATTTAACAGCATGTGATTGTTGAAGATTGTTGTTTTGATGTTGAATTGGACTGTATCACTGTATATTGTAAGATATAACGTAATTGTGTACCCACCCTGTACCTTTTCACTGTGGCAAGGCAGACATGTTTTTCAACGGGTCTTTTCAACACCATTGCAGCATATGGGTACAAAGAAAAAAAGGTGCTTATCAGGAGAAGAAATGAATCAATTTGCCAGCATGAATCACCATTCGGTTTCCCAAAACAACTCTAGCTTTTGCAGTGGCAGCTGTCCCTTTGTAGCCCGAATCTCACTCGCTGTGTGCTGTTTCACACACATCGCTCAACTCAGAGGGGGAAAGGGTCTGTCTGAATGCTGTGCATCAATAAATCCTATAGGATCTTCACCTAAAAGTCTAAAAAGGCTGCGTGTGGGTCAGGACTTGAAACCATTTCAAAAAGCAGCATTAACAATAGTTTTGTACTCAGTAATAAAATTTATTAATTAAATTATTGTTTGTCATTGTTGGAGATCTCAGCTATAGGTTCAGCTGCAGACAACAATGTGATGATAAGAAAAACGATGGTAAAGACGATAATGGTGAAAAAGACAAGGAGGAATAGATATCAAATAAGAAGATGAACAAGCAGAAAAGTGTCATATCTGGTGTGTTCTCTGTTCAGAAACACCCGGCTTGGACAGCATCTTGTGCAATAATGACTTTTTGAGAAGCTGCTATAGGGCGTTTATGAATGTGGAGGAGGGAGCAACACAAAATGTTCCCAATTAAAATGAAGATGAATTGCGGCAGCGGGTCCCCTGCTGTGGCTCTACTTTTGTCTGTAAATCTCTGCCATACAGACAGGTCGTTAGGCACTAAAGGCTGCTCTGGTCCCCCAGCATAGCAGCCTGAACACATCACATCCCTGCCAGAGATGCTCTATGTGCTGTACACAGAGCCACAAAGCTGTGAGGGTGGAGAAGGAAGCTCAGATAAACTCATCAGGACAATGATGAGGTGGAATTACTTCACATGTATAAACGAGTTAAAGATGTGCTTCACTGTAAAAACAAAAGTTTCCTCCTCTTTTTCATTTTGATTTTCATAAGACCAAAGGAGAAGAATGTTCTTAACTTACAGATGAGATAATCTATTATCCTAAATTAAATTTAACTCCCCAAAGATCAGATTTACGAGGTTGGTAATGATGCACCATTTCCTGTTTTTTTTTCTTAGGAAGACCTTTGTAATTTGGTATGAATTACAAGGGAAATAAAGATCATTTGGTAGACCTCTCCTTTTCCAGTTTCTAAATAAAGTCTTTTAGTGCCCAGCAGGTTATCTGAGCATGCAAAAATGTGAAATGTGTCAACAAGCAAGCATACAATTCAACATATGGGAAGATTAAAGTTTCTGGTAATAAATGAATAATACTTTACTGAACACTTTCTTACAGAATTTACATGGATTGTTATTGAGCTATTCTTTCAAAGGAATTCCTATTTTCCCTAAAATTAGTATGAAATGACATAGTTCTTTCCCAAAATAAGGATTACTGTGTGGCGTATGCTGCATTGTGATAAACTGCTCATCAAGCAAAGTCATTTGGAAGCAAGTAAAGTGCATTTTATTTATCAGCTTTCTAGGTGTCACAAAGTGCTTTACAACAAAAGACATAAGAAAGACAGAAAATAGAGACAATATAAAACTGAATTTATTCAGCATGACAACATCTAAAAAATATATTATTCAACCAGTACTAATAATACTAACCTTTTTTGAATTGCAGTTTTCAAAACAGAGTAACAAAGTGCTTAATAGAAGTAAAAGGAAGGACTACAAGACGCAGAATACAAATGAAAAGTGTTTTGATCAACACAAAATGTCCCAAATTAATGAAAAGGAATCAAAAACAACAAGGGTACAGATAGAAAATGACTGCGATAAACATGGTGGCTGAGCCAGAGTTTAGGGACCCTGACAGCCGATGCACAATCTTCTTTACTTTTAAGTCTAGATCTGGGGGCAGCTAGTTTTGCTGCAGGATCAGGATAAAATGAAGTAATAATTTCTGGTGACCCATCCTTGCCAGTTGCACATGTCTATAGACTATGACCAGGTTGGGCATGGAGTGAAGACTAAAGAGATAAAATGATTCAGTAATTCTCAAAAATCAAAAGTAAAAATTTTAAAAAATTATAAAAATAAGCATAATTTTGCATAGTGGAATGTTTCTTTCTGTAGTCCTGTCCTGCGAAGATTTCTTGTAACCTCTCAGTTTAATCTTGAAACCAGCACTGCAATTCCTTTCGTGGTATTTCACTCTATTCAATCCCGGAAGGTCTGATGTGATAATCTGATGTTAAAGTGGTTTGATTGTCGCCAGTTAGCCATCAGTTGTCTCTAATAGCTCAAACATGTACAATGTGTTTTCATATAATGGCGACAAAGTTCTGTTCTGCTGCTGCTGTGATGCCTTTTGTGTCGTCGTCTTCCTCTTTTCTTTATCACTGCGTGGTGCCACACTGATCACTTCATCTAATGGAGCACAAAGCAAAAGGAAGAGAAACTGACGATCATATGCTTTTATCTCCCTTGGAGCTTAATGTTACAGCATGACACACACATACACACAGTTATTCATTCTGTATACACAGAAATGTATCTAAAGTCTCCCACACCTCCCCTCCTTCCACTCAAATACTTAACAGCAAACTTTCCAAAAAGTTATTTTTTCCAGTTGGCCAGACACTCGGTGAGCTATGCGATGTTTACCCCATTATCGTCCCTGACCGCTGACACCAAATCAAATGGAAAAGTACACACACATATATTTGTAGCCGGGGGAGATGCTTTCGAGATATGAGATCCACATCAGGTCAGCAGCTTGACGCTTCTAACTGGAAAGGTTTTGTCTCGGTGGCCCTCTCCTCTCCCGGAGGGAATGCATTGTCTGGTCTGGTTTAGAGCAGCAGTTCAGTCTGTAAAGTGCTTTAAAAGGTCCTACTTGCAGTATCTGAAGGGAGTAACCCAGTTTGTCTAGAGTGATGGTGGGGGAGAAAGTGTGTAGATGAAAAAGAGGTAATAAATAGTGGTCATTTTGTGTTCAATCTGCAAATGCACTATAAAATATAGGTTATATAGAAACAAAGGTTTCTTGGCTCAAATCTCTTAAAGACTCATCATGTTTAGTTTTCACATACTCAATCTTTTTATCAAATAATTGACTGTTCGCAAAGCCTGGCCCTCTTGATTACTGTATCTACACCTGCTGAGCTTTCATTCTCGCCCCGCGATCAAAATGATCATTTATTTCTGCGTCGATAGAACCTTGAACCTTGGTACAGGTCTTTGATTTTGACGAGTCAGTGTCGCTTATCCTGGCTGAACGGCAATTGTCAATATTTTTAATCTGCTATACCTAATTTGCTAATTAAGATAGCATTAGCTCAACAAAAGGGTTGAAATCGCCATCTCCAGCTGACGTTTTACAGTTTCCAGCTGTTTTATTTTAAAATAGCAACCCTGTTAAAGTGGTCCAAGCAAAAAGTTAGCATCCTCACCAGTTGATGATATATAGAAAACATTGAAATAAAGAAACAGCATTCTGCTTGTTTTGCAGTGGAGAGCAAACATAGTAGTATTACAAGTATGATAAGGAATATCAGTACATTTCTCTTAAAAAAGAGAAGGCATTAATTTGAGGGATTAGGAATGTGTTTGGGAAACATACAGTAAGGCAGTAATGAGTTTGGCTGGGGTTGCTGGAGTATAAGCAAAACGTCTCTGGTATAAGTCCACAAATCCAACAAGAGCAGGACAGAGCTGCTAACGTTAGCCTAAACACTAATAGCATCCAGGACCGGTTTCCACTCTGTGCGAAGTTACTAAACAGTGGATGTGCTAGTTGTGAATGGGTCTTCTCTATTGTAACCTGTAACCCCACATAATAATGTAGTTGCTTGTTTGCCTTAAAAGTAATGCTCGGTTATCATAGACAGGTACTGTATACTGTTAAATTTATTGCTCAAGTATTGCTGTTACTACAGCTCCATGCACACCACTTCATCATGTGCAAAAATCCCAACATTGACATGCCTGCTGTACCTAGTTAATGTTGCTAATTGGACAATTGCTGAATTGGGGCAAGGGTTAAGTCAATGGTGATTTGTTAATGTATTCATTTTTCACTGTTTGTCAGGAATATGTGCTCCCCTGCAGCACGCTCAGATTTCAGCTGCTGAAGGACAATTGGGTTACTAATTTCAAGCAGCCTATGCTAATTAATTATCATACCATACTGTCATGAAGTGAAACCAATGGCTGCCTGGCATGCTTTGGAGCATGATCAGCAGTGATACTGAGCGTACACTAGTGTGAAATATCTGACTGAAAGATACAACAATACAGGTGATGTTGGCGAAAACTAGGTTAGGTTGCAGTGGGCAGATTTTACGGTTGCAGCGTATGCATGCATTCTTGTGCACTATGTGTGTGCTTTTGTAAATGCATTCATGTAATTTGCCTGTGTGACGTGCATGTCTGATTGACTAGCAAAGGTGTTCAGGTGAAGCGATACCTCTCCACGTTTGAGTGCTGCACAGGGTCCTGAAATATGATAGAAATAATTACGGCATTCAGTGGTGCATGTAGAAAATGCAGATAACACCAGTTCTCTGAGAGAACTCCTGCACAATTACAGCCTGAAGAGAATGTGACACTTCTTCAGTGCACCACTTTAATGTAAGTAACTACTTCTGGCTCTTCACTTCTTTTACCTTGATACTCATATTTCATTTACATAAAAAGAACATATTATAAATTCCATGGCGAAACATCTGAAAATTGAAGTCTTGTGCAGCCAGTATCAAGACATTTTCACATTTTACTTTCACCGTAATGTTTTACTTTCAGTATTTCCATAACCTAATTACTTCTACAACCTTTATAAGTCTGTAATTACACAAAATTTTGCACTCACACAGTTTGCATCCTCTTTGTAGATAGATGGCATCGTATTAATTTGTAGTAATTAGTACAATTAAGCCATTGCCACTGGGCTTTTAGCTGATGTTCTTTTCCAGCAACTGATAGAGCTTAAATTCTCAAAAGTCCTCAGTACTTTGAAAATGTTTGTATGCTTTGGGAATTTGCTCTTTGTGTGAGTGTGAATTTAAACCAAATCAGCTGTTGTAAAAATCAGCTAAAAGCCCAGTGGCAGTGGCTTAATTGTACTAATTACTAAAATATGCTTTCTTGCTGAGAGTTAGATGAGAAGATCAATACCACCTGTCTGAAAATATGAAGTTACAGCCGAGAGATAGTTATCTTAGCTTAGCAGACTGAAACAGCTAGGCGGACTTGGGAAAAGGTCGAAAAACAATCCATCTACCTGCACTTCTAAATATTACAAAGGAATTCATATCTCTTTTTGTAAGGGGGTATTTGTGGGACTATTTCTTGGCTGGGAGCTGTGACGTGCTGGAGTCTTGTCATTACTGGGAAATTGCCAGGCAACTAGCAGAGACTCCAGTAAGTCACTGCACCCTGCCAAGAAATAGTCTGGCACCTAAGCCCCTGTTTTGTATTTGTATTTTTTTGAATAAACAAGGTATCAAATGTTAATGAGGTTTGGAGGTGCTAATAGATGATTTTTGTTATCTCTGGCTAGAGCCATGCTAGCTGTTACCAGTCTATATGCTAAGCTAAGCGTCACCTGGCTGTAGCTTCATATTTGTGTACAGAAATGACAGCAAATAAGTGTATTTAGTATATTTACCATTTCTTTAAATGTGCCCTAAAAGAATCCAGACCTTTGAGCCGCACATGTCCTCTTGTTCTCATTTGTCGCCTCACATCAGCCAATTATCTCCAAGACTTACAGAAATTATTTTGATATAAATGCTTAGATATTTAACAAAATGAATACAAGGCCAATCTGACAAACTGTCAGCATAGGCCTTTTATAAGTAAAAAGTTGAAACAAGAGAAAGAGAGCAAAGTAAGGACCCAATGAATTAGTCAGTAAGTCTGTTACTCACCCAATATGTTTCATTACTGCAAGCCAGCCACAGTGTGTGACAGCTTATTTAGCCTCAAAGCTGCTGGGAGTTTGCAGGAGTTTCCTTCCAAAGGGGAGTAATGAGAATTACAGAGACAGATGGTGTGTATGTGGTGGCCGATGTTTCTACCAGCATATTCAACCACCTGGGAGCCAGAAAGAGTGCCACAAACTTTGGATCCCGGGGTAACGATTTTCCTGAGCATCACATTATTGCATTGAGCCAAGGCACAAGTGTGGGATCCTCGTAAAGCAAAGACATTGAAGTAGATGATTCAAGTCATCAAAATGTAGACCACACGGATAATGTATACGGAGTTCAAACATTTTTGGGGTTATTAATGTTTAATCAGAACCAGCTGTCTAGAGCATTTAACATCTTAGCTCTTTTCTCTGTTTGTTTTTATCTTTTTCCTTCTCTCTTTGAATTCAAGATAATTTTGTCACTTCAAATTTGATAATACATGAATTTTTAATGTATTTTAATGCTGACTTGATATTCATGTGTAGAGGAACTCAAACTGGTTACTTTTGTTTAACTGGTCATCACCAGTTATCTAATATGTTTTAATCAGTCGATTACATGTACTGTTGTACCTCAGAGCCCTTTAACTATTTGTAAATATAGTAAATGGTGGCTGTTAGTATAGTAGTAATTTCACTTTGATCATTTCAGACAGATCAGAAATTAGACTTTCAGTTACATTATATATTAAAATGTCTGAAAAGCGGATTAGGTGGGCTTAAAAGGGACGTTTACTGTACCTGAAACAAACATTTTGAAAAGTCTTGCCTATGATGGTTACTTTTTGGTTTTAATCAAGTAAATCTCTGTAATGACAAACTATATAGGCTTAGAGCCAGCAGCCCCCCATGAAAAATAAGGAAATAAATTCACGTTTGTATTTTGTGTTGCATGTGTTTTATGTTGCTTTTCACATACAGTATGAATATCTGTCCTAATGACAAAAAAAGTAGAAAAAAGAGAAAGTAAATTACTGTCTCAAACCAGAAATCATATAAACTGTAAAGATCTCCCTTTGGACACGGTAGTACAGGGAAGCAGCAATGAAATTATCAGCACTGTGTCACCTGGTCTTTTCCGGCCCCCGGGGGTGGGCCCTTAATCCTAGCTGCACGTCAGCCTTCAGAATAATAAGTTACACCCACACACAGCCTTTGTTCTTGTCCTTTGTCTGGGTCCACAGCCGAAGGAGGAAGACGGAAAGGCATTATGGAATGACGGAGCTCTGCACTGGTGCGACTTCACCAGTCAGAAAGTTTCTGCACGCTAAATGATGCGTCATTACAGCGATTCCATAATGCCGTTCTAATTGGGCCAAGGCAGCCCGGCAGCAGCATTTCATATCAATCATTTCTTTTTCTGGCACTATCCTTTCTGCCCTACCTCTACTGGCTTTCCTTTCAGTCTCCTCTGCACCTGTCTATCGCCCTCTGAGTTTTAATTTTTCCACCTCTCTGTCTCCTGTCCTCATATCTTCTCGGCCTCCTCCACTTTCTCAGTCTTTCTGCTTTCATGAATGAGGAATAGATACACAA
>NC_060154.1:19047959-19061551 GCF_021292245.1 Micropterus dolomieu | reverse complement strand
GAATTGCAGTTTTCAAAACAGAGTAACAAAGTGCTTAATAGAAGTAAAAGGAAGGACTACAAGACGCAGAATACAAATGAAAAGTGTTTTGATCAACACAAAATGTCCCAAATTAATGAAAAGGAATCAAAAACAACAAGGGTACAGATAGAAAATGACTGCGATAAACATGGTGGCTGAGCCAGAGTTTAGGGACCCTGACAGCCGATGCACAATCTTCTTTACTTTTAAGTCTAGATCTGGGGGCAGCTAGTTTTGCTGCAGGATCAGGATAAAATGAAGTAATAATTTCTGGTGACCCATCCTTGCCAGTTGCACATGTCTATAGACTATGACCAGGTTGGGCATGGAGTGAAGACTAAAGAGATAAAATGATTCAGTAATTCTCAAAAATCAAAAGTAAAAATTTTAAAAAATTATAAAAATAAGCATAATTTTGCATAGTGGAATGTTTCTTTCTGTAGTCCTGTCCTGCGAAGATTTCTTGTAACCTCTCAGTTTAATCTTGAAACCAGCACTGCAATTCCTTTCGTGGTATTTCACTCTATTCAATCCCGGAAGGTCTGATGTGATAATCTGATGTTAAAGTGGTTTGATTGTCGCCAGTTAGCCATCAGTTGTCTCTAATAGCTCAAACATGTACAATGTGTTTTCATATAATGGCGACAAAGTTCTGTTCTGCTGCTGCTGTGATGCCTTTTGTGTCGTCGTCTTCCTCTTTTCTTTATCACTGCGTGGTGCCACACTGATCACTTCATCTAATGGAGCACAAAGCAAAAGGAAGAGAAACTGACGATCATATGCTTTTATCTCCCTTGGAGCTTAATGTTACAGCATGACACACACATACACACAGTTATTCATTCTGTATACACAGAAATGTATCTAAAGTCTCCCACACCTCCCCTCCTTCCACTCAAATACTTAACAGCAAACTTTCCAAAAAGTTATTTTTTCCAGTTGGCCAGACACTCGGTGAGCTATGCGATGTTTACCCCATTATCGTCCCTGACCGCTGACACCAAATCAAATGGAAAAGTACACACACATATATTTGTAGCCGGGGGAGATGCTTTCGAGATATGAGATCCACATCAGGTCAGCAGCTTGACGCTTCTAACTGGAAAGGTTTTGTCTCGGTGGCCCTCTCCTCTCCCGGAGGGAATGCATTGTCTGGTCTGGTTTAGAGCAGCAGTTCAGTCTGTAAAGTGCTTTAAAAGGTCCTACTTGCAGTATCTGAAGGGAGTAACCCAGTTTGTCTAGAGTGATGGTGGGGGAGAAAGTGTGTAGATGAAAAAGAGGTAATAAATAGTGGTCATTTTGTGTTCAATCTGCAAATGCACTATAAAATATAGGTTATATAGAAACAAAGGTTTCTTGGCTCAAATCTCTTAAAGACTCATCATGTTTAGTTTTCACATACTCAATCTTTTTATCAAATAATTGACTGTTCGCAAAGCCTGGCCCTCTTGATTACTGTATCTACACCTGCTGAGCTTTCATTCTCGCCCCGCGATCAAAATGATCATTTATTTCTGCGTCGATAGAACCTTGAACCTTGGTACAGGTCTTTGATTTTGACGAGTCAGTGTCGCTTATCCTGGCTGAACGGCAATTGTCAATATTTTTAATCTGCTATACCTAATTTGCTAATTAAGATAGCATTAGCTCAACAAAAGGGTTGAAATCGCCATCTCCAGCTGACGTTTTACAGTTTCCAGCTGTTTTATTTTAAAATAGCAACCCTGTTAAAGTGGTCCAAGCAAAAAGTTAGCATCCTCACCAGTTGATGATATATAGAAAACATTGAAATAAAGAAACAGCATTCTGCTTGTTTTGCAGTGGAGAGCAAACATAGTAGTATTACAAGTATGATAAGGAATATCAGTACATTTCTCTTAAAAAAGAGAAGGCATTAATTTGAGGGATTAGGAATGTGTTTGGGAAACATACAGTAAGGCAGTAATGAGTTTGGCTGGGGTTGCTGGAGTATAAGCAAAACGTCTCTGGTATAAGTCCACAAATCCAACAAGAGCAGGACAGAGCTGCTAACGTTAGCCTAAACACTAATAGCATCCAGGACCGGTTTCCACTCTGTGCGAAGTTACTAAACAGTGGATGTGCTAGTTGTGAATGGGTCTTCTCTATTGTAACCTGTAACCCCACATAATAATGTAGTTGCTTGTTTGCCTTAAAAGTAATGCTCGGTTATCATAGACAGGTACTGTATACTGTTAAATTTATTGCTCAAGTATTGCTGTTACTACAGCTCCATGCACACCACTTCATCATGTGCAAAAATCCCAACATTGACATGCCTGCTGTACCTAGTTAATGTTGCTAATTGGACAATTGCTGAATTGGGGCAAGGGTTAAGTCAATGGTGATTTGTTAATGTATTCATTTTTCACTGTTTGTCAGGAATATGTGCTCCCCTGCAGCACGCTCAGATTTCAGCTGCTGAAGGACAATTGGGTTACTAATTTCAAGCAGCCTATGCTAATTAATTATCATACCATACTGTCATGAAGTGAAACCAATGGCTGCCTGGCATGCTTTGGAGCATGATCAGCAGTGATACTGAGCGTACACTAGTGTGAAATATCTGACTGAAAGATACAACAATACAGGTGATGTTGGCGAAAACTAGGTTAGGTTGCAGTGGGCAGATTTTACGGTTGCAGCGTATGCATGCATTCTTGTGCACTATGTGTGTGCTTTTGTAAATGCATTCATGTAATTTGCCTGTGTGACGTGCATGTCTGATTGACTAGCAAAGGTGTTCAGGTGAAGCGATACCTCTCCACGTTTGAGTGCTGCACAGGGTCCTGAAATATGATAGAAATAATTACGGCATTCAGTGGTGCATGTAGAAAATGCAGATAACACCAGTTCTCTGAGAGAACTCCTGCACAATTACAGCCTGAAGAGAATGTGACACTTCTTCAGTGCACCACTTTAATGTAAGTAACTACTTCTGGCTCTTCACTTCTTTTACCTTGATACTCATATTTCATTTACATAAAAAGAACATATTATAAATTCCATGGCGAAACATCTGAAAATTGAAGTCTTGTGCAGCCAGTATCAAGACATTTTCACATTTTACTTTCACCGTAATGTTTTACTTTCAGTATTTCCATAACCTAATTACTTCTACAACCTTTATAAGTCTGTAATTACACAAAATTTTGCACTCACACAGTTTGCATCCTCTTTGTAGATAGATGGCATCGTATTAATTTGTAGTAATTAGTACAATTAAGCCATTGCCACTGGGCTTTTAGCTGATGTTCTTTTCCAGCAACTGATAGAGCTTAAATTCTCAAAAGTCCTCAGTACTTTGAAAATGTTTGTATGCTTTGGGAATTTGCTCTTTGTGTGAGTGTGAATTTAAACCAAATCAGCTGTTGTAAAAATCAGCTAAAAGCCCAGTGGCAGTGGCTTAATTGTACTAATTACTAAAATATGCTTTCTTGCTGAGAGTTAGATGAGAAGATCAATACCACCTGTCTGAAAATATGAAGTTACAGCCGAGAGATAGTTATCTTAGCTTAGCAGACTGAAACAGCTAGGCGGACTTGGGAAAAGGTCGAAAAACAATCCATCTACCTGCACTTCTAAATATTACAAAGGAATTCATATCTCTTTTTGTAAGGGGGTATTTGTGGGACTATTTCTTGGCTGGGAGCTGTGACGTGCTGGAGTCTTGTCATTACTGGGAAATTGCCAGGCAACTAGCAGAGACTCCAGTAAGTCACTGCACCCTGCCAAGAAATAGTCTGGCACCTAAGCCCCTGTTTTGTATTTGTATTTTTTTGAATAAACAAGGTATCAAATGTTAATGAGGTTTGGAGGTGCTAATAGATGATTTTTGTTATCTCTGGCTAGAGCCATGCTAGCTGTTACCAGTCTATATGCTAAGCTAAGCGTCACCTGGCTGTAGCTTCATATTTGTGTACAGAAATGACAGCAAATAAGTGTATTTAGTATATTTACCATTTCTTTAAATGTGCCCTAAAAGAATCCAGACCTTTGAGCCGCACATGTCCTCTTGTTCTCATTTGTCGCCTCACATCAGCCAATTATCTCCAAGACTTACAGAAATTATTTTGATATAAATGCTTAGATATTTAACAAAATGAATACAAGGCCAATCTGACAAACTGTCAGCATAGGCCTTTTATAAGTAAAAAGTTGAAACAAGAGAAAGAGAGCAAAGTAAGGACCCAATGAATTAGTCAGTAAGTCTGTTACTCACCCAATATGTTTCATTACTGCAAGCCAGCCACAGTGTGTGACAGCTTATTTAGCCTCAAAGCTGCTGGGAGTTTGCAGGAGTTTCCTTCCAAAGGGGAGTAATGAGAATTACAGAGACAGATGGTGTGTATGTGGTGGCCGATGTTTCTACCAGCATATTCAACCACCTGGGAGCCAGAAAGAGTGCCACAAACTTTGGATCCCGGGGTAACGATTTTCCTGAGCATCACATTATTGCATTGAGCCAAGGCACAAGTGTGGGATCCTCGTAAAGCAAAGACATTGAAGTAGATGATTCAAGTCATCAAAATGTAGACCACACGGATAATGTATACGGAGTTCAAACATTTTTGGGGTTATTAATGTTTAATCAGAACCAGCTGTCTAGAGCATTTAACATCTTAGCTCTTTTCTCTGTTTGTTTTTATCTTTTTCCTTCTCTCTTTGAATTCAAGATAATTTTGTCACTTCAAATTTGATAATACATGAATTTTTAATGTATTTTAATGCTGACTTGATATTCATGTGTAGAGGAACTCAAACTGGTTACTTTTGTTTAACTGGTCATCACCAGTTATCTAATATGTTTTAATCAGTCGATTACATGTACTGTTGTACCTCAGAGCCCTTTAACTATTTGTAAATATAGTAAATGGTGGCTGTTAGTATAGTAGTAATTTCACTTTGATCATTTCAGACAGATCAGAAATTAGACTTTCAGTTACATTATATATTAAAATGTCTGAAAAGCGGATTAGGTGGGCTTAAAAGGGACGTTTACTGTACCTGAAACAAACATTTTGAAAAGTCTTGCCTATGATGGTTACTTTTTGGTTTTAATCAAGTAAATCTCTGTAATGACAAACTATATAGGCTTAGAGCCAGCAGCCCCCCATGAAAAATAAGGAAATAAATTCACGTTTGTATTTTGTGTTGCATGTGTTTTATGTTGCTTTTCACATACAGTATGAATATCTGTCCTAATGACAAAAAAAGTAGAAAAAAGAGAAAGTAAATTACTGTCTCAAACCAGAAATCATATAAACTGTAAAGATCTCCCTTTGGACACGGTAGTACAGGGAAGCAGCAATGAAATTATCAGCACTGTGTCACCTGGTCTTTTCCGGCCCCCGGGGGTGGGCCCTTAATCCTAGCTGCACGTCAGCCTTCAGAATAATAAGTTACACCCACACACAGCCTTTGTTCTTGTCCTTTGTCTGGGTCCACAGCCGAAGGAGGAAGACGGAAAGGCATTATGGAATGACGGAGCTCTGCACTGGTGCGACTTCACCAGTCAGAAAGTTTCTGCACGCTAAATGATGCGTCATTACAGCGATTCCATAATGCCGTTCTAATTGGGCCAAGGCAGCCCGGCAGCAGCATTTCATATCAATCATTTCTTTTTCTGGCACTATCCTTTCTGCCCTACCTCTACTGGCTTTCCTTTCAGTCTCCTCTGCACCTGTCTATCGCCCTCTGAGTTTTAATTTTTCCACCTCTCTGTCTCCTGTCCTCATATCTTCTCGGCCTCCTCCACTTTCTCAGTCTTTCTGCTTTCATGAATGAGGAAGAGATACACAAGAGGCAGATACAAGGAAGAACAATGAACATGTTTCTCCAAGCCATTGTGCTTGTAATGACAGTATCTGTACTGGTAGTCCCCTGGCGATGTTGGGAAAGGGTTTGGATGTGCACAAATGACAAGTACAAAGCTTTATTCATACTGGCTACCCACACGGTGTGATGCATACACACACAGAAGTGAGTCGAGGGCTAGAAAGCAGTGCTGGGTTACACAAAAGCCTCTGAGTCAAGCTTTTTTCCACCGCGTGTTAGTGAAGAGAAAAGCATCTCTGATATTGTGATCAACCGTAAAAAAACATCATGGAATTTAATTGAAAATACGATTCATTACTAAATAATGTGATTTAATATGAATTGGGGTCAGGAATCCAACCAATTAGACTATTGTACAGAGGAATGTTTTGAATTGCATTCATTTGCATTGAAAAACTGCCTTAAGATGAAAAATGAAAGTGAAATGGAGGTGGATGACTACATATTTAAAATTATGAATAAAATGTGATGTAGTTAGGTCAAGTCAACTCAAGTCAACACGGAGACAGCATTTAAGAGGGCAAAGACAATTTAAAAGTCTACCCCAGTTCAGGTCTGCAGTCTGCCACGGAGCTAACAAGCAGACAACCACTTACTCGGAATTACACCTGCAGGCAATTTATGGGGGTACTCCAGCGACTGAGCATTGCACTTCCACAAAGTTAGAGAACTCAAAAGAGAGAGGTTTAAAAAGAATAGTTAAAACTGAAGCAACTGATAACCTGACTTTCAGATCTCAGTATGGATCAAGCTCACTGAATACTATATTTTCCTTAAAGCAACTAAAAGCATCTTTCATAAGACCATCCCTACAGAGACAACCCCCCCGCCACCAGGTTCTGGATTCAGGAAGCCCAGACATCTTCTTTTCTGTGAGGAGACAAAGCTTTAATTAACTGATAGGCCAACAAAAGGGTCATAATAAGTCCAAAATCAGTTTTTAACAGTTTTAACTCAAACAAGATGTGCTTCTTTTTTTCTTTTTTTTTTTTTTACACAGAACCAGGAATATTTTATTAAACAAGATGATGGCTCATTTTGCTTTGTAATATTAATACTTCTATTGGAATAAATTGCCACTGTCTTTCTCTCTGTCCCTCCTCTCCAGCCACATTCCCTATTCCCCCAAGAACTTTCATTGCCATTTTCCATCCATCCACCAGGTACCTTCAAACTAATGCTGCGTTACAGGCGACTCAGAACTCGGAAATGTACGAACTCCAACTAGAAAAAGCACTATGGAATTTCCTACTTGTGAACTCAGAGAAAAAATATGTACCCGACTTCACGAGTAGCAGCTGAATGATGTCACACACCAACGGAATCTCCCATGGAAGCACACATTGTAAATGGTAAACCGTAAACTAAAAGGCAACATAAAGTATATTTCCATGTATTTAAAATAAAATAATACATACTGTCATATAGGAAAACCTGTTCTGCATGTATATTGATGCAGAAATATGCTGCCAATGTTTTTATGTAACAGATTACACTAAAGAATTTCTGAAAGTCATCTTCTCTGCACAAAAGTTATTCAAAAGTAAAATGTTAAAAATGCCAAAACATTTGAAAACATTAGGAAGTATAGCGTACATTTAGTGACTTTTGAGGATTAGCCTGCCAACTTATGTAGCTAGACGGGTACACAGTTAACTAGTGACGTATAGGCTATTTATGTCACTTGTTTTCTATTAAAGGCCATCATTTTAATTAACACCAAGGTCACTGCTGAGGGTTCAACCGTGTGCACACTTGACAAAGAGTTTGTCACAGTCAGCCATGTTTTTCGTTCATGTTCAGCGTCATGCACCTGAAACACTTTTGAGGTCGCAAGTCGGATTTTTCCACTTGGAAATTTCAGTTCCAAGCAGTCTGGGAAGCAGCATGATCATCCTTTCCCCATCACCTGACTTTCCAACACATTTAAACACCTGGGGCGAGTTCAATCTCAAAACGTTCAATCTCAAAACGTTTTGCACCGTTTTGCACCAGTTTGCAACGTTTTTGGATTGAACGACGTTTCCTTGCAACGTTGTGCACACCATTTCAGAATTGAACGTGCCCCTGGCCTTTCCCACCCACCTCCTCACCTGCATCTCATTCCATCATCGGCCTCTCAGTACATACATGGTACACTTCCTTTGTCCTCTGTCAGTTTGTCCATGTTACTATGTTGCTGTCTTACCTTGTGTTTTTGCTTTGTAGCATCTGCCCCCTCATCCTTTCTGCCTGTTACCAGTCTGCCTACCTGAACTTGCCTGTAAGCTATTTTGGTCATTAAACCACTGATCTCATCCCGCGGTCTCCACTGTCTGTCTTTAAGTCCTTCCCCTGTTGCCACTCTCCTGCACCCTTGTGACAGCAAGCAAATACTCAACACATAATTCATTTCTCAAAAACATTTTGAGACAAACAACAAAAAGATTTTATATGATGATATAGCTGTCCTCCTGCTATCTTAATGACCACAGTGGAAATAAGTCCTTGACTTTATTGTTTCACAATGGTCGTTTTGTAGTGGTATGTGATTTAATATCCTCCTTCTCAAATAATACTAATAAATTATTCTCTAATGTCAAACTATTAAATAAACTACTACCAAGAGATATACCAAGTCAACAAGTAGGCCTATTGTAGTGTAGTGTAAGCCTCAGAGGTCTCACACCAACCAAGATAATAAACAATAAATGAAACCATCGCACTAAAAGAAGAAAAAATACAATTTTTAACAGGCAGGGCCTTGTCTGAATCAGTTTGTAGTTTTTTATATCTCTGAGAGTATCTTGAAAACAACACAGATGCTCAGTGTTATTTTTAGGCAGACACGGTGGCCTTGCCCCACATGTGCCTCCCTCAGAGCTCACAGTAATTAAACTGCATTTTCCGTTGGTGCAGTTTTCTGTAAGTATACACTAGCCTTTTGTTTGTCTGCTCAACCAGGGCACAAGCCTTGTTATAACTGCTTATGTTAATTACCCAGTTCTCATTCTGTTAAAGTATTAAAAAGAAAATAATTTTGAAGGTGTTCAATCATGAGAAAAAAACAACAAGGTAAAGTAACTGACTTCTGTGACTGATAAGCTCACTGCGGTCTTTTGTCATTGATGGCTTCATTTCAAACATACAGTGATGACGCATGCTGAGACATGATGTGACAGGGATGCCATGTTGGTTTGAGGAGCTCAGGCTAACTGAGTGCCACAAACTCATGTAAGAACAATAAACAGCAGCAACCAGGCTCTAGCGTAGCTATTTAGCAACAAAGGGAACAAACGTCATCCTTTTTCTTTCTTTTAAAGTTCATCATCAGAGCAACTTCAGGCCGAAAGGCAGTGTCCTATCCGGTTGAAAGTTTCAAGTCTTTCAGGATCAAGTCTGGGTATGATCAGAAACAGGGATTTCACAGTGTAGTGGGGTACACCTGTACATCACAGAATCAAGTTGAGAAGTTAAACTACTGGACGTCGGCAAAAACAAGATCATCAGGGGCTGTAAAGCTACTCTTTAAATCTGAAACGGTTCATCCTCACTTAACAACTTTTTGGGGGGCACTGGGGACTTTCATGGTCAGCGTCTCATCCCTTGAGCTCCTAATTTCCTGTTCACAGCTTGCATAGTGACACTTGGTGCTACAGCTGCTCAAACCTTTTAGACTGTAGAGTTGAAGCATGATCATTCTTAAAGTAGATGAGTAAAAGATTCTGATTTTTAAATTTTATGATAAATTGAAATTCTCTAACTTAAACTTGCAGTGCAGAACTTTTGTTTCCCCTGGCAGTGAGAGTACTTACACAAACACTGTCAACGTGTGCTCATGACTTATGCCTACAGATGAGCTTGCCCCAGGCTCGAGTTCAGAAAGCAGAAAGAATTACAAAAATACAGAGAAATATCCTCAGTGCCACAACATTATTTAGGTAGAGTAAATGTTATAGCTACATAGCCTACTCCAAATATTTAACAAACACCGACTTGTCCAAGATGCGACATCCATGTCTGTCCTTAGTCCCTTCTCTTCTCTCTTCTCTCAGCACTCACAATTCACAATTCAAATTAACTTTATTGGCATGAATGTGTAACAACAATATTGCCAAAGCATCATACAAACTACATAAGAAAATTCAACCCCATACATATACAACCCACACAGCACTCTCCAACAAGGAAAAATTGGAAGACAACACTTGATTTTTTTTGTCTGTAATAATTTTTAGTCTTTCTACCATAGGTCTGTCATAGTCTTGGTTGCTGTAGCCTACTCTGTTGCTACAGTTGATTCAGAGCTATGTAGAGAGAGAGAGAGTTGCGTTATCTCCATTCATTTTCAATTCAAGTGGCGCTGATAGGCTTAATCAGCAATGTGTGAACCCCTTTGGCAAGGACTTGAATGTGACGGATGTTCATTTAATGGTAAAAAGGCCTGCACTACAGCTAAGTAAAGCTAAGTAAAGCACGTGTCCTCTGTTTGTCAAATTTATTTCATATAGACAACATAATTGCACAGCTTCTTGTGCACACTAAGATATATTAATTTGTTATCTTTTGGAACTTCAAGAGATCTGTATTTTTCATAATGAAATGTATGAAATGAATTGTCCTTATGTACCTTTATATATAGCTTTGGCAATATTGTTGTTATACATTCATGCCAATAAAGCAAATTTGAATTTGAATTTGAGATCTGTAGATTACTTAGGATCTGAAGAATAATGTCTAGCATTTACATTCAAATGTTTTTGAATGTATATTGATGATATATATATGATGATATACAAGTCTGGCGTGAACAGTTTTGTATGTAATTCAAGGAGAACCAGTAAAGTTAAATCCTTTACTTGCCCCCCATTAAAGAAAATATAACGGGGAAAGTGAAAATTCAGTGGCTCTCTCTACTCTTCTCAGCAGTAAGGTGCAGGGTGTCTGCTAAGGGTATAATTACAGAGATAGAATACAAGGGTGTAATTACCTCTAGAGAAAGTTCACTGCAACTGAGCCCCACAAAAGTGTGTGTATATGTTGCAGAATTAAGGGTTGTGACAGAGGGGCTGTAACCTGTGTGCATCAGTATAGATGCATAGCTGGGTGGCCTATTTACATATTGTACACTAATGGATGTTTGATTAGATGAAGTGGATGAGCCTGACCTATTCTCTTTTTGTATGAGAGCTGTGATGAGGCCGCGGCCATACTGTGGAGAGGTTGTGACACATGAATACATGAATACAGACCAGTCTTGGGCAGTATTTATTTTTCAAACCTTCATACCTATCTAATACCTATCTGATGGAAGTCACTGTAGTATGTGTGCCATTGTCTAGCTTACAGTGAGTGTTTAATATGCAATTAGTCTACTAAGACATGTCTAGCTGAGTTTAAATATGTATGGCCCATAGAATAATCAGTGGTGGATGAAGTATTCAGATCCTTTACTTAAAGTACTAATTCCTCCCTGTAAAAATACTCTGTTACAAGTAAAATCAATGCACTTAAAATGTTACTTTTGGAAAACAAGGTCAGTATAATCAGTATATACATACAATATAATGTAGTTAATGTATTAAAAAGTAAAATATCTCATTGTAGAGTGAAAAATGTGCCATGTGACTGTTATGCTAATAAATATTATATCATTATATTCATTATTATTACTCATGCATTAATGTAAAAGCAGGTTTTTTTATAGTTGGTTGAGGTTGAACTATTTTTTATCAGACTGCAATTTATGACTTTTTTTTGTTATGGAATAATCTGCCGATTATGTTCTCCATTAATGGAAAGTTTTGATGATATTGAGAAATAATGTCACAATTGCCCAGAACCCAGAGTGACACCTTCACGATGCTTGTTTTGTCTGTCCAAACCTCAGAATGATTAAAAGTACATTAAAATAATCAAAAGGAAAAGAAGCAAATCTTCACATTCATGAAGCTGGAACCATGAACTGTTTTTACATGAAAAATTATTTCAATGATCAAAATAGTTGCCAATTAAATTTCAATAAACTATTGTACTAGCCTGACAATATTGGAGCCCCCCCGTGCCCAACCCTAAAACGTCCATCTCAGGGGTTGGGGTCATCACTCTTCAATCCACAGGAATTGTTTTAAACCTTCAGCAGCCAATATCACAATTTTAGCATGTATAGATGAATAACCAAATCAGTAATTATGGTCAATATTAAATGAAGTGTGATCAGCATACTTGTCAACCTCCACATCAAAAACGTGTGAGACTGTTTTCTTGTATTATGGGGTAGATTTTTTGAAATGCAAGAGTATTTGTTTAGTTTCAATGGTGGAGGGGACAGAAATGAAGAGGAGGGTCTGGGAGAATTTCCTGCATTCTGGTAAAAATTTCTGCACCAATTTCTACCTTTTCTGCCTCAGTCAATTTATGTAAAGGGAAACACAAAATTCAGTCGGCAGGTGACAATTCAAAATATACCAAAAATTAATAGAATATAATGCAGTAAGGTTTTCAGGTATTCTGTAGATATTTCTTTTAAATGTTGTTTCGGGATTTCACCTCATTTTCACCTCAAATAAGGTAATTTTAGTTTAAGTTATAAATTCCTGTACTTTAATAGCCGCTGTGTTTCAGCAGGTTTTCTGCTCATGTTCATAACTTTCTGCACATTCAGAATCTCTCCCACATATCTTAGTTCTCTGACTCATGTTCAGAAAAAAGTCGTAATTTAACGAGACTGACGTCATTATTTAATTTTGATTCAGAGTATTTTTCAATTCTACCTGTCCTATATCTCCTATATTATCCCCTTTAGACTGACACAGTGCACAGACTGCATGTTGCATGTGAAACCGAAACCAACTGGAAAACACTCACCACAAATCCACACACATGTTAACTTCAGCAGCTCCAGTAAAGTGCAGCTCACAATCCCAAACAGAGCAAGGCTGCGCCTCAGGTTTGTAGATGTTTATATTGCACAACTCTACACAACAACACGACTTGTTACAATTGTCTGTACTCACAGCGCGAGGTGCACTTAATTATTATCATGGGCGTACGCCGGTGTCGCAGCAGCTGGGCAGAGTTGGTTTGCGCCGACTCTGCGTTGCCCCCTGACATTATGTATCCTAGGCAACCGCCTATGTCGCCTTTGCCATGGGCCAGCCCTGCATCATATTTTATAAACTCTTCACATGTTTTGGGGGTAAAAATCTTACTTTGTAAAGTAACTAGTAGGTAATTGAAGCTGTCAGATAAATACACTCACCTAAAGGATTATTAGGAACACCATACTAATACTGTGTTTGACCCCCTTTCGCCTTCAGAACTGCCTTAATTCTACATGGCATTGATTCAACAAGGTGCTGAAAGCATTCTTTAGAAATGTTGGCCCATATTGATAGGATAGCATCTTGCAGTTGATGGAGATTTGTGGGATGCACATCCAGGGCACGAAGCTCCCGTTCCACCAAATCCCAAAGATGCTCTATTGGGTTGAGATCTGGTGACTGTGGGGGCCATTTTAGTACAGTGAACTCATTGTCATGTTCAAGAAACCAATTTGAAATGATTTGAGCTTTGTGACATGGTGCATTATCCTGCTGGAAGTAGCCATCAGAGGATGGGTACATGGTGGCCATAAAGGGATGGACATGGTCAGAAACAATGCTCAGGTAGGCCGTGGCATTTAAACGATGCCCAATTGGCACTAAGGGGCCTAAAGTGTGCCAAGAAAACATCCC
>NC_060154.1:18947035-19047859 GCF_021292245.1 Micropterus dolomieu | reverse complement strand
CCCCCCCCCCCCCCCCCCAACCACACTAGCACAGACAGCCCAGAGCTTTTGTGTGTCAGCAAATCATTATATATAATAAGACTATTTGACCAGGAAATGTAAACGTAGACAATGCTGTGTGGAGCACGTGCACCTGTGTGGTTTAATCAGATTACAGAAGCTTTTTATCCTTTTTCTTCTCTTTTTTAGTCTGTCTTTGGGTTTACAACGACTGATCAGTTTCCCTGGAAACTTTGCTATGGCAACAAATAATGTGTCTAAAATAGGAAGGGCCCCACTGACTTTATTGATCTGCAGGACAGAAAGCATTTTATTTGTCCAGATTGCTTGGTTTTGAGTCAAGTGCCATGTAAGCCATGGATGGAGAGGGGTACAGCCATTGCTTTATCAGAGATCAGTTGCATAGAGCCAATAACAGTGCTGCACTGACTTGACAGGAAGGCATTTAGAAATTTACAGATTTCAACTGCTGTGAATGTCAATATCTGGCGATAGTGAGGACAGTGGCAACAAAAGCTTTACAAACAGCTGATAAACAGACATTTAATGTGGATAGCCCTGGAATAGGTGTCAGCTCTGCCGGTCTCTGCCTCACCCAGATGGAAAATGAAATGAGCTTGATTGTTCTGGATGGAGTTGCCCTTCTTGTCACAGCAAATTGGGAGGTAGCAGAGTAGCCTTCAATAAGCAGAGCCTTACAGTAGACAAAATAAGATGTTGGGTTTAACTTTCATTAGAATGTCAGTCTTGTTTAAAGCACATGAAAATGTATTAGAATCAAAGTATTTCTCTATAACATACAATATTCTTGACTACAAAAGCAACAATCAAAGTTAAAGTTAGGGGGAAACTAGATTAAGACACTACAGCAATGCTAACTGCTGTTTTGAGCTAAATGCTAATGTCAGCATGCTATCATCTCACATTGTCAATGCTAAACATGCTGATGTTTGGCAGGTAGGCTAATTTTTTATATTGTTCATATATCTGCCTTTAGTGTGTTAGCATGCTAACATTCGCTAATTAACACTAAACACAATGTGGGCTACAACCATAGACTGTATTTAGCAAAATGGTAGCTACAACTGAGGCTGATGGGAGTGTCATTGGTTTTGAAGAAATTTGTTTAATAGACCAAAGAATTTAACAAAATTTTATTTTTATCTGATGATTTTATGGATGAAAATTGAGGAGATCACCAAAGTTATTAAAACTCATCAAGAGGGGGACATGAATATTTGCTCTGCAGCATTATTGGGGAATATAAAACATCACCCATTATCCACTTACTGCTCTGTGGAGAGGCACAGTTAAGCCATTTGGCCTTTAATGAAGAACTGAATTTGTCATGTTTCTTCTAATTCATTCCACTTGGTTGATGCAGTACTTTTTGTACTTCTGTCTTTGTAACTTCAAGGTATGTGCTCTTTTGTTTCTTATGTAGTGTTAATGAATGTGGTTTGGTACTTGGATACTGACTCTGGCACCCACCCTGGATCCATTATCCAATAAAGTTGCAATCCTGTTCAACCAATAAAAAGTGTCCACCTGTTGTAGGTTGACGATATCCTGCATGTGTTTGCCTCATATTGAAACGTGTGCGCATTTTGATTAGATTTAATTGACAGTGGCCTTGCAACATAACCAAACAACCACACACCTATCATCACAGTTTCATTTAAATATTGCCAAATCCTGATTGGTGCACACTTCAAACCAGGGAAAGCAAAGGGGGAAAAGCCCAATTAGAGAAATCTGTCATGAAATGAAAACTGTTCCAATGCTGTCAGAAAACTGTGTTAGCAGACACATAATGCAAATGTAACAGTAGCCTAATAAGTTATATATGCATGTTTGAGGGGCATATAACAATAAAATATGCACACACGTAGAAATCTGGATCCCTAGAGGAGGATAAACCCATAACATACCATTATTCACCAGCTGGTCAACATGAACCTGGATTTTACGGTTCAACCTATAGCGACTTTAAACCATGTTGAGCTATTCGAGCACTGAGAGGAGATAATTACAAGTCTTGCCTTCTTAGGTCCTCTGAGGTCACTGTCTGATGTAATCAGCCTGTGAAGCCACTTACCATATAGATTGCAGAGGCACATTTGAACCCTCACCCCCTGCTGTCTGTTATCTGAAACCAGCAGAGAGACAGGCAGCACTCACACAGCACCTTACAGACACTCAACCTGGTGCACTTGTCAAGTAAACGTTTTAAAAGGTGTTGTTTTCTTCCAGGTGAGTTTAATTCCTCTATGCACTCTAAACTTAAGGTACATTTATTGTGTGTTAGCAGGCAATTTGTCTCTTTACGCATGTCTTTCTTTTGGATAGAAATGTATTTTAATTGGTGCTAACCTGAAGTGGTGCACTTCAGCCCCTTGTAGCCAAAATGAGTATTACAACAGCAAATGCTTGATCTTGAAAAATTATCCTGACAAAAAAATATATTTCACCAAAACCAAAAAGTTCCTTATTATTCTGCCAAAAGCTTTTTTCTCCACCTTTTATAAAGTCATAAACAAAGGAGAAAAAACTATTAGATCAGACTTAGACAATGGATCACCAGAAATTTTTCCTCACTTACCTCTCTTTACAAAAACCTCAAAAATGTGAAAAGTGATTAAAAAAAAACAGAGAAAATGCACATGGATGTGTATTGATGAGGTCTGAATGAGATTTTTGCACATTTTGTTTCAACTTTTGATGAGGCTTTATGTAGATATTCAACAATTTATGTCCACACTCTCTGCATCAGTGCCTTAAAATCTCCTAAATGTTGTGTACCTGTGTCTACAAAAAACTATAAGTAAATATTAAATAAAAAATTCACAAACATAAAAAAGAAGTTTTGAACCCTGAAGGTTTGAGTTTCCTTGCTTGAAAAAATGAACTATTAATTAATTGTTGGTAATTTGTTTTCTGCCCCTCGACTATTTCAAACAATGTTTTAATACTACAATGATCTGAAAATCCGAGGTTCGATACTCCAACGTCCAACATCTGTCGAGGCGTCGTTGGGCAAGACATTAAACCTTAAATTAGTCCTGATAGCTGTTTCATTGGTGTGTGAATGTTGATTTCAGTTTCTGATGAGCAGTTGACACCTTAGCCTCTGCCGTCAGTGTATAAATGTGGGTGAATGTGACATAGCTTAAAAGCTAGAAAGGCGTTATACAAGTGCAGTCCATTTACAACAATTACAAGATAAACCCCATTTATTGTCAAGAAAAAAAACAAGCAATCAAAGACTACCTTGTAAATGGAAAAAAAATATTAAAGTTTATTAAAATGGGAAGAATATCTGCTGAGGAATATTTGAATGTCAAACCACTTCGGGCTCACACTGTGAACAGCTTCCTTTTACAAAATAATGAGATCTGTACACAAGCATCTGAGGATCTGCAGCATTGATGAGACAAGGACAGACTACAGCCAGAGAAAAGGTTAATGTGTCTGTTCTGCTCTCATTAAGGGGCTGGACCCTACATCTCTGTCTGTCCAACACAGAGGCCTTTACAAACCCAAAAGTACAGCAGTGCACTTCCTCTTTGAGCAATACAGAAGACCTTCAGTGTGTTGTCTGTCCTCTCGGTGGAGAGACAGATGTATCAACACATAGGCAGTGACGAGCAATTATGTGTGGGGGAGAAAAGCAGCTGAAGGAGATCGTTTCACTACTGTGGCGCGGCATCTTCCCCCCTGACGTCTTATTGACTTCCTGGAAGAATAGGAAGGAGGAGTGGAGGCAGTGTATGCAGAAGACTGTCAGACTGACCAGGAACTGCACAAAGGCTCTGCAGGAGGTGTAGTGGACCTCATGTTCCTTTATACTGTGTGTGTCGGTCTGCATTGACTCTTAGCACATATGGTCACTCATTATGGACAACACGTCATAACGTCCATTTTTACCCCACTTCTCCGACTGTTGCCATCCACCTTTCTCCTTCCTGCCAACCCGCTTCCACACAACTTCTGTTGCCTTGGAGACATCGCCTATCCTGACATATGAATCAATCCCTGCCTCACTAACCAACTCTCTATTCTCCTCATCTCCCACTTCTTCACCTCTCCTATCTGCTACAGTTCACCCAGTTTGCTCATTCCCTGAGACATCCAGCTATCTTCAGGTCCCTGAGGGCTCTGACTCAGTCCACCCATTGGGAGCCTGGATATCGCTGCCCAACTGCCAGCTGGTGTAAGAGGACGGGGTAACACGTGACTCAAGGTCACCAGTGTGGGTTGTAACATCTGGCTCTGATCCAGTAGTTGGGTTTATACCCTGCAGTTTAATCAGAGTGTTATCCTTTCCAGACAAAAAAAACTGTGCCTAGTATCAAAGAAACCACTGAGAGAGAAGCAATTCTGCAAATGCCAGGACCATTTGAGTGTCTTGCTTTTTCTGGTCCGCTGAACTGGCATTTGGATTGGACACACGCAGGGCAAAAGGTCAGACCTGTCGCCCCAGTAAACACATTTGATGGAGCAAAGACGTACATCTCTATGGGGGGAGATTGACGGGATGACCTAGAAGCGTACGGGAGTGTCGGTAAAAGGATGAAAAAAAACCCCAAAACAAACAAACAAACAAACAAAACCCCACCAGTGATTGCAGAAAGAAAAGATTACACACAGAGCTGGCCTGAAACACCGGCACACAGTATATTGATTACTTTTTTTTTTGGCAGGTGAAACTTCCTTCATGGCGTTTCATAGATCGATGATTTTCATTTTCAAGTGGCAGATTACAGGCAGCCAGAGGTGGGTCAGCTTTACCAGGAAGAAAAAAGAAAGTGGAGATAATAGAGATAATTCATGTGCAGGAGCAGCATAAGAAGGCACGGGCATATGAGTAACTCTGGCAGTCTGGTTACAGAGTCGCAGTGGGTTATGAGATAAGTGGAAATGACCAGAAGATAATTTGGCACTTTGATGTGAGAGGGTGAAATACTGTATATGGCACATACTACTCCCTATTTCTAAGGGAATGGCGGAACCCTCGACTAGAGCACAAAGGCAGGGAAACATTGTGGCCTTCAGCTTCTGTTGATTGCAGAATGCAGAGGTTTGAGCTGAGAAAACAAGAGAAACACACTTTATTAGACTCTGGTAACATTTGAAAAATTAAACTATAAAATTATACTCACGTGAGAGACCGTTTTGACTCTTAAATCGATTACCTTTGCGGTCACTGGGCTTTTTACACACCACAGACAGCTCAAATTTAACAAGAAACAATCTGTTGCTGCCCCCTAGAGGCATGAAGCAGTTACAAAATTAATTCTAAAAGCATATAGTTTGGTGGAAGAGTTCAGGCGAAGACGGCGTCAGGAAATCTCCACCACCCAGGTCACAAGGGTGACTGCAGGGTAAAGATCTCATCATACTCACTCCTCACACAACAGACCAGATATACACCAAACTGAGAGCTACAAGTCACACTAAAATAAGGGATTTATCTATTAGAGCTGAGGAAAAACACACAAGAGCCCAACACTGGAAGCAGTTAGTATGAGTCTCAACTAAGAAAAAGTTATTATTCTGCACTTGGGGGTTCTGTGGAGTTATTCACGCAAGAACATGCAACGTCTTACCTCAGTTTTCTTCCAGGATCACATTCATTCCTTAAAGCATCTGCAAGAAAAGACACAGTGACAAGAACCTTTATTACTTTCTTTAAAATAGCTGTGTTGCCCAATATGTTGGATCTACCAAAGAAAGCACAAGTGCAAGTGAAACAAAACTTCCCTTTTCTGTCTGCAGTACAGCTGCACAGACACAGGAAATATTTCAGACAGAAGGCTTGTGCCTTTTGTGTCAACAGCAATTTTAAAACTGTCTCATATCACCGTGTAAATGCTGTCGACACAATTTGAGGCATCTCACAAATTGGTAATCAAAAGGATTTCTTTAATTATTCACGTTTCAAAGGCACAGAGAAATAGCTGGAGCATTGAGGGACCTATCTAACAAATCTAATGCTGAAGGTATTATAAATGAAAGCAAGCAGCTAAGAGGCAGTCACATCAGGAAAGGTGTAAGAAGCGTGGGGAAACATTCTGCAGCAATAGACATTGGAGGATGAGATGTTTTCAAAATTTCCTCAACTGCATGATTTTAATTGTTTATGTTTTGCTTATTGCACAGTTCTGGGCTCATTAGAGCTACTTTCAGGTAACTGCTATAATGTTACTTGGAATATAACCTGATCTATAATGTGATCAATCAATAACATAAAAACATTATTACTGGATTTAAACTCGGGAACAAATGAAATTACTTACTTTGTTCATTAACTCCTGTGTTACGATCACACTCGACACTTGAACAGTAAATTACTCCCTTTCAGTTTGTCACTAGAGATCACTGCAAAGAAATGGTTTATGTTTACCAAGATGCATTAAATGTCTGTCTGTAAAGATGTATGAATAAACCCAAGGGCTGGAGGTCAGTATGACATGAAAGGATGGGACTTGTCCCCCTTCAGTAAGTAGTAGTAGACCACAGAAAAACAGGCTCATCACAACTGTTGAGGCTTTAATATTTCTATATTTCAACAACCTTACCAGTGATCTGGAGTCTAGTTCTGGCTCAACACCATTCTTGATCTAACAAGCCTAGTCTATCAGCCATGCTGATATATGCTAATTAGCACTAAACACAAAGTAGCCTACAGCTGAGGCTGATGGGAATGCCATTTGTTCTGCAGGTATTTGTTCATAAACTTAAGTGTTTGACAAATGATTTTGTCACATTAATGGTGCTGAATGAAAAGAGGATCAGAAGATCACCAAACTCTGATCTCATTCTGAGGGGGACATGAATGTCTGTGCCAAATGTCATGGTAATCCTTCCAAAAGTTAAGACATTTCGCCCAAATCCACATGCCAATCAGTTGGCGGTAGAAGAGGAAAAGTCAGAGTCGGTAAGATTCATCCCCTGGGCACAATCAATGTCTGAACCAAATTTCATGACATTCAGTAGTTGTTGAAACATTTCAGTCGGCATCACACTGGCGGCCCGGCAAACTGACGCTGGCATCCATAGAGCCACACTGCTAACACTTATTGAGATAATGGTGTGCTTCATGGGAGGCAAACATGTACAAACTTAAGGCACTTGCGTGCAGAGGAGTAATGTGGCGTTTTAAAGATCAGATACTAGCAGAGTCTTAAAGGAGTTGAACCAAACAAGGCTTTAAGTCAAAACCCAACATAACTCTCTCACTTTCTCAGTGTATTGTTTGCTATTTTGTACATGCTTGATCTTTTTCACTACATGTCAAAAAAAAGATTATTTCATGCAAGACTGGCTAAATTAACTAGCAAGTAATAAGGAGATCTCACAAAACACACAGAAATGTCTTACCGTGTCTTCCAAGACTTTACATTTCCTAGAGTGAAGAAGGGAACAGAAGAAAAGGAAAAACAAACAATGTCCATTTAGAAAAGTTGTTTTCCTAAATTCCCCACTTTTATAACATGAAAGCATGGAAAGCATCAGGAAATCCTTTAAAGTCTCCACCACCCCCAGAATCTAGCAGGGTGACTACTGGGTACAGGTCTCATCATGCACTTTCATCACACTGTAGTTCCACTGAATTGTTTAGAAAAAAAACATTAACTGAAAGTGATAAAAGGAAGGACACGAGTCTTACCTCTCAGAGCAAGTCCTGAATTTCACTAAAATGTCATTCACTCACACCATTTCAGTGTCTATAAGAGATCACAGAAGAGGGAGAAACCAATCAGACCCTTTAATAAAAAAAATAAAACTCAAACTCAACCATTTTCTCCACACTTCAATAAAACTCTGTCAATATCTAATAAAGATCTTTATTTCAGATTTTAAATAGATTTACAAACCATAAGAAAAAAGAAAATATAAACAAGAAAAAAAAAAACCATCAAGTGATCGTCAATATCCACATGTGCATATCAAGGTAGAGATTGTAAACAGTCCTTTGAAGCCTAAAAGTGAGACTCCCCGGGGTCAGGATCACTCAGCTGGAAAAGGATGTTTGTTTGTTGGTTGGTAGTTGTTTTTTTGTTTTGTTTTTTTCCTGAGGTTTGCTGTGATTAACTGCTGGGTTTTCCCCCTCATTGATGCTGCCACCAATCAGAGAACTAAGGACGAATGGGGAGGAAAGACGATAAAAAATAACAGTAGTTTGACAAAAATGAAATCCCATTCACCCTAAGACATCAACATGTGGGGGTCAATCATAGGCTGGACTTTAGCAAATTATTGTGTATTGATAACTTCTTTCTGAGCATTCAGGGCTTGATTAAAGGCAAGAATACTTACTGTATGGTGTACAGTTTGGTTCTGCAATATGTTTCTGCTGTTTCATATTTGTGTGTAATAAGTTGGTACATTTATTCATTCTTGAACAATACTGGGTTTTTAAACAATCGGGTCGATATCCATAGTACTTAATACATATGAGATAGAAAACATTGCAGCCCAACGCCACAATTTGGAAATAAAAGATTGCATTTAAACAGTAAAAAAAGCCCCCCCCCCCACCCTAAAAAAAAAAACACAGACAACCCTCAGCCAATTCACAATGCAACAGTTTTAGATAAAATTGAGTAGAGGACCTTTGTCCCTGGACACAATCCCGACCCTTATAGCAGATCTAAAACCACAAACACATAACAGCATGCTAGTGAAGAACCACAGTCTCCTGTACATGCTCAAAGGTCAACCCTATCCCCATGCCTTCCCATTTTCTGCGCTTCATCTCCAGCACATCTTATAAACGATCGGCTAATATTCACACACACGGGAAACATGGTTACAGCAATGATGAGAATTACATCGGAAATACTGCTGGATGGTGGTAAAGTGTCTCGAGTGTGCAACAGAGCACTCCTGTCAGTTAGGAGAGAAGAAACCACTGGGCTTTTGAGGGTGTAGGCTGAAAGCTAAACCCTGTCAGTCATTTTCATTCTCCTAAATCATTCCCACTGCTGCCTTGTCTCCTTTGAGGTACCAGGGTTCATTGATTCAGGTGAGTCAAGATGGCTGCGGCCCAGTCGAGCATTTCGGGGGTGGGGGGGGTGCTAACTGCCTGTACACACTGCCACCACTAGGTGCCGAGCTCTGATGAAGGCTAGTATACAATCTCACTTTCTTCCTCTCTATAGACTTGTGCTACTCTGAGTTAGGATAACAAACCACCGACAAACAAAGACAGATACAACTACACACATCCATCTCTAACCGAGGACACTGTCAGCCCACAGCCCTCACAGGTACATAGCTGGCTTGTAAAACTCATGCTGGGGAGTTTAGGTCAGACTGTTACTGCCACGTTTAAAGCACTGCATATTAAGTAGGTTCAAGCACTGACTGCATAGGTTTTTTAATACAGTACATTGGATTTCATGAGCAGCAGCAGACTCAGCTTGCTGTTCCTTAATGCATCCAGGCCACTAGTAGCACGTGCTTGTGTGATGAAGGCTGCGTGGCAGTCAGTAGAGGATGTCTGTGGGATTTCTGATCTACATTCCATTCTTTAGTTCAACTGTTGGATTTTACCTTTCTCACTCACGCCCTGGACAAATAAGACAGGTGCTGCTATAAATAAATCCAAGGTCGTTCCATCGGGAAGGCGAAACCTTTGCCCACCTGGGACCTTTTGAGCCTGAATATCTCCCTCTGCCACCTTTGTTTGTCTGGCTGGTATGGGGTTTGCTTTGACCCGCTGTGTATACGCTCTGCACCACGAGTCGTCCAGATCTGTGGTTTTAGGGAGTGAGGGAAGGCACAAGGGGCGTGTGAACACCTTTTTAAAATGGAAAGCTTCCCTATTTGGAGCTGCACAAGCCCCAGGGCTCAAAAGGTCAGAGGTGAAGCGCGGCAGGGCTTCAAACAGCCTGCTAACCAGAGGTCATACACATGGCTCAGAGACAGAAGTGATTCAGCCTTTCAAACCACGCATACCGTACGCCAGTTTTCCTGAATAAGCTTCCTTATGCTCTCTGCTTGTTTGACTCTGATCTGACCTGTGACGTTACATTCCACCCTGCTGATGATGCACAGAAAAGGCGTGACCAATCATTAGCCAAGAAACCTGGCCATCAGAGAGGCTTTGCACCACTCAAAGGCGGAGGAGGAAATAGGTCTTGGAGCTAAAACGCCTTTGAGGAACAAAACAGGTTCTCAGTTCTATTACTGTAAGTTGTGCTGCTGTGTGTGCATCATGTGTGTAACCTCTAATCAGACAACAAATTAAAAAAATAAAAGAAACATGTAACAAACAAACAAACCAAACTGTGTAGCTTTCTTTTCTTTGATGCATCAGGTTTGAGTAGGTGGACAGGGGGGTCTGTGCTAAGTGAGGATGATGAAGGATTGGTGGGATTCAGGAAGAAGGGGGACAGGGAATTAAAGTTCAGTCCATGACACAGAGGTGCGGGGGAGGGGTTGGTGAGGCCAGGTGCTGATCGGGGGGGACGGGGGGGCATCACGGGGAAGGCGTGGTCAGGAGTCCTCGGTGCCCGAGTCGTCCTCGTCATAGCAACAGTCCTCGTCATCGTCCTCGTCATCCTCTTCCAGTTCTTCGTCGTCGTAGTAGTCATCGTATAGGAGGTTGGAGCCGTCGTCTGTAGGAGGGACTTGGGTGCGGACACAGTACTCGTCTAACGTGATGGGAACCTTGATGCCATCCCGGTCTGCGTCAGCTTTGGTAGCCAGCACCTGCTTCCTGTGAGGCAGAAAGAGTGAAGGATAGTGGAGAAGGAAGGGGAAAAAAAATATATATACAGTGAGGCGAGGTGCTGGTACTCTGTACCTACTACACTGACAAGCTCCCATTTTAAGTGAAGAGTGCTGCGTGCGCGGTTTTTGGTCTCGGTACCTGATGATCTCGATGTATTCTCTGTCCTTGCCCTTGCTGTCCCTCCACTTGCGATACATCACGGACGCATCCACGTTGGCCGGGGAGAAGGTGTTGGGCTCGTTCAGCAGGGAGATCACGCTGAGCAGGATGGTCCTGAGAGCGAGCGCAGAGAGATTAAAATACAGGAAAGCAATACAGGAGGAGGACAGGGAAACAGACGAAGAGAAGATGGAGGTAAGACGAGACAGCAGACATTGAGAGTGCAGGACAAAGAGGCGTACAGAGATGGAAAGAAAGAAAGGACAAAGAGAGAGAGAGACATGAAGGTTAGATAACCAGCCGGCTAAACGTCCATTTGGCTTAGCTCTTAGCTCCAAGAGCCGATCACTCCAGATACTAATAGACAACAGTGTTTTACATTATTCAGACTTTACTTTGACTGAGGTGAATCAACTAGTTGAACTGACTCTCTAAAACAGTTTTCGAACTTGTGATTTTCCACCAGCTCTCCTCCTCCTTAAGACAAAATGTGTGTTTGTTGTTGCGATCAACAGCCCAGGGGTTACAGAGGGGCCATTACTGAGGAGACAGTTATGTCCAGCTAAAAATTTTTTGTCTATACATCATGCATATAAGAAAAAGCAGAGGAAGGAGAGAGAAAATGGGAAAGCAGCAAAAAGTTGGTAGTCAGTTGAAAGAAGATCTTAAACAGTAAGTGTAGCTTTAAATTATGTCCATGAACAGGAGTCAATAATCTATATTATATTACATTTATTCATTTAGCTGACACTTTTGTCCAAAGCGACTTGTAATTGCTATATATGTTGCACACCTCTGCAGCAACTAGGGGTTAAGTGTCTTGCTCAGGGACACAATTGTGGATGTGTCACAGTGGGAATTGAACCAGGGTCTCCCACACCAAAGGCATGTGTCTTACCAACTGCACCGTCGCCACCCCCTAATAATCACTTAAATATGTAATCATAGCATTGCTACTCCTGGATGCTACATCATCCGAGAAGCATAACAAATGGGCTGAAAAACTTGGGCTAGAAATGTGAGCGAGTGGCAGGTTTGTCTGTTTTTATAATCACATCTGCAACGATCTGGAGGTTCGTTTCTCTTCTTTGACTTCAACGTTGGAATCAAACAGCCACTGTACACATTCACAGCAAAGACACTTAAACAGCTGATGCCATCAGCTACATATAGCACACAATAATAAAACAGTAAGAAAATCCCAAAAAGGAAGGAAACTAGGGGAAGTTTCAAGTCTTTGCAAGTAGTCATACCACAACAAGCTGATTCAGGCAAACCAGGGTTGCCTGGAAAATGGCATCAGTCTAACTCATGCCCTAGTAATGCTCACCTCCATTAATAGGCTATAAGCTGCACGAAGGGGTTAAATGTAGACACTAGGAGAACGGTAGTTATGTGACGTCACGTTAAGGTGCAAAGCTACTGGAAATCAGCATCAATAAAGTTTAATGACTCCAAGCCACAGATTAATTTTAAACAGACAACTTTTCGATACCAATGTGATCTTTGTCAGGTCAAAATGAAGAAACGTGGACAAAAATTGCCACTTGTTAATTTGCCTAAAAGAGTGAGGGCTGGATTCTGTGGGGCTTTTGGCTGATGATTCAAATAATTGCCTTTCAGGAGGCAGCCGTAAGCCACTGACTGGACACATGGTAACCCGGCTTATCATTGTGTGTGTTGCTCTTTCAAAAAAAGAAAGAAAAAAAAAAAAAGAAAAAAAAACAAAGGACGGAAGTGAGAACGTCACATTGCATACCTGACGTTCTGTGTGGGGTTCCACCTTTCTGAAGGCAGCTCCCCGCTCTGTGGGTCATCCACCGGTGGGTGCAGGATCGAGATGCATACATCCCCGTTCTAGGGACACAAAATTGTTCAGACAATATTTCTGTTATTAACATGTAGATTAAAACACTAGGACTGGACACTCTTCTGCACAGGTTTAACATTTAAAAATAACTTCTTAAATAAAGTTTTTCGTTGATTCACACCACAATGATCAAGTGTTTCTGCTAATATTTTTTTTACTTATATAACACTATCTCACTAGTGTGTTAACACAGGCAACGAGGAGCTGTATGCTTTGCCCAAGCATTGATACTGGTCAGTTACCTCGTAAATGTTTGGGTGCCACATTTTGGTGAGGAAGCGGAAAGCAGGTGGAGAGTACGGGTAGTCGACGGGAAACTTGATCCGAGCCTGAGGACGAGAGAAGCAGCAGCATATTAGCAACAAGTCGTGCTTCCCTCCAAACGTTTACCGTTTGGGAGAACCATTTCCACTGATTTGGTCAACAGAGCCTCACTGTCTCAAATGTAGTAGGAAAGTAAAGGGTGCTTCCTTTAGCCGTAGTTAGGCTGCTGCATATAATTTTAGCGCTGTAGCCACACATACTTTTGCTGGTGGACACAACCTCCCAAGGGTAACTGAATCCAGAGTGCAAGTCAGTACAACAATGTAGAAACACCCACCCACCCCTGCTGGAGAAGGCTTAATTGTGAACGTTTCTTTACAAAAGACCTGCGTTTGCAGCACTAGTGTCAACAAGCGGCTGCTGAATGAAGATCTCTACAATCATGCTGATCAGCTTTAATAGTGATTGAAAGAAACCTATAAATAGTAGCTGTAGAGTCATGGCAAACCCTACTGAGGTGGCAGCATGGAGGAGCTAATGACAGTGTAACACAATATGCTATGGAAGGAGGGAGGCTCGCAGTGTGTTCAGCTGCTGAGTGTGTGGTAGGGTTATAAAGACATTGTGGGGGTTTGTCCTCTCCAGCTGTCACTGCGACCCAAGACAATCCATATATATGTCCTCACACTGAAACCACACCCATACCCACACTGTATAAATCCTACTATGTGTGGAGGACCCCTCCTCCCGCCCCATAAGGCGTGCCATGGGAGGGACAGGGTGGGGAACACACAGACTATACTGATTACACACACGAACGTCACTCACAGCATGACACCTTCTCCTGATCCCCCGCCCCCCTGTCACATACGCACACATACTTGCCCACATTTGCTGATTCGACATGGTCAGCTGGTCTCGCCAGTGAACCAACGTGCGGGCGGCGGGGGATCATCTGCATGGGAGCAGGGAGGTGGTGGAGCGGTAGTGGGAGGAGGAAATGGGGGATTTTCAATTGGAATAAAAGGGGGGTGCTCTATTTAATACTTGCGCTGAACTTATCTCTCTTTGTCTGTAATGTAACATTTAAACCGTGCTGTGTGCAGCAGAAATATACTGTATATCAAGTGTGTGTGACATTAATAGCCACCGAAACTGTTGTTGTCTACCATGTCCATGCATTTCATTGTCTTTCAAGTGTGTGTTTGAGTATGTCCTGAGCTACCATAAAAGAGCAACATTTGTTGTATCGGGCAAGTGCTCCTGATTTGCAACAACAGGATAAACCTCCTCTCGCCATGTAAGACCAGACCGGAGAGGAAATGGTGACGCAGCTCATAGAGAATGCCGCTTGCAGGGGGGAAAAAAAAACTAAACAAAATCCCAGGGTCTGACTGACCCTGCCAGAAAGCTGGCGGCCCTTCAGAGTGCAGGGTTCAAGCCAACATTGTACACATTACAGGCTGGCAACAGTGCAACACATAGCAGCCAGCCAGGAGGAGGGGTGGCGGCGGCGGTGGGGAGGGTTTGTGGGGCAGTGAGAGCTTAGTTTGTCTTCCAAAAAATACAGCTTCAAGATCATATCTGTCCACCAGCTGAGAACTAGGCAATTGAAATCTTATCTAGTATATTTGCGTAAAGCGGCCCAAACATGTCAGATATCTGGTATAGTTTGCAATGCAATGTTTTTGTTGACCCCAATAAGATGAGCAGACAGCTACAGCAGCTGCCAATGAGGATGCTTTCACAAACCACTTTAGCTCTCATCAGCGGCCAGTCAGCATTACTTTGAACAAACATTTGATCCAATTCAAAAAGTGGAGGGAAAATGAGAGCTAGAGGGCATTCAGCTGAACGTAAAGGTATGCCATACAGGCAAAGGTTTATATTTGTAAGTCTTGCTGGTTCGATTTTCCAACAAAACCGTATGAGAAAAGCTCTTCTGCATCTTGACTTCTGTAAGTAACACCACCATACTCAAAATCCTCTGGCAAAGAACTGTCTATCCATCCAGTTTCATCATTTCACTTTTTATGATGTCTTGGAAACAACTCTGAAAAGCAAAACCCAACTCTATGGTGATACAGAGAGAAATAGTACAGACTGCTCAGCACTGCTGCTTTCCTTACATAGGATCTTTATGAATGTACATATAATAAAAAATGATCCCATCTCTCACTTTGTAGCCTGGTGCTGGGAGACCTATGTGTCAACGCTTCCCATAAAATAGCTTCATTCATCACAATCCTGCCAGTCTGAATGCAAGCCACAAAGTAAAGCAGGAAGGTGGTAATATGCATTAAAAGGATAAACGCTAGCATTGTAAGAAGGTAAGAGCATGATTTCACAATGCAGCTTACCAGGAGGCTTTAAGACCGAATTCCTCATAACAAAGCCACAAACTGTACAAGCAATGCATAGTTACCATTTGTTGTTCTATGACACTATCAAAACAAAATTGACAAAGTCGGGAGACTAGAGAAGAAGGGAAATGCATGTGTTGCTTGTGGTTTTAGCCGCACCAACTATAGATTTAAAAACCCATGGAGTTTGGTGCAGAGCAATTTCCACCAATAACCTGCTCACCCAGGTGACACCAAACCTTGGATTGATTGATGGAGGGAGGAAGGGGATTGATGAATCGGGTAGAGAAGTGTGACCGAGCTGGCCTAAACACAGGCAGGCTGCTTGGTTGGCTCATTTGCTCTGCAGCACAGAGCAGACAAAAGAGGACAAACAAAAGGGGACGAGAAGAGGAAGAGAGGGGACGATGCAGAGGGGTCTTAGAAAGCCAAAATCATTTGAGTTACCAGGAAATCGTTCTCATGTAAAATAGACATTTGAATAGACCCATCTGTGTTCCTGTTTCGGTATTATAAATAAGTGGTTGACCAATATAGGTTTTTCAATGGCTGATGTCAATATTTAGAGAGCAGTGAGGCCGATACAGTGAGGGGTATACTCCCTTTTGAGAGTCACATTTTTATAAATATTTGAATATCTTTTCATGTGACTACACTGAAGAAAGGACACTTGGCTACAATGTAAAGTAATGAGTGTACAGCTTGTATCAAAGTGTAAATTTGCTATACCCTCAAAATAACATCACACAGCCATTAATGTCTAAACTGCTGGCAACAAAAGTGAGTACACCCTTAAGTGAAAATGTCCAAAATGGGCCCGAAGTGTCAATATTTTCTGTGGCCACTATTATTTTCTAGCACTGCCTTAACCCTCTTGGGCATGGAGTTCACCAGTGCGTCACAGGTTGCCACTGGAGTCCTCTTCCACTCCTCCATGACGACATCACAGAGCTGGTGGATGTTAGAGACCTTGTGCTCCTCCACCTTCTGTTTGAGGATGCCCCACATATGCTCAATAGGGTTTAGGTCTTGAGACATGCTTGGCCAGTCCATCACCTTTATCCTCAGCTTCTTTAGCAAGGCAGTGGTCGTCTTAGAGGTTTGTTGCCAGCGGTTTAGACATTAATGGCTGTGTTATTTTGAGGGGACAGCAGTTACACAAGCTGTTAAACTGTTACACTCACTAGTTGACATTGTAGCAAAGTGACATCACATGAAAAGATAAAATCAAATATTTACAAATATGTAAGGGGTGTACTCACTTTTGGGAAATACTGTATATAATGCTGATATCAATCAAAGCAAAGAAAAGTCATGTATAATTTCATTATTTGATGCTGAGTACAATCTAATATACACGTTATTTTAGCCAGTAACATGTTGTTTAAGATTAAATTAACGAAATAGAAAAATACATTGGGTTATGCTGGAGATTTCAGAACGTGACTGGTGTTTAAGGGGGAGTGGCGTACAGTTTGTCAGAAGTGATGTCATTCAGCTGCATTATTCTTTACAATTTAACACTAGCAAGGGGGAGCACTAACATTGTTCCACTGCAGCCACACTGACCAGGCTGCAGTGCCTGCAGATGTGTCCGGATATTTTTTGTTTATCTGCCTCGTGAATGCAGGTATCGGCCAATGCAGATTATCTCTAAATACCCGATTAATCGCCCGACAAATCAACTGGTCTATCACTATAATATACTCATTTCTCTCACCACTCACTTAGTCTCTACTACTGGGAAGGATTTTTTGTTTGACATAGCAGCAGCTCAAACAAGATCTCTGCCCGTGACAAAGTGCTAAAAAGCAGCAATGTTGAGAAGTTGGTACCATTTACCCGTGTATCACCATAGAGTTGGGTTGTTCTGTTTGGCTTTTCAGAGTTTTTTCCAAGATATCACAAGAAGTTAAATGACTGGACGGATAGATGATTCTTTGCCAAAGGTTTTCAACGTTGATGTCTCAAGACAGGCTTCTTAGGGAGAATCCAAGGCCAGTTTCCACTTTCTATGAGAATCTGTCCTGGACTGGGAGCTAAAAAGCTGCCTTGAAGAGAGAACAAGAATGAGAGGGAACACAGCCACCCTGTGGAAAAATGACAGCGAGGCGAAGTAAACCAGGTCAATGCAAAGACCCTGAACAGAACAAATCATTCTGTTCTCCCTGTGCACCTCTTCTACAGCCCTTACCTTCACACTCAGTGTCGAGAAAAAAGGTCCTTGAGTAGAGCAAATTACTTACACACACACACACACACACACACACACACGATTATCATGTTCATACCCAACAGGCCCCTGCCTCATTAATTGGACTGAACTCAGGAGGAGGGCGTTGAGAAGGAAAAGGATAAAAAGTAATGTTACAAGCTCAGCAACAGCTCGCAACACAGCATGTACAGCTATGTTTCAGCGGTAAGAGTACCACACTGGTGGCCCATACAGAATGAAAAAGAACACATGGCCAGGGCTTCAGGGGATGGTTATAACTGTATACTGGCGCCTCACACTCACCTCTATTAACAGCAGGCTCTCCTTTCAAAAAGGGGCACCACTGCAAGGAAAGGCTCTGTCTGCTCTTGATCTGGCCGTTTCTCTATTCCCTCTTCTTTCCTCTGCCCTGCTCTCATTTCTCTGTGACACAGCCAGAGGGGGAAACATGACTCCGCCGGCTCAGTCGGGCTCGGCCCAGCCAAGCCCTCTGCAACTGGGTTGGGTTGTCTTGCCTGTACCCCCCCCTCTGCCACTGCTGCAAGGCTAACAAGGAGCCAGTACAAATTATGTAGCATGCAGCCGAGGAGGAAGGTCGGGCATAAGGCACGAACACAGAATGAGCTGCTCAACAGAACTGGGTGTTTGTCGACTGATTGTCAGAGGATAAAAAAAGACAGAGAGGCCTGGGCCAAAACCAACAGGCAACACCCCTCTTCTTCATGTTTGCTGTGAAGAGGTCTGTCAGCGTTTAGTAAGCCACTCAAGAAAAAAAACTTGACTGAGATATGAAAGATGTTCTGTTTTACAGTATATTTTGAGCTGCAGAGACCCCATTCACTTCATAATTATAGGCAACAAAAATGACAATTAAAGCTGCCAGGTGCTGACGCAGCACAACGTCAAAACAGATCCCAGGCTCTTCCACAGCAGTGCAGTGCAGCTCTGTCAGCCCACACACAAGTTTCTGTTGTACATCACTGAGACAAACTTCTCTGTGAAACCTCATAGTTGTGGATACAGAGCAGAGTGCCTTTTACTACTGATCTGGTGCACGACACAAAACGAAGCAGGAAGAGGTCAAATTTGCTAAATGTGAACTGACAGCCTCTGGTGGCACAGAAAAAGCCATGTCATAGTTGTCAAATGGAGTTTATGGACATGCACAAGTCTTTATGGCCGGCCGTGTTGTTTTATAAACCCAATAAGCCGATCAACATAGAAGTACAATAAACGCAGTTGATTTTGTGTTGTGTTCCTCCACTTTACAGATGGTAACAGCAACATGATTATAAAAACATTTTTTAAAGTATTGATTCAGAGAAATTGAGAGTTCAACAGTTACCAACATAAGAATTTTCTAATTAGTTCCAGCAAAATAGAAACGTTGAGCCAGTTAGAGGCCCCTTGGAAAGCACAGTAATTGGCTTTCTGCAGAGGGAGTTCATTTTAACGGAAATCAAAATAACAGTTACGGATCAAGTCATAATATGCAGAAAAGTGCTGCGATACACTTCATTTTCAAGTGTTGTTGCGTCTTGATATTTTAATGCAGATGTATTGCAAGTATCGGACAAAACTGCAAGCAGTCAAATTGTGAGATTGCATTTCCTGAGGAGACTGACTGGAGATGGAAATCAAAAACAAGTAGCTCTTCAGCAATATATCATTTTAAGGAGACATCCCAATATCTAAAAAAAAGGAAAACAATCGTAGGGGCAAGGGATTGTGCATCACTTTTCCAAGATGAAATGTTGAATACAGACAAGAAAGTTGTTGTGGAGTGACGCTGATAGGAGGGTGACTATCATTTCATAAATACCTGTAAGAGTCACTTCTTGGTTTTTGTAAGACTTCCTCGACTTAAGAAAATACAAAAGAAAGACAAATCTTAAAGCGAAAGGGAAAGAACTGACGAGAGATCTACTAGAAAATACCCTGAGATAGAAAATGACAAGCACACTTAATGTTTTGGTCATGATTATGTGACACGATCTCCATACAGCTGAAGTCGACAAACTGGACAGTCCAAGTTTTTCATATTTAAGCCTGAGGTTAATATTGTAATATCTGTAAAGTGACTTTGAGTACGAGAAAAGCGCGATACAAATTCAATTTATTATTATTATTACTTGACTACATAAAATACACAGTTTAAACCTCATAGTCAGTCGCTGGAAATTCAAACTGAATGCGTACAACATCATCACGCACAGTGGATCACCATCCAAACACTCCTCAAAGTCTGTACTCTGAGGGCAGGCAACTCATCTGCTCTGCTACTTCATACATGTCCCGGGACCCGGGCCGACTCCGGGGTTGACTGGCCCTCTGCCTGTAATCATCAGACACTCAGAGCCTGGAGGGATTACTCCACATGACAAAGCAGAAGGCATACAGACTAAGGACCTCAAGCTTCGAAATGTCTCAGACCTAATGAATGAATCTCAGCATCTATTGTGAGGCCCAGATATGATTTGTGAATCCAGGACAGATCTCTCATGTTGTTCGAATGACATTTCAATATCTCAGTCCACTGTGTGCCTTCAGTCAAAATGTATTCGTCATGGTGTGACTCTTTGAGAGCAACACCCATGTGAAATAAATACTTGACTCAGTCAGGTTTCACATGAAGTCATTACCTGCTCTGAATTGGATGAATGGGCAGCAGGCAGCATGTCATAACTGCTTGTTCGTTTGGGTAACCTGGTCAGAATAGGGTGTTTTCTTTTCTTTTTTTCATTAGAATATGGTAAACAGGTTGGATGGAAACCCTGCACATAACAATGAGTCACAACAAGGCCGTGGATTTCACAGCCAGGCTGTGCATTCCTGGCCCAACAAAGGAATCCTGTACACAGCACCCACACAAATACACTGTACACCGTCTACGGTAGCCTGGCCTGGGCCCTCCACTTGTGTTCACAGGCTTGAAAAAGACCAGAGGCAAAATCAACACGCTTCTCAAGAACTGGGATCACAGCTGATATGACGGTTTCCAAAATAGAGCGCAGTTAACAATATGCTGGATCATGTGAACACAGTGGGACCCTTTTACTGATATATTACAGTCTAGCTATAATATGGAAACAACTATGGCTATCGCAGGACTTTATGAGCACATGACAAAAAGCCCTTGGAAACAGACCATGTGTTTGAGTATGTTGTTATTTGTGTTTGCTGCTCAAATATTCTTTCAGAGCTCTGACCTATATATTTTCTTGTCTTTTTCTTAGAAAGACAGAACCATTACACCACCTTAATAAAAGCTCATTATTTTTTGCTTGATGTCCAATATAGCAAATATCTAGGGCAAGTTTGAAGCAGCGCTATCAGTAGTTTGTTTGACTTTGCCAGACAAAGTAAGATATCAAAGTGCTTTATAGGATGAATACCCACATTAGTATAGGACTTAAAATGTGGGGTGAGCAACAATCCCCTCTCTGTTTTGCAATATCTGAAGTTGATTTTCACACATGTGCGCACACACTTAGGTTAGACACCAAATCAACAGTAGGCTCTCTGCTATGGCAACAAATGCAATGCTATTTTGTGTTTACAATGTGGGTGTATAGCTCAGTGTGAGACTTAAAAATGAATCTAAAATCAGGTACTGTAGCTCTAACCTTTAGGACAAAAACAGTACAACCAACCAGTCAAGGGGTCACAGCCATGGTGCCATGAAAATAATAGTTGAGCTGACATTCCTGTCACTCCAAAACAGGTCTTACAATCAAGCATTAAATGCGAGGGAAAAACAACTAGAGCGACCCCTCTGTGCCAACAACAGGCATATTCAAAAACAGGATCATCATATCTGTGAAACCAACACTTCTTCACTCTCAAGGGAGGAAGTATGGTAGGAAAAAAACAACAAATGAAATGACTTGCGTGCTACCACAAGCTAAGATTGGGGCTGTCGACATTTCAAAAGCAAGGTTAATTATGCATTGTGGATGGTTGCTTTGAGTTAATCTTGAATTTAGGTTACAAACTAAAGTCCTATTCAACATAGGGCTGTTGATGTGTAATGGTTAAACCTAAACACACAAAAGTAAATGATTGAATTAGTTAGATGACGAGTTTGGCTAACCATACTAACGTTAAACGGTTGAGCCGGTTATGCTACCAACATTTTGTTTCATGTTAACACAAAAGTAACTCCGTCAAACGGGATCATGTGCTGACTGTCACTATAATAAAAAGCGACCCACTTTACCTCAGTGAATCCCTATTTCAAGGGGAAACAAGGCCATATGAAAGAAAGTTTTGATGTTTTGATGATGGTAACACTAAAATGTAATAATCCTGCTTGAGTGGAGTTGGTTTAAAGTTGAACAAAGAAAGGGAGACTTATCACAGTAATGCTAAGGGAGAAACAACGGTCAATTAACGTTAGCTAGTTGACGTTACTGTTACCTGCTGTGGTTGAGGACGGTAATTTTTTTTTTTTGGGGGGGGGGGGGGGGGGGGGGGGGGGGGGTGTTAGCCTTTGGGCTGTCCTCCGTTAGTAAAATAAAATAGATGTAGGCTAAATCTACCAGCTAAAGAACAATAGAAGACTGCTAGCTAACATTAGCTCACTCACCTTAAAATAACCACCCTCGTAGTGTGTATTTGGGGGTCCGAATATCGCTACTTCCCAGTTGTACATGTCCGACTCGTCCACCAAAGTTATTTTGAACCCTTCGACCGGCTCGTCTTGGAGACTTTTCATCTCTAGCATTAGTGCTTTTTGTGAACTGGCTACATGATGTCCATGCTGAGCCATATTCCACAACGACTTGTATAAATATACGTTATCAGCAACCCCACCACAGCTGTGACTGCGAACAAGGATAAAGCTAGCTCGGTTACGTTACAAACAATAAGCTCTCAGTAAAATATCGAAGCCCTTCGCACAGGAACGCGTTAACGTTGGTTTCCGTTGGTGTGGTTCCGAAACAGGATCTAAAAATCGCGACTGGGCTTTATTTGGTCAGAGCTAGTGCTGCTTCCTCTGTTGTTGTGAACAATCCCGGGGAGCCCCAGGTATTAACGACCATCTAAACCAACTGTTACCAAGCCAGACACTACCCGATTTCCGGTTTCAGCTTTCGAAATAGTCCCCTATTTATCTTTTTGAACAAGCGTTTTCTGTATTTAACGCCTCACAACGTCACCGAGCATCTATTTTTTATTTGTGTTCTTTACACCAAAATATTATTGAGATAACGTTATAGCATTCTTTCTATCAATTTTATTACGAATTTTTTATTTTCCGTTGTTTTTTTAAGTTATAAATTAAATGCAACCCCTCAGCCAAAGATAACTAATTCTGCTACAAGTAAAAATGAACCTGTTGTCAAACTACATGTTAAAGCTAAACGTTTTCTCTACTTTCTTTCTTCATTTCGCCTGACCTTTGAAGTACACATCTACAGTTTACGCTTTGAGTGGGGGTTTTATTTTGAAAGTTAAAACGGGAAACGTGTCCCAGTTAGTTAGCTTAACAGTGGTGCTAACGAAACCTAGCCTGTCTCCTGTTTCGGGTGTGTTGCAATCACACGGAAAACGAGGTCAGCTGGGCGACGTTTGCGTTCAAAGAAACTACTTCTACATAAAACAATAAAACCGAAAACGCGGCGTTGTCAGTTGAACTTTACTCAACTCAGCTGTTCGCTGTCAGTCAATTAAGGTCTCGATTACTTCGGCTGTCATGCAAGGCTTTCTGGGAATTGAAGTTCAAAGCAATACATCTTATTTGATCAAACGTTTAAGTGTTAATGGGCCAAATAAAAAATTATGACACCACACACACACTATTATGATACCCATCTTTTGTCTCCTCATACAGACCATAACATATTAAGAGTAAAGTTTGTAAAAGTATAGGGGTTTTGTATAAAGTTAAAGATGTTTTAGACTATTCTTCGTTGCATGTGTTGTACAATTCCCTAATACTCCCATATTTTGGATACTGCACAGAAGTCTGGGGTAATACATACCCTAGTAACAGAAAACCCTCTGTTTTTGTTACAGAAAAAAGCATTAAGGATCATCAACAAGACAGGCTACAGAGAACACACCAATAGTTTATTTGTAAATTCTGGACTTCTAAAATGCAAAGATTTGGTCGATTTGAAGATTTTGATTTTCATGTGGAAAACAAAGCAGAGAGTTCTGCCTATGGTTTTACAAAATTTATTCACTCTCTATCAGAGGAAGATGGCCATAGAAGGCAATATTATTTTCATTATTTTATAACTCTTTTCACACATACTACACAAAAACAGATGTGTTTGTCTATTTACGGAGTTAAACTGTGGAACACCTTGGAATATGAACAAAGGAATTTTATAGATATATATCTATCTATCTCTATCTCGATAGATAGATAGATAGATAGATAGATAGATATTTATTGTTGGTCTGAAAAAAGCAAGCCAAACAAAATGTTGTAAAACGGCATGAACTAAATAAATAAATACACACACACAAAATATATTAAACAATTTGGCATGTGGGTGCTTATTGGTTTACGGCAACATGCACACACAAAAACAACACTACAGCAGCTTCATACAGCCTTTATTTTTAATTAGGGTGGACTTCCTTTAAAGGGAATGTAGATAATTTATGTTCTCCCCTTTAAACATTTACATTGTACAGCTTGATCATCGAATATGGAGAAATAAAAAGACAGGACCTTCAAAAATCAGAGTCATACAAGAGTACATTTCAATGTCACAAGCCAAACTTGGTAAAATAATTCACTACAACCGAACCTATAGAGAATTAAGACAGCGGGTAGCCTCTCAGTACACTGCTTCACGTGACCTGTTCTACTGAAGGTATTATTCGGAGCCCCATGCCCTCAGTGTCATGACACCAAACAGAACCCCCCTTCCTTACCCTGTGTTTAATAATTTAAAACATTCAACGTTATCACTTTTGTTGTTTTTTTAAATTGTCTGAACTTAGAAGAGGAAAAAAAAAAACAAACAAAACAAAAACACGATACCTTCAAAAAATAAAGAATGGTCAAGTAAACCTCATTAAAAAAAGATAAAGGAGAAAAAAGGGCAAAATGGAATGGCAAGTTATTGTTTGTGTAAGCACGTCAATAGAAGAGAAAATAAAGGGAAATAAAAAAAAGAGTACGTTCCTATCATGCAATATACAAATTTCAATCAAATATTATGCACAGGAAAAATGATCAGAATCAGGACAATGTATGATTAGGGGAGTCGTTTTCAGTTTCACTTGATACCTGTCATTTTTAGGAACAGGGAATACATACATACTTATTTTCTATTGACATTCCTGAAATACAGCAGATCACGTCTGTATTCAGACTTTACTACTGGACAGAAGATCACATGGAATGGCTGACCTGATCTTCAGGTCACAGACATCATTATCATAGTTATCTACAGAGATGTGAACAGGGCCCTACCAGGTAAATATGATGAGACGCTACCAAGTCAGTTTTTTTTTGTTTGTTTGTTTTTTTTTAAATCTTGCTACTACTAGGTGATATCGTGCTGAACCGGATAGTGAAGTGACTTCAGACATGAATGTTACAAAGTAAAACATCAAGTACCTCGGAGGTCTAAGAGGAGGCCGTTCATGTTCATCATAACATAGCAACGCACAAAAAAGTGGCAAGGCAGTTTTTGAAAGGAGCAGGATTGGGATTTATCTGGGTACACGCTAGCTGGGCATCAGCCAGCCCGGGTGCAGCTACCTGTGATGCAGACGTCAAAGTGGAACAGGCGTAAAACGTTTCACATGAAGACAGACAAAACTGCTTTCTGTTGTTGATAGAATGGATACTTCCTAACAGTGGAGGTCATGTCGCCTAATACTGAGTGAAAGGGGAACCTAAAACTACTTAAATAGTCTCTGGTTTCAGAGAGAACTACTTCAGCAACCTGATATGCAGACCACCTGGTTTTAAAAATAAAAGACAGGTTGATAGTGTAACTTTGTCATCCCTTAGCCAGTCAGTTTTATTTCTTTCAGAGAAAAAAGGCAGGACAAGGATGTAACATGGGCAGCTCTCTTTATCCCAGATTCTGTCACTAACTTGACCATGTGGGGATGCCAACGAGGGCCCCTCAGCACCATAGCGGTTTCATAGAAATAAAAGTATCCTATGTATTACAATAATATAACATCTTCTATAGAACTAAACCATCAGTGAGTTGAAGAGGAGGCTGATAAAAGGTGGTGCTGGCCTTACACTGTACAATTCTTCTCTGATGCCATTCATTTATTCTGTTTTCATACTCTCCTGTCTTCACTTTCTTCTTTGATTTCCAAAAGAAATTATATGTTGGAAGTTCTTATGGGGTGGGGCAAACTGTAGTGTGGTGGTGCTCTACAAGATGCGCTGGAGTAGCTCAGACTGCACGGCTAAGGCACAGAGCAAAACCACTGACCTACTAGACAAAATCACCCACAAGGATTCTGTTGAACTAACACTAGCAGAGCTAGTACCCTGCTCTGAGCCTTACCAGAAGGCAAGTAGGGCAACGGCTCTGAAAGAAGTTTAAAACCCATGCCATATATGTTGCTTTGGTTACATCTCTGCACTACTCTCACTGCAGTTGCTCAGTGTCTGGCCTTCTCCACGCCGCCCCAGGTCAGTGGTGGGTGAGCATGTTAAAAGTCCGCCGTTTTTCCAGCTAGGACCAGTCTGAAAAAGACTGAATCACATGTATTTTCCAGGCCTACACAGACGAGCAGCACGCACACCCATGTTTAGTGAGCAGAAAGAAGGGGGAGACAAAGGCGCAGACGGGCTTCACACAAGAAAATGAGACAAAAACAAAACAAAGAGAAAAAAAAAACCCAAAACAGTAAAAACACAATTCAACCATCAACAGCAAAAGTCCAGTTGTCAACATTACATTACATGACAGATTGAACTGCCGACGGAGTGTAGGGCGGAGAGGTACACAGGAAAGAGCGGAGGATGCAGGGCATCCAGAAACAGGAGCTCAGTACAGAGTCAGGGAGGAACAGGGTGGCTGAGTAGAGAAGACGGCGCATGTACACAGTGAGTCTGTAAAACAACTTAAAGTGTCGGGGTGTGACCACAGAGCTCAGAGGAACAACATAGGATGAGACACTGAAGAAGGTACGGGGAAAGAAATCTTGCGAATCTGAGGACTAATAAATAGGGCGACACTGGAAGTGCCAGCCGCAGTGTTTCGTAACATGATTGTGTTGTGTTTCAGCGAGGGGAGGGGGTGGCATGGAGGGGTCGGGGGCACCCTGGGGCTGTAGGACACAATCAGCACTGAGAGAAGGTCTGCTTGATCTCATCCAGCACATTCCCAAGCAGCGTCGGCTCGTCACATTTAGCGTCAATGGAAACTGTCTGAGCAGACTGGGAGGGAGACGAGGGGGGGGGGGGGGAAATCAAGGTCACAATCTGAAAGTCCACTTTTCAACAATTATAATTAATAATAATTGGTTAAGAAAATTTCAATCCCAGAGGATAAGGGAGGGCTTTCATTGGTTCACTTACAGTTTTGACCAGCAGACAGACATGGTGGCCCTGGATAGACCTGCTGTACATGGAGGCACAGGAGTCGATCCTCTCCACAACTAATAAGACAAAAGTGTCAATTATTCTTAGCCTTTCTTGTAAACTACATGGTTTACCATCACCATGACCACATGCTGCAAGTTAAAGTCACCCTCCCAGAAACATACTTAATGGGTCATAAATTCCTGACACACGCTTATTGTACCAGAGAAATGGTGGTGGAAGCAGATCCTGGCCAGTAGGTGGTGGAAGGGCATGACGACTCCTTCCAGTTTGACAGAGCTGCACTTAAGGTCACCTGATTCCAGCAGCTTTGCAAACGCATCGCTGGCCAATCAAAACAAAAGAGAGTCAGCTTTCTATTTCTGCTCAGCAAAAACATTAAGAGCTAAGAAGGCTCAGAAATGAATCGGCAAGTGTTTATTGAATTTACTGCAGATATTCAAGGTCCCCAAATGATAAATTGTAAGGTTTTTGGTGACCCACTTACTTTTCCTTCAGTGCTACCATGAATTTCCAATTTTACACAGAGAAATATAGAAAACTAATGGGGTGGATTGACATGAAATCTATTGAACCTATTCCTGCTTTCCATAGGATGACCCATTATAGGCACATTGCCATACAACGTTTTCAGCATTTACAGTCCCAAGGGGAAACCCTTGGATTTTAATGATTGTCCCGATGAGCCCCTGAAGACTATAAAACTTGTCCGTATTTATTTTGTGTCTCAGGTAGAAATGTAATACACCAACCTGTAGCAAGGAGTAGTGATTAGGTAGGAGGTGCAGGTAAAGTGCAGTTTGAAGTCCAGTTTCTCATGAGTGGAGGAGTCCTCATTCTGTGGGAACACAACAACAAAGGCAGATATTCAACAAAGTAACATGGCACTTGATTGATTCTCCTCTGGTAAAGGGTTAGTTACTCAAATGAAACCTGGAACTGGTAATGATTCCTTGTCACGCTGAAGTACACAGCTTCTATACCACTACACCGCTCTGCTGCCCCCCAAAATGTCTTTATCGCATAATTGGAATCAATAAAATTTGAACAATTACATGAACAGATCTAACAGTTACCAACACATTATGGAAGCTATAACTGGTTTCAAATGTGTTACCAAAACAACCAAAAAGAAACAGTGAATCGTGTTTATTTTCGTGTGTGTGCATTTTCCTACTGACTTTTACTATGAAGGTGAGGGTTCCCTTCAGTTTCTGTGGCATTACGATGCTCTGCACAGTGAAGACAAATCGCGCCTCATTGGACACCCCTGAAGCGCAAAAGAAAAGATCACGGTGAGGTTTTAAATAGATCTGAAATGTCAGTGTAGCTAATATAAAAAGCTTCCTGCTGAAGTACACTTCCAATTTTAAAATGAGTGATAACCTAATACAAAAAAAATGGGTTGCATGTGTGTGTAATGTTGAGTAAAACTACTCTTCTCTTATAAACCTATAAGCATTTTGCAGATAATCACTGACCAGGTGGGAGTTGGAAGGGGACGGTCAGGCCATCATGTGGACCAGACCCCTCTGGCCTCTGCAGCTTGGAGTTGAGAGAGTCCAGGACATTGAACTCCATGGATTTGAGGAAGCTGTCACACTTGTTTTCAAATATAACCGACACCACCACCTGACTGCCATCCTGCAGGTTTCCCTGGATGTCATAAACCTTAGCAAGAAGGAAAATTTATTTATTATTATTATTAAATACATGTATTTGCTCCGGGAATGACTAAACTCGAGCCATCTAAAACTCCCGTTGTATTTAAAAAAAAAAAAAAACAGAGCGCTGATGAATTTAGAGAAGACATACTCTAAACACAGCAAACCTGATTCATAAACCCAATACGAAAGCACACATCACCGTTTCCAAGAAACCGTCTGAGCACAAGGAGAAAATCACAAGGACAGAATCATTCTCAGAAACTGATGCATCACTGACGTAGTCTGGCTCAGAGGCCAATTTGTGAAGAGCAACGAGAACAGAGAGAAACACATCTACAAGAGAGTTTTAATAATATTCTGTCACTGACAGAACTAACCAGTACCTGATCAGCATCCTCCATCATCTTTAAAGAGAGGGAGAGAAAAGGAGAGAACTGCATACATTGCTTTTTTTTACTGCTACTGTCTTAGATAATGTTTGCATCAATATCAAAAGTATAAACTTTAGCAATAGCATCATTTCCACATTTGCCTCTGCAGAAGAATGGTGTAAAGGTTAGAATTTGCTTAATATTAAGGGAAAATTCAGGTTTTTCCACAACCTACTACTGGTTCTAATAATTTTTAAATGCAGATATGGGTATGCAGTGACACAGCTGCACGACAACAGAGAGACAACAAGAGTTGATAAAGACAAACATCACACGTGGTCATTCAGATGATCAAATACATTTGTCCCTTTCAGCAACCAGATAAAAGTGTGTGTTTTAATCTAGCAAGCAAACACATGTCCAGTGCAAACCTTATCACGCTTCTATATTATGAAGTCAATGACAGAATGTTATCATGATTAGATCAAGTAGTATTAATGGCGGGAACAGCCCTGTCGGAGAAGCATACAGCTTTGGAATTAAATGTTATTATGACCAAAATGAGGCCAAACGGTGGACAAAACTACTAACAATTATGAGAGACTAGTCATTAAAGTAGCAGCATCTCAATCGCCATCACTCACCATCTTGATGTAAGAGTTTTCAGCCAGCAGGCAGTAATTGGACATGGGCTGAAAGGGGAGAAGAGCTCAGGTCAGACCAGGCATTCTCTGTCACTCAGTATGCTAACTAGGCAACAGGAGCTGGTTCTACCTAGCTGATGCACAACAAGCAAGGCAGAGAGTGTGTGTGTGTGTGTGTGTGTGTGTGTGTGTGTGTGTGTGTGTGTGTGTGTGTGTGTGTGTGTGTGTGTGTGTGTGTGTGTGTGTGTGTGTTTTAAAAACACAACGTCAACCAAAACACTGACCGGCAGAGGCTCTTCCTCCTCGACAGTGCCATTCTGCACAGACTCCTCTCCACCTCCGTCACTGTGGTGATGATGGTGATGGTGCTTCTTCTTCTTTTTCTTCTCCTTCTCTTCCTTCTCCTTTTTCTGCTTTTTCTTCTTGTGTTTAGATGACATCTTATCATTGAGGACCAACAAGGAAGATGGAGACATTGTTTTTTTTTTTTTTTTTTTTAAGAGGTTCAAAATGAAGTGTTAAAGAAGCATTGTTACTATAAATATTCATTTAACAACTGGCAGGTCTCTTGTGCATCATTTACAAAAACTTGTGAGAATAAGAGCTGCCACTGTGCTGCATCCTGTGAGGTCATAGTGAACTAGAATCTCTAGCACTGCAGACAACTTTCTACTTTGCAATCATCGGTAGTGACTCACAGTCTCCTTCTCAGCGTCTTTGGGCTCATCGGGCTCGGAGTCTGGCGCTGTGCCAGAGGCCGCCTCAGGCACGGGGGCTTCTTCTGCTACTGTTGCTGCTTCCTGCTCACACACACACACACACACACACACACAAAACACATGAAAGTATTAGCAGTGAGCAACTATAGCATATAACACATACAGTAGTGTTTGCCACTTCTGCGTTGATAGGGGTAAGTGAAGTTAGTGAGCTCACTCAGTCATTCAAAAAAAAATAAAAAATTCATTCATGATCAGCTGCAACCTGCTGAGCTCTGTGACACCACAAACATAAACCTGATTTGCTAAACCAAGAGCATCACACTCAAGACTACTAACCAGCCACATGACCTAAACCACAAATGAGCCCGCCTGTGAAACCAGCAAGTATGTTATGTCTGTAGATATCTGTACATGTGCACTGGCTGTGTTTTGGGACCGCTGGATTGACTAAATCTTTTAGCAGCAGCTACAGCCTGATTTACAGGATCCTAGTGGCAGCCTACATACATGCTACTGTAAGCTCCCTAAAAGTCAAATTCTCATCTGTAATGCTAGTGTGACTAAACAACACAAAAACAAGCCTTCCACATGGACATGTTGTCGCATGTCTTTAAAAAGGTCATGTTTCGAGGTCAGGTGCTTTTACTTTGGGGCTTACAGCTCAAATGATTAACAGAATTCCTAAGACACAAAAGTTTAAATTCCTGACAGAGCTAGTTTTACTGAACACAAATACCTACAGATGAGAAGGTATGTAATGCGCAAAACACAGTTTGTGTTGAATGTCAAAAGTGATCGTGTATGGTTAAAGGAATAGTGTGACATTTTGGGATATACAATTTTTCACTATTGTTGAGAGGTAGATGAGAAGATCAATACCACGCTCATATCTGTCCATTCATATGTGTATCATTTAGTGTATCCTTGAGGTCTACCAAACACATTGAATGCATCTCCTCCTTATAAAACATCTGCAAAGCAGGTTTTCCCCCCCCCCACATTTGAAATCCTGAATTGTTTTCTCTGTGTTCACTAGCTAGTGTTCTTCTTCACTGCCTTTGTTGGCGCATTCCTAAATTTTCCCCGCACATTAGCTTGAAATCTGTGGCAAGAGTGGGTATCGTCCGTGTCGTCCGTGCATGCCTGCATGTTTGGAAAAAACAAAACGGGGACGCATTTATAAAAACGTTGCTCTAGAGCACTAGTAGTGGCCAAAAAACCCTCAAGGCACCTTTAAATGTACATTACTTTTTTGTGGGGATTTTTGTAAAAGATGTTTTCTTTTTCTCTGTGTACAGTTGTGACACAAACAAAAAATGAGCATGACCTCGCATGTGATCATGAAGGAAGCATTCAGGGGACACATGTGGTGACACGGCGGCGACAGGAACAAAAAAAAAAAGAAAAAAAAAAAAAGGAAAAGGTACCTACTCCAGGCCACATTGCAGGGAACCTCTGCTCACTTGTCAGCACCACCAACACAACAACAACAACATCTACTTTGACCTCAAGACCGACACAACACCCAGCGAGCACAACAAAAGCTGAGGAAGAGAACTGGCATCGTGAGACAAATCCACACATACTGTGCACACAGACACACATTTACACATGCTGGAAAACAGAGGAAGGCTGGAGAATGACAGAGGGAAGTTATGTGACCTGTGAAAGAGAGGGAGTCTTGTCAAAAAGGTGAAGAGTGGAAAATGTAAACAAAAACCCAACAAATCAAGAGGCAAAAACCAAAGTATGAGGTAGATCAATAAAACGAGAGTTGTGAAAAAGAAACGTATAAACTGGAGAGATGAGGGGAGGAGGGGGAGAGAGAGAGGAGAGAGAGAGAGACAGACGACTCAACCTGGGTGTTAGAGGGCACTGGAGCGTTTGAGAGCCAGAAATCCAGATCCGAAACCTAGAAGAAGGGGGAGGGGAGGGAGAGGAGTGCGAGGAGGTGAGAGGGGTGAGGGCCAAACAGGTTCTGTATCTTTCTACTATTCATGAAAATGGATACAGAGATAACACTGTTCTATTTCATGAATAAACCAAGTATTTGGCAAGAGACACTGCATAGTCAGCTACAAGGTAACTGATACTTGATCCCTGAAGCTGATTGAAAGACACGCTGGGAAGAAGCAATGGGAGCACTGAGTCAATGAAAATGATCAAAACATATTTATTTGCTTGTAACCTTTTAGCACAAATTGTAGACAACGCATAAGGATATTCTTGAGCCAATTTACATCAGATTTCTGGATCAAATCGGTTGCTAGGTAGGAATCAGTCTCGCTCCACCCATTTTTAAGGACATACCTCTGCACTGGTGGAGGTGGGCAGTGCAGCGACCTCATTGGTTTCTTCTGACTGGACCGCAGGCTCTTCCACCTGACCGCCAAGAAGATCCTCCCCCTTTTCTTCATGTTTGTGTTTCTTCTTCTTCTTTTCCTCTTTGCTCTTCTGCGGAAAAACAAGAAGATAAATTCAGCTCTGTGTCACAATAAGGTTGAGAACCACAACCACCGACTCATCACACCATAATGATTGATAGCTCCTTGTTGCCCCCCAGTTAAAACTGCTCCTTAAATCGGATTTACTGGTTTTAAGAAGCAGTTTCATCACAGAATGAGGTGAGTGTGTGCAAAATCCTGGTAATAAAAAAGTACATTTCATCTTCACCTTCCTATCCCTTTCTTTATCCTTCTTCTTCTCTCTCTTTTCTTTGCTGCTCTTCTTTTTGGGCTCCAGGGTGGCACTCTCTGCGTCTCCATCTTCTGCTGGGCTTTTTGGAGCCTCTGCTGCACGGTGTGACCTGACCGGTAGCTTCTCGCTGTCAGCAAGTGGCCTGGACAAAACAAAAAAAAAAAATGCATTTTGACTGTTTTTAGATGAGCACTTATGGAGGTTAATATGGCCCATCTGGAGTTAGGGCCATCATCTGAAAAATGTTTATTACTTTTATTTTTCAGTAACGGCCAACACGGGTTGTAGGGTGCAGCAGTCCACCGTATTCAGGCACATATTCTGCACTTTGCAGCAGCCAGGTCTCATTCAAAGCACTGAGGTGGGAACAGTGGGAATTCCCTGACAGCTAGAAACTATACCAAAAAATACCTCCATGTCAAACTCATGAGAGCTGTCAAGTTTATTTCCCCAAGCCTGACCCTTTAAAGCAGTAATGACATGCACTGCAGCCCCCTGCTGGTTATTCTGCGTGAAGACACACTGATATGCGGTAATCATGCTTGTACATTTTTATCTTTATCTGCATTTATTGTTTTATATGTACTTTTCTATAAATAACTAGTCTTTGGTTTAGATGGTTTAAACCTTTCTAATGTAGGAAGTTCAAAATGTGTTTTTTTTTCTAAAAGTCCTGCACACACACTGTACTCATGAACTATAGAAAACAAAACAAAACAGGAACGTTTTTAATTAGTTCTTTGTGTGTTTGCTTGTCTATATAAATATCACTAATGTTTTATACATGGAGCTGTTTCTAGGATTGTTCTGTGTTTGAACCTTGACAACAAAAGAGAAACCAGGAAAAAAAAAGCTATACAAATATAAATGTCCGTACTACAGACAGTAACCTCCAGATTACAATAACTCCTGCACAAGCTCTACTCATCTTCATTTCTTGTCGAAAACACGAGTTAAACTTAAACTAAAATCATTTTAAGTGATCTAAATCATAACACTGGTCTAAGGGCATGTGTGATTCACATTTCTACCAAGGGCAGGCAAGGAGTATCCCCAAAAACAGCTAGGAGGCATGGCAAGTCTACCAAACTCAAATGAGGGGGATCTGGGAAATGTAAGCAAAACAATTATAGTACCTAGCCCATGGGATAAGTTTCCTAAAAGCTTATGGATGCTGATAATCTTTTCCAAAGTGCCAAAATGCTTTCAGTAGCCTATTCCAGGAGGATAGGTGGTGATAGATCACATCCTGAGAACATCAGCAGTGGCCACTTAGAAATGATCCTATTGCTACATACTCAACTCTTCTTTCAGGAGAGGTCATCTTCTTTTAAGGAATCATAGACCAGTTTGTTAAGAAACAGAGTGATATGCTGCTGATATTGTCATGGTTATAGAAGTTTAAAAAAAACAAGCAGATAAGCAGGTAAGAGAATGGATATTGTACTAGGCTAAAATGAACAATAGATATTAAAAGTAGAGGGAAAAGAAGAGGTAGTAGCAGGTACTGCAAACTCCAAATGAGGAAAGTAAGGGCAGCTATGTTAGTAAGAGGAGCAAGACAGCTATTTAGAGAGCGAGCGAGCGAGCGACAATCCATATACAATCAGAGCCCAGGTCGTGTGGCTGAGGTGCTACTCACCTGCGCCTAGCCGTTTCCACCAAGCTGCCCACACAAAGAGGCAGTAATGGGTGTGTGTAGGCATAGAAAAGAGGAAGCAGAAAGCAGAACGCCATGAGGAGTGAGAGGAGGGAAAGAGCCGAGTCACATCAGCAGCGAAACTATGGCCTGGGATGTCAGGATAAATGCTAAGAAAATATCCACAATGTCAGTGTTGCTCAGCTCTAAATTTGGACTGAAAACCAAAATTTCAATGATTGGTTGATTGGTACAGTCAGATATGTGAAAGACAAGTTTCAGCAACTTTATTATCATGTCCTTAAATTAGATTTAGGGGGATATTGGCAGAAATATTGCCCTTTATATCTACAGAGTCCACCATGTTGCACCAGTGTTTCTACAGTAGCCCTGAACGGACAAACCAAACACAGGCTCTAGAGAGGCAGACAATGGCAATGCAGAAGAGGGTTATTAGTTGGTTGCAATATGCAACCTCACCACTAGATCCTACACACTGGTCCTTTAAATTTCCATGAGTGTCCATGAGCACATGTAGAATTCGGATGTACACAGTGTGGACTCACTTGTCCAGGTCGATGTCCAGGGCTTTATGTGGGTCATTGGGGTCTTTGTCATCATCGTCACTGGGTAAGGCATTCTGAAGTAATGAGAAGGTGAAATCGATAAAACAGAGCTAACAACTTTCTAACTAAATCTATATCCACAACACACGAAATGTGAAGAGCTCTGTTGAGATATTGACTGCCAGTCTCAGCCGTCTCAGAGCTGTACCTCTGGCATCTCCTCGGTAACAATGTCGACCATGTGCGCAGGCGTGATGTCCTCCTCACTCTCTGGGCCCGAGTCATGTTTCTTCCCTCGTCCGCTGCGCTTTTCTTTCCTCTTCTTCTTCTCCTTCTTCTTCTTGTCCGCTCTCTCCTTCTGCCGTCGCTCCTCCTCCAGTTTCACGTACTGGTCAGACATAGGCAGACCTGTGGGACAGAAGAAAGGAATATGTATTGTCGTATTTTAATAATAAAAGACACACAGATAAGGAGAAGCAAAACAGTCTAATTTTGAACATGAACTGTACAGCATCTTAATTACATTATAGCATGACTTCTAGCATAAAGTAAGCCATTTTGATTTCAGTATGATTGAAAAATTTCGAGTGTGAAATTAGAGTTTTGTGGTAGTGTTAAAACAGTGTGTCCCACCTGGGACTTTGAGAGGCACACTGAGGTCAATCTGCACGACTGGGATGTGCTCGACTCCAGGGGCTTCCTGGTAAACCTACAGAGACAAAACATTCATTTACAACATTTGCACATAACACGCGCCGTTTGTTGTAGTTGTACTATAATAATTACTTATAGAACTAAGGTTGTAAACAGACTAAAATTAACAAGACACATGTACTAAAATGCAGCATCGTGATGACTGGGTATACACACCTTCTGAGAGGACGGGGAAGCCTTGATGTAGAACGGGTTGTTGGCTTGCTCCTGCTTTCTGGCTTCTCTCCTCTAGGAGCGGAGAAAAAACAGTTGTATCAATTAATCAATGAAGGCACATCACATGGGAAGCCAGCTTTACAGTGCAGCTCAGAGAAAGTCAATACTGTTCTGAAGATAAGGACTGCATGATTATGTCTAGACTGAAAACACCTTTATGTGCAATTGTTGCATTGCAAATGAATGTCTGGAAAATTTCCAGTTACAAGTGGTGGAAATGTTTTCATGTGGGTAAAAAAAACCCTGCATAAACAGAACCTGCAACATACAACTGCACACTTTTATTTGTATGTTATAAACAAAACAGTTAAAAAGCACTCATCGACCGGCTCACCCTTGCCAGCTCCTTCTCGTCCACCTCTGTGTGACGAGGGCGGGAGTGTTTGGGCTCCTCCTTGGCAAAAATAGCTTTGGGCTGCTCATCCTCAGACTCGCTCTCAGATGGAGGCTCGTTGATCCAGGCATCCAAGTCCAGACTGGGCAAACAAACGCAGTTACGCCTCGCTGGTCAAGACTCAGAGACTTACATGTACGCACTGAAGTTTAAGCTAATCCTGCTGGTGGATCATAATGGTGTGAACAAGTGCAATGTGTTTTACTCAAAAAGATTAGTTGTCAAACTATGTAACAATATATTTGTGTGTGTGCGCGCTCCTTGTGGGCTAACTCACCCTTCAGGAACAGGCACTTTCTTCTGTGCCTTGGGGGCTACAGGGTTGAGTTCTCCAGCAAATAGAGCGCTGACTTCCTCCGCTATTTCTACGTCCTTCTGTTGCAGTTTCTGGATATACTTGACCAGCTGCAGAATGCAAGACGCCTGAGGACATGACAGAAGGTGACGCAGACATGGAGTTTAGCAGAGGTATTTATCAGATTTGTACGTAGTGGGTAACCTTGTGAGGTATATAATGCCAAATGGTAAAGGACAAAGCATCAATATTACGGTTTTCGACCTATATGCAAATCAATCTTACCCTCTCCTGCACCTCCAGGTTGGCGCTCTGGACAAACAGTGGCAGCCTGTCTATCATCAACTGGCAGGTTTCCTGTGATGCTGTGCTGTCCGTGTTCCCCTCCTGGCTTTTAAGCACGGTGGCAAACAGCTTGGCTGCGTTCTGCACATACACTGCCTGGATGTGGCCGGGTAGGGTGGCCACCTTAGGCCGCAGCATTGCCTCCAGCGTCTGCATCGGGTTCTCCAGGTGTCTAAGAAGTAGGGGTGAATTTAGAGAAAGTGCTGACTGAAAACTACATTGAATTACAATACTGGTGCAATGTAGCACCATAATATGTAATATTTCATGAAAAGAAGTTTCAGGTATTCCTGATTTGATACTGTTGCTACGTCACTGTCTATGTTATGTAGAAAGATTCCAAACTAACCATCAAATCAATCAAAGAGGTTTGAATACGCCTCCACCAAATGAAATAACCCACACATCTGAAAATACCGTGATATTCCATACATTTTTATCACCAATGGGGACCATATTACTCATTTAAAGGTTCAGTGTGTAAGTTTTAATGGCGTCTAGTGGTGAGGGTTGTGAATTGCAACGTGCTCCTCGGATGGTCCTATTTAGTCGTTCTTCCGACTTCAGTGTGTGTGCATGTGCTCTAAAGTCGGAATGTGGAATCAACATGGACGCTACTACAACGATGTGTTGGATTAGCATTATCAGAGCATATAAACAACACGAAGACATCTAGTTCACTCAACATGGACAGCAAATTAACAGTTATAACCATATTACAAATTACTTGTTTGCCAAATAAGTATACAGAACTTTGATTTGTGCAAAATCAAAGTTCTGTATACTTCTTTATGTCCCATATACACTTTATTCCTCTTTTTGCTTAAAGATTTAAGGAAAAAAAAAAAAAAAAAAGATTCTGATTATTCCGACACCACATAAATGCATCACTCACCTCCTGCTTTCAAGCACGCAGGGGAAGCTACAGTAGCCGACATGCTCTGTTGGCTTTGTGCTAAATAACGCGTGTGGGCCTCCATTTGTCCGAATTTCTCTTATTTTCTTACTTCTAATACGCCAGACTGCTTCGAGTATTACTAACGTTACTTGTTATTCTTCTTCTTCGTACGTATTCAACGTAGTGACAAAACGCGCTCTGAAGAGACGTTTTTCCATTTGGGCTACTGTAGAAACATGACAGCGCAACATGGTGACGTCCATGTAAGAGGACCAGCGGTGTATGGAGATAGAAATTCCCCCTAAATATTACACACTGAAACTTTAACATTTGAAAAAGTAAGTTGTTTGACAGGTAAAAAGATAATACAAGTGTCACTGAGTCCAATTCAGAGAGAAATATTAGCATCGCTGTGTGTGTGAAGAAAACAAAAGATTGTGTCAACAGTCAATCACGTCAAGCTGCCAGGGTTGGACTAGCTTGTACTTGGATGATAAAAGAGTAAGGAAGGAGGTGGGGAGCACAGTATCTGAACCAAGCTGTCAGTTATTTCCCTATGGATTCATTGTTAAAGGCAGCTGGGGTCATAAGATATCTGTCATGACATTTTTATGCAGGGTTGCTTCAAGTTTACCTTCCCTATTTGCTACCTTTTTTACAAGTCTACTTTTACTTCTGTCAGCTCATATCAGTGTTTGAAAGTGTGCATCCCACTGAGAAAATAATAAAAAAGTAAATGAACGCACTCAGAGAATTCACCACAGATCCAGGCTGCCGCGTACAACACTTCACAGATGCCCTTTCGCTGCACGTTGCCTGTCATAAGGTGGGCGTTGTCCAGCAGAGTGGCCATCTGGGCAACAGCAAATACCCGGATGGCTTTGACCCGAATAGCCACATCCAGCATCTGAGAGGCGATGAGGTGGCCATGCCGTGTGCCCTCTAATCGGGTCAGCTCCACCAGGATACTGATGTACCTGTCATGCAGATATGAAATGGTGCAGTTATAAATCATGTCACAGAGTGGAAAATAACATTAATATATTATATGGAGTGGAGTACAAGGTGAGGATCAGGCGAGACTGACCATTCAAAGTTGGTGATGTACTGGTAGTTGCTCTGGCTGCAGATGTCGATGATCTTGGTGAGCAGTTCATCTCTGTATGTGGTTCCTTCTGCTTTGTCCACATGCAGCATCAGCTTCTTCACGATCTCCATCAAGTTCTTTTTGGATACCTGGTTAGAGCAGATGCCAGTTCAACAACCATGACATTTAAAATGCATGACCCTAACTTTTAAAAGATCATTTGTTTTCCTGAGGCAGAAAGAGACAGAGTCCTCAAAATAGCTTTGAAATTTAGAGATCAGCATTGACGATGTAATATCTTGCACAACATAGAATCGTCCATATTGCAAAAAATAAAAACAAACAAACACACACACCCCCCCACTGGCACTGAGTTTCTATACCATCTATCAGCAACTATGGCATTCCCTTTTGCTTTGCCTTTGCTTCATACCATGCCATAGAGCAGGTCCAGAGCTCTCAGGCGGATGGACTCATCCTTATCATCCAGACACTGGAGGATGAGGTCCTTATGAGACTGCACTGACTTGGGGTGGGTCTTCAGGATCTTTGACATAGCAAGCAGGCCCAGGTACTTCACTACAAAAAAAAAAAAAAAACATTTACACACACGGCCTTAGCGTATTTCAAAAACAGACATACATGCAGCCTTACCTCTCTGCACCCCATCAATAAAAGCATATTTACTTCTATGATGGATCTCCTGACGTTATTCTCTGCATTAACAAGTTTGTCATTATAATATTTTCTTATTCAACACCCTATCCTACATAAACCTGACTACCTTTTCTTGATTGTGACTGCACAACAAATACAATATCTGTTTGTTTTTTGTTTTTTTTTGGAGATCCAAAGTTCCAGATTTCTAGAGGACAGATAACTTTGAAACTGGACTACAAACATTTCAGTCTATACTTCACGTTTCTACATCTAGTCACTCTATAAAAAGGACAATATGAACAAATTATTAATGTGATATCTTTCATGGAATAATCTATAAAAGAAAAAATCATATGGAAAAGACACGAACTACATACAGGAAAGGAAAGGAACACAAAACAAACAGAACAATGGAAAGGACACACAAACACATACACACGGGACAACACGCACAGTAGTTTTTGTTTTGCTTTAACCGACGTATCACTGGCAGCTCTTCCTACTGACCAAGAAGATTTTTAAAGATTGAGAAATCTGCTGAATCACTGCCTTCAGTAGATCGTCTAATCTGGCAGAGACAAATGCCTCTCAGGTTCGCGGATCAATAAGTGTGTGCGCGTGTGGTAATGACCTTGGGGTGAGGTAAGGCCAGTCACTGCAGTGAATACCATTGTAGGCACATGGCCTCAGAGCAGCCGCAGGAGACACAGCCTCTGAATCGGCCTCTGCTATGGGAAAGTGACAGCAGCGGTTCACTGAAATGCTGCTTTCTCTCAGTGAGAAAGGCGTAACCGAGTGAGGAAATGTGAGACGCACATAGTAAAAGATCGTTTACTACACTACTTCCTTCAATTGAGCCTTTTTCCGGAGGGGGGTTCTGTTCATTGAAAACATAATGAAGATAATCATTACAGCCTTGTGTTTGTAACTTTACCTTACCAATTTGATCAGCAAAGTATCTTCACAATCCTAGAACCGAAAACTTCAGCTACTTTGCTGATCGATGTTTTGGAAACAAACAAAACCTTAAACTACAGGTTCACAGTTTGGGGTATTAACACCAGAGGTCTCTAGTCTACTACAAAACACACAACTATCTATGTATGGGTGTCCAGATAACTCGAATGGCTGGATGCAGTATGCTCAGCTCCACCTGGGAGTGTGCAATGGACTGTATTTATAGAGCCAAGCCCTGTGTTTGAAAATAGGAAACTGGAAACTTTGTCCCCTTTCAGACTGTAGCAACAAACCAGGGAAAACCTGCTGTAAGTTGTTCAAACTCTGTGTCATACACAGGCTTTGTATATGGGCATGGGGTAGATGTGACTTAAGTGAAATAGTATTCTAAGCAGGCCACCTAATTGCGAGTGGGAATGTAATGATGTTCGAGTTATCAGGAGTCATGGGGATCTACGTTTTTGTCGCCTAAAAGGGTGTACTGTTCCATAGTCAGAAACACGCAGACAATGAGAAAATGACACACTGCAGGCATTGACAGAGGGCTCACAGTTCTGGTCCGAGTCTTCTATAAGGATTCGCAGTTTCTGCACACAGAGCTGAAAGAGAAAGAAAGAAAGAAAGAAAGAAAGAAAGAAAGAGCAAGAGAAAAGGGGGGAGAAAGGGAGAACCATTAACATCCCTGTAAACCTTTCCACACCAGTTTCAGTCTTATCATACAGGCACACTTCAAAGAACAGAAATGAGACCAAAGTGTGGGAGATGGGGCTTATAATCAACGGTGATTTTTTCATGCACTACTGAAAAAAAAAAACCCAACTGCTTTATGAGTCTTGCTGGCCTGTCTGATTGCTGCTGTGTCTCTGATGAAAGCATGCATTGTGGTTCAACTGGAGTGGAAAAGGTTATGATCAACATCTAACCACATGAAAGTGCAGATGGTGGAGTGGACCTCAGAGGCTTACCTGGATGCTAGCACTGTGGTTAGGCATCCCAGAGGACAAGGAAATCAACACTGCAATGTGGGACAGAGAAGCAATTAGATCTGACTGCGAACTCAATGCAGATACGTAGATAACACGCAAATTCACATAAGAGATTCTGGCAGTGTTAACTACTATAATCAAACAAATATTTAGCTGAATGAGACCACTCCATGGCACAGATAATACCAGTACTGACCTGCAATCACAGTGTTGACACATTCATACAGCAGAGACATGGCAGAGGTACTGTGAGAGAGGAGGACGGGGTAAGAAACACAGTACAGATTATTATTGATATACTCGTCAGATCAAACTGCTTTTACAATCTGTGAAAAAAAGTTTTTAAATTGAGGGATTTTTTCCACACCTGTGGATTAGGTTTGTCAGAGGTTCAATCAGCTTCTTCCCCAACCGTGGCTCCAGAGGTGTGAGCGCACCAAACTGTAAAATAACAAAGAGCGCCATGACACACAGTGGAATCCTATCTTTTCCCATCCCATCTTTCATTGGGATAATGTGCTCCAATTTACTTTTATTATATTTGACTTTCACCAGAAGAACGGATGTGAAATTTTTGCTTTAAGAAAGAGGTGGTTCTGGTCACACAAATACAAATTGCTATGCAATGCAACCTATCATGTGAATTCGTAGCATTTTGGTCAACTAGTATCAATTCCTCTTTTATGACAGATTTATCACTGCATGGTATTGCGAGTGGCTTTGTGGTGCACAGTATATAGCATGTTGCTGTAGGTAGAGCAATATAAAACTACATGTAACATTTCTACATCAATGCAGAAACCCTGGTCTGTTTCCCGATGACTTACTAGCTTGATGATCTTAATGAGAACCCAGTTATTGGTAGAAGAGGTCATGAGTTTGAAGAAAAGCGGGGCCAGAGACAGGTAGTTCTTGGGATTTCTCCGAGCCAGCTCACAGATAACATTTACTGCTGCAGACTGGACACCTAAAGAGGAGAAAATATGTTAGACAGGAACAAAGGTGATCCAAAAATAAAAAAGTAAGTCAGCATAAACGGACAAAACATAATTTATTAAACATAGCTAAACTTTAAAATACTGTGACGTGTTTATTGGATTAGGGTGAATTAAGTATAGACATACAGTAAATAAGTGTGCCACCACTGGCACAGTCCTGCTTACATGTCATGAAGCCAGATAAATGTCCTGTGAGGTGCTTTGGTGACTGTGACTAGTTAGATATTCCCAGACAGCCCTGGCAGTATCACAAATGAGCCTTCCTTAATCTCATATTCTTAGCTGCTGAATAATTCATAAGGTTCAGGTGAAAGAGAACGCCTGTCCCCAGGAGTACCAGCAGAGTTTAGCAACCACGAATGAGAAAAAGCACATTTTGTCCAAACCAAGAGCCACAGCTAAGATTCCCAGAAAACAAACAAACAATTTTCTCTTCTTCTGTGATCTTTAATTGTGGGCCACAAGCTTCCTGCATAACTTTCCTGATACCTGGGTCTGGGTCCTCCAGTTTCTCTTTGAGCCTAGGGAAAGCAGGGCGCAGGGACTCTGGGTATTTCAGAAACACCTTGTACATGATCAACACCGCTTTCTTCCTGATGTAGGGTTTAGTGTGGGACATCTAGGGTGGGGGAAAAAAGTAAAGACAGTTGTGTTCAAGCTGTATAAAAGGCATAAGACCTCTTCTAAAGAACAAAACTAAAGAGCGCAAGTCCTTATTGGTTAACCTCTTGACATATTCTTCATGACTCACCAGTGTCATGATGTCATTAGCCAGGTCCCGAGCCAGGTCAGGGGTCACAAAACAAGAAAGGCCAGTGAGGGCAACACCTGTGTCATACTGGTTGGGGCTGCTGAGATCCTGTGAAAGGAAAAAATGTAAAGAAAATAAATAAATAATACAGCACAAAAGGCTGGCTAAGGGATGGGCAACAGCTGAAATCATGTTCTTAAGAGCGCGCAGAAGAAGAACCACAATGACCTTTCGGATCTGATTGGTTGTCAGCATGATGACGTCGGTGCTTTCGTGAAAGCACTGCGAGGCCGCCAGGTAGCCAATCCTCTGTTAGAAAAAAGAAGGAATGACACACTGTTTAACTGTGTAACTTCATTGACTATATTTCAGTATATTGCTATTATTATAAACATTCATCAACCTGCAGCAGCTCCATGGAGATTTACATGTACAGTACATAGGATCTGCTGTGACTACTCCTTGTGCTATTTTTTGGTTGAGTATCTATGTGGAGAAATTATCCTTAATGCTACAGAACAGGACAGTTTGTGAGACTGTTTGCATTTCAACAATAATTTCCTGGCAAATCTACACTTTGTAACATCATACCCATTAATCCAGAAAGTGACCTGGGTGAACTTCTCATTATATTCCAATCGTACCTTGTAGGTGAACTTTGAGGAGCTCATGACTTCAACGATGTTGAAAGCGGCCCAGCTGACATCGTAGCCCAGCATCTGAAGCTGTTACACAGAAAGGAAAAGAGACACAGAGAGACACAGAGAGACACAGAGAGAGAGATGGATGAATAAGAGGAGGAGAGGGGCTCTAAACTGTCCCTACGTTGCACAAAGAGGCTAAATGATTTGAGCTGAGTGTAAGCACGGACGCCAATTAAATCAAGCCATCTAAACCTAAATGTGGGCCCGGGCTATAAATAGTGATAGAATGCTTTCATTTATCAGACACTGTACACTATTTTCAATAAGTGCCGGCTGCTGAGAATTTGGCTGGGTGTTGACTAATCTCCAGCTTTAAAAACAAAACACGTACATGCAGCCTTGTACCTGTTCATTGTAGAAATGTGGCTTCTAACTGGTCGCTCCTATTTGCCCCTGATGAAGCCTTGAGCCGAAACAATGGGCTTTGATTCAGCACGATGCTGTTTGAATAGAAAAGATAATATACAAAGAACGACGTCTGCGTGCTGTTCCCTTATACAGCCAGGATTTCTCATTGTGTGCACGTCAACACAACAAGCCAGACTCGCAGAGTATGAAACTGTTTGAGCCATACTGAGCTGAGAGCCATAAAATGATGGTGTCCATCTATATATGCATCAGAGCCTATGTATCAAGTAGAAGTGAAAGAAAGTGTTGAGAGATCTTACGTAGGTGAGCTTGCACACAGCATTGGCTTTAACAGCGATGTTGTCCTGCTTGAGCTCCTGTTTGATCTCATCGATGCATGTGGAGATGTACTTGGCCTGAGGGCAGACAAAGGAGAGGACAAACAACAGACAATAGATCAGATTAGGTGGAGTGATATTTGGAGTGGGAATCTGCTACCAAGCACCAGAAAAGAGCTGAAAAAAAGACCCAAAGAAAGTCAAGTCAAGTAAGGCAAACTTTATCCTAGATTTTATAAAGTCACAATAAAGTCTTCATCTCTTAATATGCATAATCTGGGCTTTAAGTCATAAGTCAAACTCAAGTCGCGAGTCATGTGTTGGATTCAAAGCTATGCAAATTATAAAGTCACCAAATTCATGACTTATGATGTCAGAGTATGCTCCTCAGCTATACTACACAGTTTGACTGCTAAAATACAAATTTTAAAGACCTATTCCAAGTTGCAGTTAAAATATGGCATGTGGCTTTGACTTGTAGACCAAGAACATTTCCTTCCCTGACACACATTAAATGCTACCATTTGCTTATGAGATTGGCCTCATGCATGGCCTGATAGCTGGAACACGCTTAAACATGCTACACAAGTTTAAAGTACTCAGGTCTGAGAACAAACCGCTCATGCTTACAGAGCAAAACAAATACCAAACACATGTCATTATATGCAAGGCCAAATGAAATGGGTGACTCAAAAGTAGTTTAACAAATGAGTGTTACCAGGAGCATCATGCCTGAATGAATGAGAGAAAATAAAATAGCTGCTCTTATGACCCCTACTATGATACGCAAGATTTCCTGAACCAGAGTGAGCAGAAGGTCCATTTCATTTCAACAGTGGAGGACAAGTTCAGTTAGACCTTTACAGAGAGGAGTGAAGTCCACCACTGTTGAGAGTAGCAACCTGGCAAGACACACACATACACATATAGCTTTGCAGAGTGTGACTGTTTGTGTGTGTGTGCATGCTGGTCATGTGTGTGAAGTCATGAGACAGCACAACGCTGCTGCTCCTGTGGAGAGCAGGGCTGGAGGGCATTCAACACACAATCACCAGACACACACGGTGGTTCTCCATCATTCTCTTCTTCAATGACCAAAAGAATGAAATGAATGAAAGACAATCTTTCAGCCACCAAAACAGACAGGCTACTGGAAGATGCCAAATTACAAATGTGCCTAAACTTCTTACTGGTAATTGCAAAGAACTGCCTAAAGATATCCTCACACTTTTGTTTAATATCCCTGCTGTTCCAAAGGCGTGGGAAGGAGACTGAATGAATGAACTGTGCAAAGACTCAGCACACATGAGAAAAATAGTGTGTGTGCGAAAACTGTGGGCTGGCCAGGAAAAAGTCAACACACACTCAGAGCGTATTAATATTTCAGCAAACTGTCCACTGTTGACTGGGCAACCACCACCGTATCTAGGCTGGCCAGGTTGGGTTACCTCTTGCAAACAGCTTAGCCCATACATTGAATCAAGAAATCAAGAACTGATGGCCTCGAACAACATAGCTGCTTGATCCCTCCCCAAAAAAACAATAAGACGCCGACTCAGATGCCATAATAATATCCAAGCAAAATGTGTAGATAGCCGGTTATTGTTGTGCTGCCAGCTTGTAAATAATTTTTCTGATTAAATGTAAGAAGGTCAAATCTGCCACCTTGAGAAAGAAGTCAAACCCGAAAGCTGCCCTCAGGTCAGACACTCTACCTCTACATTTCACACCTGACCTACAGCTTGATACAGGTGTGCACAGCACCGCAGCTCCAGCGATCCAGGGATCCTGCATTATAACCACGCCATCTAACTAACTGGCATAGGATGTTTACAGCAGGAACAAGGTTAGACACAGAGCTTACGGGGAGAGCAGGCCGGTGGAAAGGTGGCTACCTTTTTATACACAGTCTATGGTAGCTACCCCAAACAGTGCCCTCTAATGGCCCATCCCACCCTACTTCCACTCAGGTCTGGCGCTGTGATGAGCCTGTCATCACCCACAGAGCTGTGACAGGGATGACATCACCTTCAATCACTGATCGAGTGTTCAAAACGAGCGAACCTGGCTGATTTATATAAAGATGCAATTTAAATATGAACATTCAGAATGGTCTTATCTGCATATTTAAAGCTCGGAGTGAATCAGATGGACAGGGGAGGCCTCTTTCATCACAGCATCATATCAGTCTCCTCAACTCAAACAAGTGACACATATCGCTGGCTCTTGACACTTGTCCCCAAAAGAATCAGTCACGTAAGGCTGATAAAGTTATCAATAGATGCCTACTGGTAGGAATGTTCACATTAGCAGTACCCTCTGGTATGATCTCCATTAAGGTTATGCCGAAGAATAACTAACGTTAATATCCCGTTAAATTGTGACAATATATCAAGCCGCTTCCTCTTACTGGTCAGTTAGCTAGGTTAGCTAGCTGCCAGAGACAACTCTTCATTAACTTAAGTCTCCTGTCTTAGTACAGGACAGGTAACGGTACTACAAAGTTAGCACTAGCATGTTATTTAGCAGGCGTTAAATTGGCATTCAGTCATTCTGCATTAGAAGCTGAAAACGACTGTTTTCAGTAAGTGTTAGCTAGCAGGTGAAATGACCAAGCTGACGGTAACGTTAGCTAACATTAATTTACCCAGCGTTAGCCATTAACGTTAGCTAGCTGGTCAACGATAACGGTAATTATGTCAATATGTGTTGACTTATAAACATAAATGAATGTGAGGCTGAACAGGATCCAGAGGACAGTGGTTTCTCATTCGTCGTTTTACCTCATCTTCCTTGTGATTCCTAATGCCACGTACTAAATCCTGAAGGTTTTTATCGAACATCCGATCGATGCTCCCTTTGACAATCTTCAAAGCCATGTCTGCCTGTGACTTGTACCGCGTCTGTCCTGCGGGGCCAAGCGCCTTCCAGAGGTCTACTGGGTGCCGATCGACCCTCTAGACTGTCTCTCATCCACCCGGGACCGTGTGTGCAGGCGCCGCAGCTGTTTACCAAGCCCGGGTAGATAAAGCCGAGGCCAGGCGGGGCGTCCTATGCTGTACAGAGACGCTGGCAAAGAATCAGTGTAGGAAATGGCTGACAAAATGGCGTCTAAAGTCAGCTGACTTCAGTATTATGCCAGTCTCACATGGGAATCAGGGGAATTAAAGGTCTAGCCCCCTCCCCGTTAAGAATAGTGACCTACTCTATAACACTGCCCATTTTAAAACTTTATTCAATTAAAAAAAGACACAATCTGTCTGAAAGATTGTGCTTTAATTCATTATATTGGTAGACAACTCTTCTGAATCAGCCCCATGACATTTCAGTCATTCACAAGCCAATGGATAAAGAAGTATGCTATTTCGCATACAAGAGGGTTGACCATCAATTTGGTACCAGGACCTACCTACAAATAACCAATTGTATGGTGGTGCAGTTGCTGCTAAACACTTTTTTACACAAGCAAAGCAGTTTAAGTTTACTAAGTTAAAAGTTTTCATGTTTTACACACCAAGAAACGAGAGAAACAAAACCATGCTGAGATTTTTATTCAAGTCTCAACTTAGTGATAGAAATGCTTTACCAATTTACATAGCACTAAAAACACCTGTTGTATGCATGTGACAGGAAAATGGCAAAACAGGCTGCAGCTACATGAGATCTTAATAGCTTTTAAGGGCAGTTTTCAATCTGTACAGTTATTCCATTTATTATGCGAGTTACTGAAAGCAGACACTATGGGGAGACGAGTGCAAGGTGTTCAACTCCACAGCAATTATTATTTTAGACAAAACTGTAGATGCAAATATTTGCAAACAAGGCTATAAAAAGTAGGTGGACCTCAGTTGGAAAACAGTTGACTCAATTAATGGCTTTACATTTCAGACTGGATTAACTGGATCAAGACCAGATAATTAAAAAATAGATAACACTCACAAATAGTACTTTACCACTCTCACAATGCCATACACACAGACAAGAGGCCTTTGTGATGTTTCGTAGGCTTTATATATATATATATAAAAAAAAAAAAAAATGATGCAAGGGCTGCACAACATATTTCAAGCAGAAAATTAACGGCATGGCTGCATTTCTACCCGATTTCCGCACAAGAATCAAGTTTCATCTCATACTACCCCAGCCTAAATTCCGGTTAGAAGTGCTAAAAATGCAATCATTCAATATACATACTGTATGAAAGACCAAAGTAAGAGTTCATGTGATAGAAAGAACAAATTAGCCAGGAGCAGGGGTACAGGGTGAGGATCCAGGACGGGCTGAGTGTCGTATAAAAGGAAAAGTATATTTCAGAAACAAAAAGGGGAGTCGTGCAGCGCCACAAACTATCACACTAATAAGCTTTCCTTTTTGCTGTGATAAATAATGGACCAAACGGTTTCAGCAACGGGGCCTTCTGGTTTGATATCATTATAGTACAAAATGTCCAAAACATCAACATTGACGTAACAGATACTATAGGAAATGCTGGGCGTGTTGTTGGGCCAGGACCACTGTATGACGTCAAACAAAGAGGCCACATCTTTAGCACTTGGTCCACTTCAGTGGTGGTTAAGGGTCTTTCAACTTTCTACAGTAGGTGGTTCCACCTCTGCAGAGATGGAGTTGTCTTCTGCTTCTTCATATGTATGAGTCTGTTGTTCAGCAGGGCTCTCTGGGCTCCGTCTGAAGAGAAGTACACTATCAGTCACAACCAATAACAGTTACTTGTAAAGAGGGACGATGCTCATAAGCTCTGTCATGGTTAGCATGATTAGGTCTCACTTTCACAAGTGCTAATTGAAGATGTGCACTGGCTCAGCTAAAACCTAAAGAGAGATTCCTGTCTCTTTTTTTGTGTCCATGAGCCATGAAATGCTTTCATATGCTCAGTCAGAGCAAAGATACTGTATACTGCGTCACATGGGATGTTCACCTGTTTGGACTGGAAGCAGCATCGTCATTATTTTCCTCATGGGCAGGTGATTTTGGTTTTTCTTCTACCTCCATATCATCTGTTTTCTGTTCTGAATCTCCATTCACTGGAATGGAGTCTGGAAAACACAAATTTAGATTAATATAAGAAAAAAAATACAAAAAACAAATTGGGTAATGGAGGAAGGTGTAGCTTTTTTACCTGTGTCTTGTGTCTCTTTCTCATTATCATCTGGTTCCTTGTTCTCTGTTTTAGGTTTAGCTGCCACCTCCCCCTTACCCACGAAGCGAAGTTTTAACTTGTTATAGACGTCACTAGCTTTTTCCATGACTGCAGTGCTGGCTTTATACCGCCGAATCTATATTGTCCATAACAAAAAGCAAACAACAAAAAATGAGAAAAATACAGTCCAGGCCTGATAATCCTGCAACACCTCTTGACCATATTTAACATCTTGTAAATGCACATTTAAGTGAATAAATAAAATAAAGTTACTCAATGAAACTAGAGAAGTAATCACATTTTTACATGGAATTACTAAAATACAGTACACATGGCAAACTATAGTGTACTGGCATTTCTACCACAACATCTACAACCTTGTATCATCTCAAAGAGAAGCAGCATTGAGCAGTGGATTAGAGTATTATCCAAAAATGATAAATACTCTGGAACACAACCGGTAGCATGCAGATATCCCACTTTTTCCAAGTTTAATTTTCAGAAACGAACACTGTTATAAGTCTGACTCATGCAGTTTACGTTATAACAAAAAGTATGCAACAGTTTCAATAAGGACAGTGTCATGTATACTTCTTACATTATCTTAAGCATGTGGGTTTCTTGCAAGATGAGTTTGCAAACATAAAAAATAAAGGACAGTCAATAAATAAAATAAAGACAGACAATATAGAAGACACCGCACCTTTTTCAGAGTGGCAATAACTTCAGCGTTCTTATGGAGGAGCTGGCTGGTGACAGGCACGGCCTCAAGTTCTTCCAGTGCTTGTAGACACCGCTCTATGTCCTGAGAACACATAAATACATTAAAACAAGTCGGTTTTCATGCTGGCATAAAAGCACAGAAAGAAGGGAAATGGTATTTTACCAAAATCAAAGACGTCACTTACTGGGTTGTCCACTTTGAGTGCAAACTTTATATCTGTGTGGAGTTTCTGTAGCTTTTCTTCTGGTGATGGCTCTGCGTATGGACACACCAAGTAACAGTCAATTTGCTGCACTGACTTTCCCGCTCACAGAACATACAACATAACTGATCTTTGTGTAAATCTGTCCACCTGCTGCACAGTTTCAGTCTGTGCAAATAAGTCTCCACTAGGCAATGACTGCTAGAACAGTGCTTTAAAGTGTAACTGACCCTTTTTCTTTTCCACTTTCTTCTCAGGCGGCCTCTCCGGTTTGCGTTTGGGTTTTTCAGGCTTAGACCTGAGAGAGAGAGAGAGAGGGAACTCTGTGATCTGTGCACATAAAACTTTAATGAGGTTCTTCTAATGAGGTGTGCATACCATAGTCTGTTCCCCATTGTGCACTCACCTCGCTCTGGACTTTTCTTCCGACCGTCTTGCTTTCTTCTCTTTTAGCTCTTTCTCCTTCCTTTCTTTTCGCTCCTTCTCTTTCTTTATTCGTGCCTTCTTCTGGTTATCAGGCTTCTTGGATGGTTTCTTTACCTTTTGATGGGACAATCACAGGAAATTGCAATAGCACCTAGAGTCAGCTGTAGTCCGATTGCATTAAATGTAGCACATAATTTAGGTGATTTTTAATTTTGGTTGTTTAACTTCTTTTTTTAGTATGCGATTGTACCTCGGCCAGAGGTGGAGAATCAGAGTCCGAGGGCGCAGGGATTGGAGGTGGAGGAGGTTTCTTGGACTTCTTTAGTGGGTGATCATCAACACCTTCGTCTGAGCTACTGCTGCTGTCACTGTCGCTTCCTTTTTTCCCCTTACCCTTGTCTTTGTCTTTGTCTTTTTTCTTTTTCTCCTCTTCCTCCTTCTCTCTCTCACGTAGCCTGCGGAGCTCCTCTGCCTCCTCCTTTTTCCGGCGCTCCTCCAGCTCTCGTCTGCGTTCCTCATCTCGTTTCTTCCATTCACTAATGCAGTCGGGTTCACTGTCACTGTGAAAAAAACAGCGTTGCCTTTTACAACAACCTGGTATGTACCTCAGGACTCACATTACCATTTAATAAGAAAGGAAAAAAACATCCTTAGGGGCAGGCTGACCTGTCGCTGTCGGAGGATGATGAAGGTGCTCGCTTTGCCGGGGCGGGTTTGGGTTTCCGTGCACGGGGCTTTGGAGCTGGCTTTTCTGTGGATGGGATGAAATAAGCACTGAGCACATTCACATGAGCAAAAAGAAGGATGAAATTGTTTTTTTAACATCAAACACCATTAATCTCCAGAATTTTGGATACAGCTGAATTTTGAAAAATCCAACCACAAACAATAGTGAGCCATCACCTTTCTTGCGCGCCTGTGGGCCCTTCCGGGGAGGTGGGTCTGAGTCTGACTCAGACTTTGAGCCGGACTGGGATTCAGACCCAGACAGAGCTGGTCGAGGCTTCTCGTCCTCTGAGTCGCTGTCCACTACTTTCTTCTCAGACCCTGAACCCGATTCAGAGTCCGAGTCAGACGAAGCCTTCTACACCATTAGAAAGACAGAAGAAGTCACAAACCATGACAAAAAAAAAAAATACTAAAATACTTTGAAGTCCCCTTTCCACCAGATGTTACCAGCTCACCTCGCCTTTGTTTTATTCTATTGGGCAAATCTGGTACCTGGTAGGTTTTTAGGTAAGTGAGCTGAGGCGATACCAAAAGTTGACATGAAAACACTGCAGATAACTGATTGGTCAGAGAATCTTCACTATTCACTACATCTTTATTGTGCGCGGCAGAAGGGTGTCCTGAACAAATCTGTCATCTGTCAGTTTCGTGCGACATTGCTACGTCGACCAGCTGCACTGAGGAAGTACTATATCTGCAATGGTAAACGGAGTACGGGGCCCCAATGCGAGTAGAGTATAGGCGAATTGAGCTTGTACCAGCAATGGGTAAGTGCCATTAGTGTGCAAGGAGGCTGATGTTTCACCTTTTTCTTCCCTCTGCCTCCTGCTTTCTTCCCACCTCGTCCACCAGATTTCTTCTCTGGAGTAAAATCCTGTTGGGAGAAAACAAATATAGGCTGTTTAGTTTCAGATCACCCAACAGTCACACCATGTTGTGCGTGCATAATTACCTGGTCGCTGTTCTTGCCGGAGTCAGACTCCGAAGGTGTAGGATCTGATTCAGAGGGAGATCCACTCTCCGCTCTATCCCGGTCACTGGACGAGCCTCGAGCCTTTTTTGGAGGGGGAGGCCGCTAAAATAAAAACACAATGTAATTTAACGGTGTAATTGCAGCTCTTTTTTCACACGCAGTCAGTTGTTTCAGCTAAACAATCTAACCTGACAAACCTGCACTCAAGCCATGCAGAGGAGTTCCATTAATCATGGCTCATTATTGTTTTTGTCATTGCTATAACAACTCCTGATATAAAAAAGGAAGCTAACAATAATTAGTGGGTTTTTTTGGCAACCTCGTTTGTTGTAGACAAATTCTCAGTAAACATCCAAGCGTTGCTAATTGTTATGGTAACATTGTCGCTGCTGAAGGCACTTGGTTGTGTATCGTGCTGCAGCTCTTTTGTTCCCATAACTGTGACCAAGAATGTAATTTTCTGTTAATCTCATTAACATAGTTATATTGTGATTTAACAACTTAATGAGGGTTCGAGTTACGTGGGAGCCAGTGGGAGCTCAGCTCCCATAAGGAGGGTCTGAGCTCCCATGGAAGCAGTAAAATCATGCATCTGTCAGGGTCAATAAATCATTTATCAACAATTTATCAATATTTTTAATTGTATTATTGGCTTTTTGATGCATCCTCCAATTAGTACAGCGATACAAATGATAATATGCTTGCTACTGTGTGCCGGCAGCCAGCAGTGCGTAAAATAATTACACTTTAATATTATACCTACCATAAAGGGCAGAATTGCGTCTCTCATTTAGCGATTGTCTCTGATGGCATTTTTACGCTATTGAAACTTCAACTTTGTTGCAATATCGCAGACATCTGGGGCAAGTAGTGGACTGATGTGGGATTATATGTGATGTGATTATAACTCGATCCCTGAATTTAATGATTTATTAGCCAAATAGACTGTTTAGTTTCAGCAGTTATTTAACTCCACTGACAGTGAACTGAAACGTAAATGACCTTAGCAGGTGGTGGCTTTCGCTTCACTCCTCCTCCCCTTCCTTGGTCTTCACTCCCAGTATCTGAGTCGACCTCACTTCCTGAGTCTGCTTTCTGAGCAACCGCGGCTTCCTCCTCATCCTCATCCTCATCACTTCCTCCTCCGGCATTGTTGCCCTCGCTGTCAGATGAGCTGGCTGGCTGCAGATGAACCGTGATAAGAAGAAGAATTAATATAAATTCCTCACTTTTGTCAAATGCACTGCAATCTACAAAGTCTGTCAAAAACCTTTAAATGCACTTTCTCAGTTGGAACTGTAGCATTTTTAACTGTAGTATTTTATGACATTTTGTCTTTCCTTGACAATTTGCCTTAGACAGTGAAATGAAACATGGAGACAGATGTGCAGCAAAGTTCCCTGGTCAGAATTGAACAGTAGATGTTTAAGCATCAGTAGAAGCGTCACACCTTAAACTGCTGGTCACCAGGATGCCCTAGTTTGAACTGCAGCATTTTAATCAAAGACAAGACAAGGCAAGTTAATTTGTATTGCACCTTTCAACAAACCAGACAATTAATAAGTGATTCAAAGATGACTACGGCTAGTAGAGACCTAGAGTTCTAAAACAATGGGCATAAAAATCACAGTAATTAGGATTACGAGCAACAAACGAGCATGAATGATTAGGAAAAAAAAAAAAAAAAAGAGAGAGTTTGACTACTTAAATTAATTTCTAAATCTACATTTACAGCATCCTTCAGAGTATGAGGTAATGTTGAATTATGGATTCAGGATTTCAGACATCAGGAAAACTTACTACAGGTGGGGCGCTGTAGGAGGCATGTGGATTGTTCTGGATCTCCCATAAACCTTCATTGAATCCCTTCCTTTTGTTGGGCTTTCCATAGCGTTCACTGTACTTTTCATAGGCAAAAAGATCCTTTGGTGCAAGGAATGCTCTGAAAGAAAGAAAAAAAAAATTTAACATTTAAAATAATTAAATAAAACCAGTCCAATGTTACCAATAAACAGGTTGTTTACACTGACATAAATGAGACTTTACAGTGACTTCAGGCTTTTAGAACAGCAGACTGTGCCATCTAGTGACAGATTAATATACTGCAGATGCCATCTTGTCAAACAGATGGCGTCTGATGCCATATCAGACATATCAACACATCTCTCAAAAACATACTGCAGAGTCAAACTAACATGAGTCACTGGTTCACAGGTAACCTTTAGAAAAGAATGACACTTTAGGAGGGAGACGGGAAAGGGTGTGAGATAAAAGTAGTGATGATTTGTGTTTTTGTCTCACACCATTGCTCTCAAAGGATATCACTCAAACAAACAGATGAGTCAAGGGCCTAAATATAAAATTAGGTACAGCCAAGTCGACCAGGCATGGAGAAAAAAAACAACTGTAGTAAAGACAATAGATTTCAGCCAGATTGGTAATTACATTTATTCTTTTCCAATGGATAAAAAAGGATAATGCATTTGTAGTCATTAAAACAGGTCTTTAAACAGGTCTGTGCATACCAGTTACTACTTTATCTGTCAACTAAAACAGTACTGTACTCACGTTTCATGTGTCCCAAAGAAGAAAATAGGGATTTTATTAGGAGGTGGTTTCACAGCCCCATCAGCCACATCTTCAATCTGTAAACAAGCAAGACTTTCAAGTAAAAACCAAGTGGCAAATAAAAGATTTCAAACAAGTTTCTCTGGGACTCAAAGATGAATGAACCATGTATTCATGTTGTTTATCTCAGGGGGGGGAAAATAGTACATTAGAGGTTTGTTTTTAACTGGCATATTGAACAATAAATAGTGTGTGCACTGAGAAATGGGGCTTCTTATCTAGAAATATTAAATGAGTTATCTCAAACGTCATTAAAAAACAAACAAAAAAAACGTTAGCTTCAGTGCTGTAACGTTACGTCTCCGTGCAGATTAACGTTAACGTTAGGCCAACAGCATATCGTGCAAATCATGCTGCTCGTACACTGACTGTGGGCCTGAAACGCAGCCTGTCAACCCAACATTAAATTAAGTTATGGATATGTGTGTGGTAGGTATCCATGTTAGCCAGTGCCGAGGATACACAGAGAACCATCTCCAGCGTCCCGTGCAGAGCAGCTCATCCCCTCCGCCCCTCCGGCTGCTGCTAACGATACTTGCTTACCCTGGCTGGCCAGTGGGGGTACCCCTTCATTTTAGCGAAGACCAGGTCTCCGGGCTGGAAGTTGTGTGGCATTGTCCCGCTCCTCAATGCAGCCTGGATTTAAAAAGTATTCAGCTGCGTAGCCTTTCTGTGTCTCTCTTCGTTTTCTTTTTTTTCAGATCGACACGAAACCTGGAAACGATGGGGTTAGCTAGCAAGCTAACAGTACACTAACGTTACCGCGAGAAGAGACGGCGGAGTGAAGATGGCCGCAACACACAAACGACTTCCGGCGACACATCGTGCTTAGTCTTCAGAATAAAGGGCTTTCCACTTCATACCAAAAACAAAGTGATACAATGAATATTGTTCTTGTAATTAAATGGCAGTGAAATAGATGTCTATATAAAATTGAACAATCTATACAGTCACAAAATATGTAAATCCAATCCAATTATACATTTCAGGACACCATAAAATATTGTTTAAAAGTACAAACAACAGTCAGCTATACATGTTTTTAATGTGACCAGCCTAGGAGCTTAACAATAGCTCAAAACCTACAATAACATCCCTAAACCAGCACACATTAGACGCTAGAAGACCCAAAGAAAACAGATATTTGTCTTTCTTTATGTTTGTGCTAGGAACATTACAGTAATTTCTCATCAAGTCATAAGCAGGACCTCTATAGCTTTGCAAACTAAGTAAAGAAGATCATACCAAGTTCCTTTTTTTTTTTTTTAGAGTTACATGTCCCAACATGTAAATACTCTGGAGACTAATTTGCAAACTCAATACAGATCCTTGCTGTAACGTGGTCCCACAGTATACATAATTATACTAATGCACTGTGTACTACTGTGGCATTATCATTGTACAGTGTATACTCATTACATATTAGAATTAAAATATAGTCCCAAATTTTGTTTATTTTCTATTCTCAAACTATTATTTTTTAATTATTAATTTTGCAGCTGTAACATTGCATTAGTATTCATTAATAAATATATCTATATGTATATTGATTTATATAGGATATTTTTGTGTACATAAAATTCACACATCTTACAATATCTCTTTCTGAAATAACAGACGACTGAAACAAATTACTGTACAAGTAAAAATCAATCTCAATAATCATAAATATAAATTGCAACTTCATTGCTGAATAGTGCCCCAGGTGGGTCCAAGTACAGTTAAAGGTAGAGTATCCAGTGTTACACACATTACATAAACATTGTGCATGACTGTAGAAATGCTTTCAGGTGTTACTGGCTTATAGTCCCTTTTCCCCAACACATTTATTTGGATTGTACAAAATTATATAAAATATGAAGAGGTGCATACATGTGGAAACAGAAAACAACTTTTCATAGCATCAGATAACAATCAATGTTTCTGTGCCAGTATCACAAAATCTATATGTGTTAGAAATGTCTGTATTTCTTTAAAAGTTGGTATGTTGGATGAAATACATGTATAGATTTCTAAATTGCAAAATTATGTAAAATGACTGACTTTTACACTACAAAGAAAAATCTCCTTCGTTCTCATACCGGAAATAAACTCGTGCAACGTTGTGAAAAGCTTCACTGATCCGGATGAGGCAGCCTGATCGTTTCCACTCAATCCGACGATCACAGCGGAAGTCCCGCCCCTCTCGCCTCACCATTGGCTAACGCGCGGCCGGTTTCCGATTCACCCAATGACGGATCACAATGTGGAAGGCTGTGCGTTGACCTCCCACCGGATTCACCTCTAATGAGAAGCCATGTTTCGCTCTCTGAGAAGCGTCCAGCGGTTTAACTGCAAACTCCTGACTTTGCAAAGTCTCAGCGTCAACTCCAAACTCCTCATCTGCACGTCCAGGATGGCCAGCTCAGAGTACAGGCTCGAGCGGGACACGTTTGGTGAGCTCAAGGTCCCAGCTGACAAGTACTACGGTGCCCAGACTGTCAGATCCACTATGAACTTCAAGATAGGGGGACCAAGTGAGAGAATGCCAATCCAAGTGATCAAGGCCTTTGGTATCCTGAAGAGAGCGGCCGCTGAGGTCAACAAGGACTACGGCCTCAACCCGAAGATAGCAGATGCAATCATCCAGGCTGCAGACGAGGTCTCAGCAGGTAAACTGGATGATCATTTCCCTCTGGTGGTGTGGCAGACTGGATCTGGGACTCAGAGCAACATGAACGTCAATGAGGTGATCAGCAACAGAGCTATTGAGATCCTAGGAGGAAAACTAGGCTCCAAGGACCCTGTCCACCCTAATGATCACGTCAACAAGAGTCAGAGCTCCAATGACACATTTCCCACCGCTATGCACATCGCCGTAGCCACAGAGGTCCACCACGTCCTGCTGCCCGGCCTGCAGACGCTGCACGACGCCCTGGCTGCGAAGTCTGAGGAGTTCAAAGACATCATAAAGATCGGACGCACGCACACTCAGGATGCTGTGCCGCTCTCGCTTGGGCAGGAGTTCAGCGCCTATGTCCAGCAGGTGAAGTACAGCATTGAGAGAGTAAAGGCCGCCATGCCCAGGGTGTACGAGCTGGCAGCGGGAGGCACCGCAGTAGGTACGGGACTCAACACCCGCATTGGCTTTGCTGAGAAAGTAGCCGCCACTGTTGCGTCTCTCACAGGCCTGCCGTTTGTGACCGCCCCCAATAAGTTTGAAGCCCTGGCAGCCCACGACGCCCTGGTGGAGCTGAGCGGAGCGCTGAACACTGTGGCTGTCAGTATGATGAAGATTGCCAACGACATACGCTTCCTGGGGTCGGGACCCCGATCCGGCCTCGGAGAGCTCATCTTACCAGAGAATGAGCCAGGAAGCAGCATCATGCCAGGCAAGGTGAACCCTACCCAGTGCGAGGCCATGACCATGGTGGCAGCCCAGGTGATGGGAAACCACGTCGCGGTCACCATCGGAGGCAGCAACGGACACTTCGAGCTCAACGTCTTCAAACCCATGATGGTCAAGAACGTGCTGAACTCGGCCCGGCTGCTCGGCGACGCGTCCGTCTCCTTCACCGACAACTGCGTGGTGGGCATCCAGGCCAACACGGAGAGGATCAACAAGCTCATGAACGAGTCCCTCATGCTGGTCACCGCGCTCAACGAGCACATCGGCTACGACAAAGCGGCCACCATCGCCAAGACGGCTCACAAGAAAGGCTCCACGCTGAAGGCCGTGGCCGTGGAGCTGGGCTACCTGACCGAGGAGCAGTTTGACCAGTGGGTGAAGCCGAGTGAGATGCTGGGGCCAAAGTGAACTCTGACAACACGAGGGACACTTCAAAACAAAATAACTACATTTTCTTTGGGAGGAAAGAGCATGTCCAATTAAATCAGAGCAGTGGAACTTTATGAACAATCTGAATCCTGAACATCTCTTAATAAAAAGGATCATTTGCTGTTGTTTGGTCCAGCTTCTTACTCCACATATACACCTCCAGGATGTCTTATTTAAAAGTAGTTTCAACTGCTGCCCAACATCACAAGTATCAACACAACTTTTCTCTGTAAGAGTAAAATGCATGTATTTGTACTCCAACTTGTTGATTTTGACATTTAAAGCTGGGGCAGGCAGTTTATTTCAGAAGCAGTATTTGTTATATTTGCTGAAATTCTCTTTACATCCAGACAGCGAACTCTAACGGCCTGTCCACTCATCGCTGCATGAAAACATGTTATGAAGGAATGGCTTTGGAGGGAGGCCTGAAAGGAGGGAGTGGGATGTTTTTCTGTTGGTTACTTTTAAAATCCAGCTGTCTCTATATAGTTCTCCAATGTTGCCTACCCCATGTTTTCCACTATTAATTGGTACCTTCAGGGCAGTTCACATGTTCACACTGTGCCATCCCAAAAGATTCAACATGGACGTTCTGGTTTACATTATGTGCCATGAGTTCAGTTAACTTTGCATTAATTAAAAAGCAAGTATATTCCGGTTTCTTTCTTTATTTTTTTTTTTAACAGTCATAGTTTTACATTGTTTATACACGCTTGTTTGTAATGTATGCAATATCAGTTGATATGCTCTGGGTGTATGGAAAGTAAAGAAAACAAAACACCACAGACAGAAGATATGCATTTAAGCAAATCCTTTATTATATACAGGAATTACAACAAAAGCAACTGAATGCCAAATGGACACATTTTAATTGTAAATATATAAAACTAGCAGTTAACACATTCCAAAAACATGATGTGCACGATTTTTGTACAAGCGATAAACAAAAAACATTTGCTCCTCTTCTATTTGGTCCAGCTGACCTTGGGAATATCATAATGTTCTGTCAGGTTGTCCAGGTGGCGATTGAAATCCTGCAAAGACAAAAAAAAACATTTTTGCTGATATTTCTCTGTTCATAAATCTGAAATCATTTAAACTGCAGTGTAGTCTACAAACATTAATGCATTTCTTTTTAAAACTACCATTTAGATATACGTTGGTCACCAAATATAATAAATAATATTGAATAAATGTGCTGTTTTACAAGTCTGAATTGACAACTTTGACTGAAGGCTGCTATGCCAGGTCTGGCATGACTTACTTCCACTCTGAGCTTGTGTGTCTTTGATGCTTTGTTCAAAATCCTCTCCATTTGCTTTAGAAAAAAAGAGAGATCACTGTAAGTTTAGACACACTGTAAACACCTCTAGCAAAAACATCTACACCCCAAACTCAAGAAGACACTGTGTCAGTGACGACAGCTGTGCCACACAAAGTATGTCGCAACATTCACTGTTTCAAATAATGAACTCTGTCCTTCGAGTAGAAAAGGGCTGATAAACTTTGTCATTATTTGACGTGAAGATGAATAAACAGACCATGAAACATCATTAACTTTACCGGTGAGCTAATTAAGTTTATTTTAAAACCACTTCAGGTTGGGATTACTCCACTGTACTTAGTTTTAAACACAGTTTTCATCTCTCTCTCTCTCTCTAATATAATCAGGAAGGTAAATAATCTACAACCTCTGTTCAACTACTGCATTACTAGTTGTAAAGCTAAGTGTGCAATATATCCATTTGACAATACTGTGTGCCTGGAAAGTTTCCTATCCAAAAAGGTCTTTCGGTTTTCTGATTGCGTTTTTGTATACTATTCTAGGCTAGTGTTGTTTGTTGTTACAACAAGCCCCCTGTATGCTTCTGACAGCTGGTGCATTGCTGCCATTGTGTCAAAATATGGACTCTCCTTCTAATATGGGATTATGGATGAAGATGGTGCTGCTGGAGAAGTATAACATACCCTCTTCTCTTGCATCTTGTCAAAAGCAACTTGTGCCGGTGTCCTTTTATCAATATATGCTTTTGTGGATTTCACCTCCTCATTGTCTTGACTGGTCACAACCTGCTCCAAGCGATGCTTACTCTCTTTATCCTTCTTCTTCTTCCTGAAGAAATAGAAGATATGCAATCACCAGTTAGTTGAACAGTGGCTTGTCAGACAAACAACTCCAATCTACAGGTAAGGAAATAGAAAGTAAGTAAATGTAGGCAATTAAATACTAATAATTGGATAAACACAATAACTGGTGATTATTTGTCTTGTGACCTTATGTGAGTGTTTTATCCAAGACAGGGGAACTATTCTTTGTCCTACTGAATACCTGTGTTACGAACGTTTTGTTGTACGATTTACTATGTAATTTACTGTGGCTGAAACTGTCAGTATTTTAATATTTCAAAGTTGTCCTGTAACGTTATTGTGTCGACGCAGTTGTAGTTGCTTTAATGTAGCTAACCACCCTGCCTTGCTGTTTATTAGCCATATCTGGTACAGTGTCACCGAGGACTGTGCTTTTTTTCACTGTACAATGGTATTTTCACAATTACTTTGCCCAAGTATTACTTTATCGTATTCATATGATCTCAGCAGACGTTGACGTTAGTGTGTTTTTGTTAGCAAACGGGCTAACAATAGCCTCGCCTGAATACCAGGCTTTGTTTATCATTTGCGACTGTACAGTTCAGTATTTTTCTCGATTCCAACGCGAATACCAAACAAATGATGCCACAAGACTTACTTTTTTCCAGCTGAAATGTCTCCTACACCCTTTAATTTCAGGGCGCTCTTCTGGACCACAGCGTACTCAGACATTTTCGAAAAGCTCTCTGCCGTTTTCTTCTGGTTTGTTATTATGGTACCCGACACAGGCACGGCGGCGCTGTGCTGCCACCTGTCGGACTGAAGGGAAACGACACAACTCGCGCTACTTGCCTCAGGTGCAGTGTGTCTTCCCGTCCAGAGAGGAGCAGTACATTATTTTCTCATATACAAAACGGAAGTCGAAGGAAATATGAATGTCAAACAGTAGCATGGTGAGCTGCATTTTTAAAGTAACCTACAAGTAAAACAAAAATGTCGGGCTACAGTTTATTTAGGGTAGTCACGTTAACGAAAAACATCACATCCAGCGCTGCAACGTTGCTGTGCAGGACGAACATATTAAACAGAACCCAGACATGCGGTTATGCTAAGAAAGTTGGTGAGTAAAGAGGATTTCTACCATCTCTCTTCAATATATCTCAGTGCCCTTTAGTTTTAAATTGTCTGTGGTTATGAAACATGTATCGAGTTGAGCTGACACATTTGGCCTAGCTTACTCCGCTGAATGTGACTGAGAGTGGAAAATAAAGGATGGATAATTGCTGTTGTGGTGTGGCAATACACGAATATAATTGCTTAGTTATTGTGTCCATTAGGTTGCAACTAATGATTTTTTTCATTGTTGATTCTCGATTAATTGATCAGTAAAATGTCAGAAAAATGCCCAATATGATGTCCTCTGATGTCTTGTTTTGTCCACAACCCAAAGCTATCCAGTGTACTGTCATAGAGGACTAAAGAAACCTGAACATATTCACATTTAAGAAGCTGGTATCAAATAATTTTTCTTTAAAAAAAAGATGTAAATCCATTATTCATTGCAGCTCTAAGTCCATTCCACACTTCGTCCAATAACCTAAATCACCTGTGTCTGCGTATGCCATTAAATCATTATTCATTAGTGGTTTATTTTCTATTTTCAATCAACCCGTGACCCCAATCACAATCAGGATGTCATTATACTTGTTGGCATTACAAAATATCTCTTTCCTGTTCTTTGCAGCGGCCAAAGGGAAAGGCAAAGGCATGGCGAAAGAAGAGCTGAAAGGTCCGGAGGTGTGTAAAGACCCTGTCAGACTGACTTCATATGCAGTAGGGGCCAACATCCTCAAGCAAGGGGAAGACCCCCAGCTGAAGCCTACTGATCAATATCCAGAGTGGTGAGGGCACATGTTTCTTGTATTTCTGCCACTTTTTATCTACTGCTTTGTGTATCATAATGTAGAACTAACTCTTTCTGAATTTTGCCAGATTTCCTTTCCTATTTTCAAGATATTTGTTGTGAAAAGCTGGTTAGAAATTGACAAGTAAATGTGTCCTTCTGTAGAAGAAAATTACAATTCCCCCCTCTAATAAGAGGAAGTAAGTAAATCCAAAACATTTCAGCATCACAGCATCACATACTGACTATCGCTGTTTCTATAGCTCTCTACGCCTACACATGCTAAATGCAGTCCAAGCTTAATGTTTTGGTAGTTGAATTGCATTCTGGGAAATGCAGGAAATCACAAACACACCACTAGATGGATATACATTTATATATGGACAAAATAAGAGACACATTTGCTTTGCTTCCTTTTTGTTAAGACAGAGAAGAATTGACCTAGGTAAAAGGTAAAGATAGTTTGTGTTGTTGTTTCATTACATTATACTTTTATATTTTAAAAAAAAATCCCCCTCTCACCCTTCGTGGGGTGGTATGTGTCATCCTCAAGCTCGGGTCCTCTACCAGAGGCCTGGGAGTTTAAGGGTTCTGCACATTATCTTAGCTGTTCCTAGGACTGCACTCTTTGGACAGAGATGTCAGAAGTTGTACCTGGAATCTGCTGGAATCTGCTCCGATTACTACTGGCACCACTGTTGCTTTCATTCTCCACATTTTCTTTATAAATACAGTATAAATTATTATTATTATTTGTAATGTTGTCTGTGTAATTTTTTTATTCTGGGTGAAAAGGTCCTTTCATGTGTATTAAACTTATTGTATCAAAACCCCTGTATACATAAACATACATGGCCAACAAAGCTGATTTTGATGTGTCTTCACTTATTTGACTACCCTCTCCTTTTATCATTCACTCAGGTTGTTCCAATTGAACCTAGGACCGCCCCAAAAGTTGCACGAGCTGGAGTCCGACACCAGGGAATACTGGAAGCGTCTGAGGAAGGAAAACATTTGGCGTTTCAACAGACTGCATAAAGGGAAGAAGTTTTAGGCCTTCACTGAACTGACAGAGAGCTTCTCCCTGTACATCGGATTGCTTCAGACTCCGTGTGGACTGAACCACGTGTCATTGTGTACTGTATGTTCAGACCAACTCTTCCACCGTGTTAATTGAAACCATGCAGCATATTCAGTGGTCCTCCGGTGACTGAGCTGGTTATGTTAAAAACTTGGGGGGGGGCCCAACATTCACAATGAAATAAAACATTTTTTTTAAAGTAGTTGGTTAGACAACTCCAACCCGAGGACCATTTAGTAATTGTTCTGGAGCTTTCAATTGTATCCCACAATCTTCTTGGGCAGATGGTTTTTGCCTAGTTGTCATGGAATTGTATGCTTTCAAAATTCAACGATTGCGTGATATGATCGAAAACTAATAAGCAGGCCTTGAAGTGATTTTTCTATGCATTTAATTAATTTGTACATGTCTTCATGTTCTGTTTTGTCCATATCAGAAGGACAATGGCCTGCTGATATTTCCACCAATCACCTTTTCACTATTTGTTGTTTTTGCAGACTCATTATGAATAAATATGACTACAGAATATCCTGCAAATTGTGAATTTTCTTCTGCTTTAACATTATCATAATATGAATGTGGTACCACATTGTAATGAGGAGCCTTCAATGAAGGGTTTGTGAAGTGAAATTTTTGATGAGTGAATAATGTATTAGGCTAATACTTTATAGGTCAGACCTATTACACCCCCACCCCCCCAAAACTGGGGGGTTCCCAGGTTGTCAATTGGATAATATTTAAAAATATTTCCGTATTCGATGGCTTCAATAAATGTTCTGCTGTGACAGCGCTTCATGCAAATGTTCGAGCCTGCGGGGGGGATTGCAAAAATGAGGAACCAAAATGAGAAGCAAATCATTTGGGGAAAAAAATCACGCAAGGTCGGAAGACTGATAAAATGCACCACACGTCTGTTTTTATTGAAAAGCCACTTGTTCCTGTTTCACAACTGGATGTGATCTCCGGTCTGTGGAGTTAACTTTTTGTAAAGTCGGTAAGTTAAAACTTTTCTTCACGGTTCTGATAAATGTTACAGTAGCCTATGTCAGTGTGCGGAAGCGGCCAGCTGTATCGCACTTAGCGTTATTAATCGTCGTCGTGGTGTTTAATTTGGTCTGAAAACAGCTCGTGGTTTTATTTTCTAGCATCGCTGCTACCTGATCAATTTCCTGAATAAGATTAATAGGCTGTCGTCTGCTGTGCTTGTGTGTGTACAGTTACAAGCGGATTTTCCTCCGCGCCTCGCATTCTCATAAAGTCAACACAGGTTTACAACCTGTTTTGTGGTGTAAACCGTAATACCACCCGTGTAGGCGGACAAGTGGGACATTCATTCAACAGCCAAACACATTACTGTTGTCAGTCATCAGTACGGTCTCACTTGCTACGCCGTGGAGCTGATGCATATAGATGGTAACGTTAGAGTTACAGTTATATTTTAGCGCATGAAGTTTCACTTTAATGTTCCTGTGGGTCCAGTTTATCTTCAGGTTTGTTAGTGGCGACACATGCGAAGATGGGGGAGTGGAAAATGAGCATTGGTACTCTGAGTGAAGAAATCCTCACAGGGCTGTCAAAGATGTTGGACAACTCGACCTGCGGATGGAGGCAGCTAGCCAGTGCGGTGTCCGAGCAACCGAAATTCCGCTGCAGGTGAGACATTGAAGGCATCACACAAAGAGGGTGATTTAAGCCACAAACACCTTTTTCATCACCATAATAACTCATTTGAACATTTACACTTCATGCTGTAATACAAGGACTTCATATGATGTATGACGTGCATGATGAACAGGTGTGTCCCTCAGTAAAATACTGTACATTCCTGCAAGTTTTTGGTGGGGGCGGGGGCTCTGCCTCTCTCCTGCTTTGGGGCACTATGGTTGTCACCACCCCTGCACTAACACTGCCCATTGAACGCTCTCCCTGCAGTGAAAATGAGCTGACCAGCTGCTCACTTCAGGTGCTGAGCGTTGCAGGCAGCCCGGGACGTACCCTCCTGGCACGGCTGGCTGATCGCTCCTGCCCCCTGGACTTTCTGCTCCACTGCCTGAGGAAGATAGACCACCAGGAAGCTGTGCACTACCTCACCACCAAAGGTAAAGCAGAAGTGCATTATTTATTTATCTATCTACTTTTGAACAAAATCTCTGTTAATGTTTATCGCCTATCATGTATTTATTGAGCCTCACAAGCTTTACCTACTTACTAACCCCTGTTGATTGCTGGTATGTGATGTGTGTGGGTTTCTGTGAATGTGCACGGATGCTCTGCACAAATGAAGTTCCTAATGGATAAAAAAAGGTTCTTTGAATTGAAGTGACTGGGATGCCATACATATACAGACGTGTAGATTTCTATTTCAGGAAATTCTGCTTCCTAACATGGTTTAATGTTACACATTTTCAAAAAAAGTATGAAAGTAGTAAGTACATTTACTCAAGTGCTGGTACATTTTGAGGCACTGGTACTTTCTCCATGTGCACATTTTGACTTGACTAGCCTTGGAACACCCACTATAAATGGCAAACAGCTATTATTAATGGCATTCATTAATGTTATTAATAAGTAACACGTGTGTGATTGTCAGCAGTGGAAACTGTGTGTATTCATTTTATTTGTCCTCCAGCGTGCCAAAATGCCAAATAAAGGTTATTAGTATGTAAGGAAACATCAGGAAGAAACAGTCCTGGCTCTTTCAACCATAAACATTAGTAGAGGAAAGATAGGGCATTAGATTTGTTTTACACAGATAATTTTGTCTGTAGAAGTAACAACTTTACAAAGTTGTGTGTGTGTGTGTGTGTGTGTGTGTGTGTGTGTGTGTGTGTGTGTGTGTGTGTGTACGTGTGTGTGTGTGTGTACGTGTGTGTGTGTGTGTGTGTGTGATAGTAGCAGAGCTGATCCAGATCACAGTGCAGCCACAGTCCCAGCAAGCCACAGTTGGGGGCAGGGTGGTATTGACCTGCAGAGCCTCTGGTCCCCCTGGACTCAGCTACCAGTGGTTCAGAGGCAAAGAAGAGGTCAGTCCAACATCATATGATTACGTGGTTATGATAAGATTTCAGGTCAAACCCTATGTTACGTGGAGTGGTCTGTATTTATTATATTGTTAATGTGGTGTTGGTAATGAGACAAATTATGCATTCTCTTAATTATCAGATGTCAGTTAAAAATTGGTTATTGGTTAATTATTTCCTTGTTTTAGATTTTGAACGAGACAGGGAGTACACCAGATCTGGCTCTTTGTCCTTTAGCCCTGGTCCACCAGGGTCACTATATCTGTAGGGTCAACCATGGAGAAAACTGCATCTTCTCCCAGTGGGCTCACGTTCGCTGTGTCTACTCTGCAGGTACCTCTTCTCTCCTCCTTCTTTTCTCCTTGTTTTATTTCATCTCATGACATGTAATGTCATTTCCGAGTAAATCTTGTCATATCAGGCTGCAGCAGCAGTCTGTTTCCAGGGTCAGTGAGTGGGCTGCTCATCACCCATCAACCTCAGTCCCAAGCAGTGTCTGAGGGTGACACTCTGTTCCTGGAGTGCAATGCAGAGGCGAACCCTCCTGCCCAGTACGAGTGGTACCACAATATGGTGCCCATGAAACAACACAAGACACAGTCACTCAAGGCAAGTGTATTTACACAGTCTGCTCTGACTGAACTGCCTATCTACTGTGCATAACAATGATTTCAGAAATAAAAGTTTTTGGGTTAAAACTTTTAAAATGGACAAAAGCTTTAAAAGCAAGGCAGGAAATATATAACCACTGTGCTATCATCATAAAAAGGATATCATAAACTAATACATATGTTTATCATATAAAAGCATTTCTGTTTTATAGAGGGGGGTTGGTTAACTTCAGCTCCTCTCGAACTAACAGTTCTATTTGTCACTTGTTTGTAATCTATATTTTCCACATTCTATTACATATACTGCAGCTTTGCACCAAACCCATGTGTGTGTTAGCTTAGAGAAACCAATGAAGGTGTTAACAAATTCTCACATTTGGTCTCCATACAAGTATGTGGTGTGTAGTTGATGTTGTGTATTCTTGTAGATCCCATGTGTGACCACAGAACACAGAGGACAATATAGATGCAAGGTGTTCAATTTGTACCACGAGGCGTGGACTGACACCGCAACAGTGACCATCGGTGAGACCCAGGCACATTTCTTGTTTCTGTAGTCAGAATTATTGACAGAAGTATTATTATTAGAAAGATCGAAGAGGTCTTAAAAAGTTTTAATACATATGATAATTGTGTGAATGTTATTACTTTTGAGGAGATTGTAAACATAGATAGACCAGCAATAAGTCTGACATTGCACATTTATAGGCTCGTGTCACACTTGGGCAAAGTGCAGTACTGTGCAATGAATAACTTCCTGTTTTGCACTTTTACACAGGCCCCAGTTCCATCACTGATGCCTCCTGGGTAGAAGTCTATCGTGGTCTAGGTATTCTTTATTCTGAATATTAAGGAGCGAATAGAGGAACTAGAATTTTAGTTCCTTTGTGATTTTCCACATCATCACACCTTGATACCTGTTCATGCAGGGGTACTTTTGAGTGTAGTACCAGCAGCGGATTTAGCTGATAGGTTGTGTGTGTTGAAATCTGTCGACTGGCTTTTTCTCATTAATAGAAAGTTTACAGCATGTGTGGTTACCAAGAACTGTAGAAATGAGAATGAGACATTAAACAAATAGTCTGATCACCAGCAGCATGGGCTTTTTAATTTTAACCTTGTCATTTTGATGTTGACAGACTCACAGGAAGTCAACAGGTCAACCGGCAAACCAGGAATACAGCCGATACAGGTGGTCGATTCGCCCTCATCGACCAAGCATTTCCATGGTGAATTTTGCCCAAACCAATACTGTAGTCACAATACAGCATCTGTGGATCAAAATATACTCTCTAAATAGGTACATCACATGATTTTTATTAGGTTAATGGTCCTTTCGTGATGCGTTATGTTCCCCTCCACAGCAACAGACAAAGTTGCTCTCCTGATTGGCAACATGAACTACCTCCACCACACTCAGCTGTGCGCTCCCATCGCTGATGTCCACGAGATGACCAACGTACTCAGACAGATGGACTTTAAGGTGGTTTCCCTGCTCGACCTCAACTGGCAAGAGATGCACAGCGCTGTCACAGAGTTTCTGTTGCTGCTTGACAAGGGAGTCTATGGTTGGTGTCTTTTATCAAAATAAAATATAGTATAAAACCTTTTATTTTATTTTTTTTTTTTAAAAACAATGAGCTAAAAAGGCTAAGAATCTGACTTTGATTCTACGATAGTCACACACTTCTCTGTCCTTCCTTCCACAGGCTTGCTATACTTTGCTGGCCACGGTTATGAGAATTACGGCAACAGTTTTATGGTTCCCATCGATGCACCGGCCTCCTACACATCAGAGCACTGCTTGTGTGTACAGAATATATTGACCAGGATGCAAGAGAAAGAGACTGGGCTTAACGTATTCCTGCTGGACATGTGCCGCAAAAGGTGTGAATGTTGAAATTAATTAATTGAAGTACCAGCATTTTTTATGTCACGCTGAGGTTATATCATCTGCTGTGCAAATTTATGCTTTTAATCAAGGTACAAGGTTGTTTATTAGTCATTATACAGTACATGGCTGCATAACAAAATGAAATTTGTAGTTCCTTCATGCTACACAATATAACATAACACATAATTAAGTTTATTATGTGAATTTTTTATTTATTTCTTTTCAGAAACCCAAATGATGATATCATTGTTCAACCAGGACTGATCAAGGTGACAGCAAATATAGTGTTTGGATATGCCACGTAAGTCGCTGATTCTCTCAAACGTTAATTTTCATTCTGTGTTGGCTTCTTAATTCACCTGCTGTGCTTTTTTGCTTTGATTAATTCTGGTGGTGGAGACTATTGGAACTCCGTGATTTAGACTGAAAAGGTTTCACTCATGTGTAGCTTGTTGTGTTTTAGATGCGTAGACGCTGAAGCATATGAAGTGAGGAGGGAGGATGTGTCAAATGGCATCTTCATAAGCTTCCTCAAACGGCGAGTTTGTGAAGATGAGAAGGTCACCGTCATGCTAGACAGAGTGGCTGAAGGTATGTATGCAGAGCACACACATGAAGTATGGGATCTGTAATTGGGGCCTGTAATAGATTTGCACCAACTAGGCATGCAATAAGCAAATAGTTGTGTGTGTTGACTCAGTGACATGGGTCACTGTCTCACCTAAATGGAGCAGAGCCGTTATCATTCTTATTAGTTCCACCTATGCTTTTCCTGCTGTCTGCTGTGAGAAAGGTTGTTGTAAAGCATTGGTAATGGTTGCTACTATGGCTGCAAATAAATACAGTTCCCGTTTCTTCTGGTGTACAAGAATGTTTCAAACCATTGTAAAATGTTTTTATTTTTAATAACAGTAACTTCTGATGTTAATGTTCTGTGTGGGATCATGTTTGATGGAGAAGAGGCGCACCACCTACAGATTCACAGAGGACAAAAAAAAATGTGGGCATTTTGAGAATGTTGCCGTTCTGGCCACATACCACTCAGTCATGTTTCTGCATTGACAGGTGGAACACACCTGTTGTCACAACACTGTTTGTGTTCTAGCCAGATGTGCCACTCTTTAACAACGCTCTTTAACATACTGTAACATGTATTTACTTTTGCCAGACATGGGTCGTTGTGAGATCACACGAGGGAGGCAGGCTCTGGAGCTACGGAGTAATCTGTCTGAACGACGCTCCCTCACTGACCAGATACAGACCTCTGAATGTTCTGCGTCCTATTCGGCTCGAAACCTGCAATGGGCTGTTGCTCATGGTACTCATTTTGTTTGTAGATTACTTTATTTAATGTTGGCATGATACTATACTTAGAGTTAAGTATACCTAATTCAAATATCACCCTTCATAGTCCTACCGAAGAGCCTTTGCCTGCAGTTTGACTGTGGAGTGAAGGTTCAGCTTGGTTTTGCTGCAGAGTTCTCCAATGTCATGGTCATCTACACTCGGATACTTGAGAAACCCAAAGAAATTGCTTCCTGCTCTGCTCAGCTTACTGACTTCCCAGAGGTTTGTCAGCCGATATTAAATATGAGGATTTGAGATTTTAAAGACACACAAAGACATCATCATGTTTGTGATCAGTAATCCTTCAGTGTTTCACAATACACTATATTTTAAACAGGAATTCATTTGTTATTGTGGATTCTGTTACTTTGGCAGGATGTGGACATCGATCTGAAAAAGAGTAACCAGGAGACTCTGCTTGAAGCCGGCAGTTTATTATTGATCAAGGAAAATCTTCCTTCACCAGAGGTCCCTAGTCTGTACACACGCATCCGAAGCCTGCAGAGACTCAGGGTCAGACTCTTGTCGTTGCTTTCATTATTGGTTCTCTTATTTCTATCCTAGGAGAATCCTGATAAATGTTTATGTGCCCTCTGGAGACCAATTTGTACTGTTAGTGGAGTCAGGAATAAGACTAATGCCACCATTTTGAATATTATAATATATAAAGAGGTCTGAAGTCTGAGCTGAGAAGCCTTTTTTTTTCTAAAGCTAAAAATCTAATTTTGCTCTTCATTGTCTTATAGAGTGAGCTCACATTCACAGTCTGCCTTCATTACACCTATTCCAACATGGATGAAGAAGTACAGGAAAGGCAACCAGTGACAGTTGGTAAGCCACTGGTCTCCAAACTCAATCTACACGAACCACGACCACCTCGCGCCTGCTCTGCTTCCTCATCCTTCAGCCTCGACTCCTTCAACGTTCCTGAGTGCTCTTCCTTTAGTGAGGCCTGTGCCTCTGTTGGTTCAGCCTTAAATGCATGGTCATGTTATGCACAAACTGGCAGAGAATATTCCACCAATGACTCTCCAACTTCATCCAGAAGTGTCAATAAACCAGAGGAGACTGACTGTCCTGAATTATCTGAGGCCCCTCAACCTCTTGTTGCCAGCAAAAGCTTGCCCCACAGCCAAGTAAATGACACAAATTACAAATTTAGTGACATGTACAATTTTCAGTCTCACTAAGCATTATGACTCCTATGGTCTGACCATTACACACTGTGTTGGGAAAAAACGTGTTTAAATAAACAGCTCAGGCAAACACTTGTCTTTCTGTGAATTTTATTCAAGTCTTCTGCAGAAGGAACGTATGTGCTCTACTTAGGTTATCTTTGTCTTAACTATGCTTTAGGTTTCTGCAATGTTTTATAAATATTTAATATAAAAGAATTTGATATATTATCATTATACAGTCTATGATGATAATACATTGAAAAAGGATCACACTGCTGATCAAATGTCTTTGTAAAAAGGAAGAAATTAGATGAATTGTAAACTGTTATTAAACTGTTGACATCCGTCGTTGCCACATGTTTCTCAATTTTATTTTGTGTTTTATTTGTGTGTACATTAAGCCAGATTTCTCCTCTACTCATCTCTGCACTGCAACTGCAGTGCGCCTGCGCTTTGACGTCATCGGGTTTAGCGCGGCCTCCATTTTGCAGTAGTTTTGCTAGCAAGCTGCTTCTAATTCGTGCTGCACCATCAGTAAATAAAGTGCATAAAATAATTATATCAAGCTGAAGAGATATTTTCACTGGCACAACGATGGCTGACCGATCAGCAGACGTGGAGGTTCTGGAGGGTGCAGAGATCCGCAAACTGTCGGAGCTGAGAGTCATCGATCTGAAGGCCGAGCTGAAGAAACGAAACCTGGACACGACGGGCGTCAAGAGCGTGCTGTCGGAGCGTCTTAAAAAGGTAATTAATAGCTCACCTGTTAAACAACCAGGCACTGAATTGTATTATTACAAGTGCTACAGAGGCCCCTGTTTTCTTCCTTCACCCTGTAATAAGTTATCCCCAAACTAATGTAAACGCAATGCTACGTTAGCTTAAGAGGCCTGTTGACCTGATACTGTGTGCTAGCGTTAGCATTAACCGTTACTTAACGTTTGCGCCAAACAGCTGAAAGCTTAAATTGTGTTTGTTTACATATTTGACGTTTGCTTCATTTTAAACTCATAAACTGGAGAATGTATTAAGGTTTTATTTTGTGCTTTTGCTCAAATCTCAAACCAACAGGCAATCGAGCAAGAGGGTGGAAATCCTGATGAGATTATTGTCGCTCCGGAGTCAGCTCCGAAGAAATGTACACCTAAACGGACTACCAAAGGTAAAGTTTGCCGAAGATGCTTAATGTTGCCACTGTGTAACGTTACAGTATGTGGATTTACACTCGGATCAAACTGTTTTGGAGAGGATTCCCCTTTTATGGTAATTGTGCATTATAAGCTACTGAGGGTGCATAACATCTGTCACAGCAACATAATACAATCACTGCACCAAGCAGAAACTACAGCCTCCAAAATGACTGCAATTACACTCCAAAATAGTTTGAACAGGGCTGATGTATTACAGTTTTTGCCAGGTTTACGTAATAATAATAATCTGGCAACTTGGTGAATACGTATTTCACATGAATGTCACTTGAATTGCATTAAGACTTCCCATGCAGCAGTTTACTTTAATACCTGTTAGACACCCAAATTCAGACAAGATCTAAAATAAAATAAAAATTTCTGTAGATACAAGGCAGGAGAATGATGAACCGGACGACGGCACTATCGACGAGGATTCCCATGATGACCATGTGAGTTTAGTGAAAGATTAACTTATTTTCACATATTTGAGCACTGCTTTAACATAATGCAGAACTGGAAGCCCTCCTGAATGACTGCAGAGATGTTTAGTCTCTATTTGTAGCAAATCTTTCTCTTTCCTATTCAGGAGGAGTTTCAGGATGATCATGACAACATGCAGGAAATGGACATCCTCGACATGAACGTTCTGGATGAGACGGAGAATGACAATGGGATACCAGCGGGGGATGAGGAGGAGGAGGAGGAGGAGGAAAGGGAGAATTTTCCTTCGGACGAAGACGTAGCGTTGAATGATGAAGAGGAAAACAGGGCCTTGGAGTCAGAAGATGAGGGAAGAGGTCCAGAGGTGAGAAACTACACAAGAAATTTGATTTTTCATCTGTCAAAAGTGGCAGGTTTTAATTTTACTGCATTTGTATCTATTTTTAACAGATGAACAAGTCTGAGATGTTAGACAAGGATGAATATATGACATGCTCATCGATCAATATGGTATGTTCCCTCACAAATGTTTTTCATGTGTGTAAAACTTGAGAGGCCTCTGTAAACAAATGTGACGGTCACTTTCATTAAGACATCATTCTTCATTGTCTTTTAGGCTCAGGATCCAGTAGAGGGGGTCGACATGAAAGAAGAAACAGGTACTGTAGAAAATGGTGTGTAAAAAGATGGAGGTATCTTTTTACAGTGTTGAGCTTGGAATGCAAACACTTTGTTTAGTTTCAACCAGAAAGAGAGACTGGAAGCCCAAAGGGAATTGCTGACTTTGTGTTGAAATTTGGTTAACCATGATTAATACATTAGCTGGTAAATGTTGATTAAGTTGCCAGTTATTTTCTTGCAGTAGTGAAACACTAGTGGTTAACAATTTGATGCACACTGACAGCAATTACATGTGAAGGTCAGGGAGGTGTGAGCTGTTCCAGGTGATTGCAGTGTTTCTAGGTTGCCACGTGAAGATCGAGGCAAAGAAGATCCATCAAGTCTCACCAAGTATTACACGTTTTTAAAGACACTGACTCAGAAATCAGCTGGATGTGAAATTGCTGGACTTGAGCTGAAGTTGTGGTCATCACAAATGGACACTGGGAGCCTTGGACACACAGTCAAAAGCTGAAAGAAGATGGACTCCCGCGAGAATCTCCTGCCGCACAGCTGATCTTGTGGCTCTCTACAGCACTGAACTCTTTGTCTGCTTTGGATCAGGTGAACGTGTGGTTCAACTTGAGAAATGAGCCAAAGTGTTAGTCGCACTAGTTGCTTGGTTGTCCTCCAGCCTTTGGGCTCTCTTCCAGTCTCTCGTTAGGGTCTACTTCATCGTTTTAATACATAGTTCTAAGAGCACAGGCCAGTGGTCATGACGTTCCTAATCCAGGCCTTGCCAGTTCCTCGTTAACCATTGCTGTGTTTCAGAAGTGATTAAACTCTGTGCCATTCTATTCCTGTTACATCCGTAGAAAATGACAAAGTAGCCGGGTCTTGTTTATCTGAGCCGCTTAACGAAGATCACCACCAGAGCCACGAGACGAGCCCAGAAGAAGAGCAAGCTGCCACCGCCGGAGGAGAAGAAAATGTGTCCGACACTGGTGCCAAGTCCGACACTGGTGCCAAGTCCGACAAGGCCAACTCTGGAGATGTGGAGGGCGACAAGGATGTTGTGGAGGCTGACACCAACGAGGTTGGGGACGTGGAGAATGCCCCAGAAGAGACATTTGATGCTGAAAACAAAAGCTCGCAGGCTGTTAGTGTAAGCGAACAGGGCGCTGTGGGTGAAACTGTTGATTCAGAAATGGGGTCTAAGAAGGGTGAGGAGGATGAGAAGACAGAAGAGAAAGCTGCTGCGGATTCAGCCTCGACAGTGAAAGAGTCCTCTTCTGTAGAGGGCGATGATCAGAAAAAGAGGTTTGTTGCTTTCTGTCTACTAGAAACCAAAATGGCTATCTCTGTTGCATTGGCTCCTTTGTGCTAGCAAAATTTGGATGCTCTTTTGGAGGTAAAAACGTTCTGTGCATTTGTCTGTTTTCATTTTGTCATTCCTTACACTCGCCTATCCCCCCTTTATTACCCATTAACAAGTAATGTATTGGGATTGCCAAAGGTTATAGTTCCATTATACACTGTTAAATCACTGCACTATGGTACGCGACGGGCTGATCACTGTCAGTTATGTATTATACCATAAAACACAAGTATAAGGAGCGATCCCAGGTAATCCTCACTATTGTATGTTTATAGCCTTTTTTCTTTGTCTCTAGCTCTGATGAAAAAGATGGCACGACTGAGTCAAAAGATGAAAAGGGTAAGTGAATTTGTTTTTCCTGTTCTGCACCTTTCAGCCTCAGTGGATATGCGCTCTGTAATGTATTGTGTTTATGTGTGTAGCTGCTGGAAGTGGTGCTGCAGCAAGCAATAGCAGGAATCTGTGGGTCAGTGGTCTCTCTTCCACTACCAGAGCGACTGATCTGAAGACACTCTTCAGCAAATATGGCAAGGTTGGTCTACTCGAACTATCCCTCACTGTTGTCACCAGGCATATCATTTACATAGCATTTATATGTGATCTAAAATTGATGTTTTCTTAGTCCCATTCCCTGTTAATCTCTACTACTTTATCCTTGCTTCCCCTCCTCTATTTCCTGCAGGTCGTTGGAGCTAAGGTGGTGACCAATGCTAAGAGCCCCGGGGCCCGCTGCTACGGGTTTGTCACCATGTCTTCCACAGAGGAGGCCACTAAGTGCATCAGCCACCTTCACAGGACCGAGCTGCATGGCAGGATGATCTCTGTGGAGCGGGTGAGAGTCGGAGGAAGATTTCTTGCTTCATTGTAATGTGTCCAATAAATTTGGTCACACCCAAATAGTTAGAGTTAATCTGCATTTGTACACACAACTGATAAAAAAAAGTTTTTAAATTGTTCCTTTATTTAATTAAAGTGAGTTCTGTCAGCTGTAATGTGGAATTGTACAATTCTTTCTAACCTGATGGATACCTAAAACCTAATTGCGCTTGAGATGCAGCAAAAATGGAAACACCAGGCAACGATTAGCATTTGATAAAGTATCATTTTTTTAAAAGATTAGAATATCTTTTGGGGCAGAAATAACTTTAGTTGAAAAGCACAATTATCACAAGTAATCTGATATGTACTAAAGAGGTGTTCTTTTCATTGTTTGGCACGATCCGTGTGAAATTGAATCAGTTCATTTAAATCATTTTAATAAACCTGTTCATGTTTAAACATTGTAGGCTAAAAATGAGCCTGCAGGGAAGAAGCCAGCAGACAAGAATGACACCAAGAAATCTGACGGTGAAAGGAGACACTCATCTGACTCTAAGTAAGAACTCTCACAAGCTGTCGCATGTTGGAGTAAAGTCTCTTACTAAAGATACCCCACCGGGACGATATTTTGGTCTCGTGTGCTTATAAATATCATGGGCGCAAACCTTTTTAACATAGCATGCCCTAGTGGTAATCTGTAACCACAGCAGTTAGAGCCCCTGAGCTATAACTCAAGAGTGGATAAGCTGTCCAACTACACGGGAGAAAACTAAACCAGTAATTGTACTGTTGTTAAAAATGTTTGTTGCTCTGATAGAACTGTTACTATTTCCTGTAGGTCTGAAGGAAAGGATGAGAAGTCTGAGGGAGAAGGAAAAGATGGCAAAGGTGAGAAATGTTGTATAATTTACAGCTTCATTAAGTTAAAGAAAGGAGACCCCTCTAAAACATTTTATATTCTTGACACTATCAGTTGTGTGTGTTTGGCAGCTCGGAATGAGAGGACTGTAGTTATGGACAAGTCCAAAGGAGAACCTGTCATCAGTGTCAAAACCAAAAGCAAAGAAAGAGTAAGTAAACCTTCACCCTATAACAACTTGTACCACCCAGTTACTTTTTATCCTCCGGGTATGAGTTGTGTTACTGAGAGTCGATGCATAAAGTTGTTACAAGAGGATTAGAAGAATATGACAAAAAACTTGTCTTCTCATGACACAAGGTCCAAGGTTGTATAATGTAATATAGAGATTAGATGCATTTCAGACACACATGAACAGCTGTATTGTCATTCAGACTTGCAGGGCAGATTTTATTTTGATTTCGAGTCACTCTTCTTGCTTCTGTCCTTTTTCCAGAGCACAAAGAGTCGAGACCGCAAGTCATCCAGTAAGGAGAAGAAGGACATCCTGTCATTTGACCAGATCAAGGAGCAGAGAGAGCGTGAGAGGCAGAGACAACGAGAGAGGGAGATCAGAGAGGTGGAGAGGCGCAGGTGCACGTAAGGATCATGCGGGGGGGGGTCTAGAAAAGACAATCTGAACCCACCACAGGGCTTAATGAAACATAATTGAGTATTAAGAAACTCCACTGCTGTTTCTATAGAAAGAAAATACTTTCTATAGTTCCTTGTTAAATACTGAATAAATTATCTTAGTTTATAAAATATGTTACTCTGGACGCTATTAACCTCTTCTTACTCACGTCTTCCAGAAAAGTACATTTGGTGCTGAGAGATTGATCTTTGCCATCTTCTTTCAGTGACCGGGATCGTGACAACCGTCCGGACCGTGAGCGCGAGCGAATCCGTCTGTTCCGGGAGAAAGAGGAGAGGAAACACTTGCTCCGGAAGCGACACTGGCTGGAGGTACTGTCAGATTACTTATTTCTAAGTAATTTTTCTAAGGATTTTCTTTCTCTCACTACATTGCTATCAGCGTTTCTGCCAACATTTTCTGCATTATATTTTCTCCAGCACAAATCTCTACTTGTTGAATACATGTACTCCTTTTTAAATTAAAGTAATGGAAATATCTGTTTATCAATAGTTTGGCTCCCACATATTAATTTGTCAAAATTGTCATTGTCAGTCTACCTTCCTCACAAATTCCTTACTGAAACCATGAACCGTTCCAGGCTGAGAAGCAGCGCCTCGATGCAGACCGTATGGAGCGTCAGTTCTTGGAGCGGGAAAGGCTACGTATAGAGTACGAGAGGCGGCGGGAGCAGGAAAGGATCCTCAGAGAGCGCGAGGAGCTGCGACGGCAGCAGGAGCAGTTGCGTTACGAACAGGAGCGGCGCCCCATTAAGAGGCCTTATGACTTGGATGGAAGGTAAATACTAAAGGATGATTGAGAAATGGATTTATTTAAGTTGGATTCTTGATCATTCTGAGTAGCGACATTTAAATATTATAATTCATTATTTGTTCAGTGTTGATTTTTTTTTTTTTAAGTGCTCACGATTACACTCTCCTGTACGAGCTTTATTTAAAACAAAGCCTAAGGGTCACAAAAAACTAAATAAGCAACTATTGGTAAGTATTGCAAATAATATGAAGTAATACATCCCATAGTAAGTGGTGGATGATGACACAGAAATTATACACCGTCAGTTACGATCATAGACTATACTTAAGTAGTTTCTAACTCTCATGCTGGATCTGTAGTCTTGTATAAAAGGCTGCCAAATAAAATCACAAAGTTTTACCGATAATCACCAATAATGTTGTTGCCTTCTCTTCTTTCAGGAAAGATGACTGGCCTGATAAGCGCATGGCCATGGATGACCGTTACAGCCGTTCAGACTTGGGTCGACAGGAACGTTATCAGGACTTCGACCACAGGGACCGGAGCCGTTACCAAGATGACATGGTTATGGACAGGCGGGACAATGCGCGTGGCATCGGTGCAGACCGAGATGGTCAGGTAAGAGGTCCAGTAAAGCTACTTCAGTTAAAACATGTGTGACTGACACACAGACCAGTACACATGTAAACAAATGCTCACACTATTGCCATTTTGTAGTGGTGCACGACTGCCTCTAGAACAGTAGAACATCCGGATCTTTGACATCTAAAATTTTTAGTGACTTCACAGGAAAACAGTGTCTTGTGTCTCTTTTTGCAGCACTTCTCAGACAGACATGGCAGAGAAGGCAGAGACTCCTGGAGCGGAGGCTACGACAAACGCATTAACCCCAGGTGAGCGTGACAGTGCGCTGGCTTCAGCTCAGGCCATATAAAAACCTAAATACAGGCTGTTATTTACTGAAGGAGGGAAATAATTGTAAAAATGTTTGTCTTTTAGGGAGGGAAATCGAGACTGGGACTCGAACCGGAAGATGGATGGAGACAGACCATGGCAAAGTACGCATACTTGTGCTTTAACATGTGCGCCATGACTGTACTGCTAGTTACACTGACTGCTTTTGTGATCATACATTTTGAAGTAGCAGGCTGAAGGAAAATAGTGTAACAACAGTCAGCAGCAATATAGAGCTATAACTACTGTGGTCTTGTTCTATGTGATGTTTTGTTTCTTTGTTCCAGGCAGAGATGGTGCTATCCCAGGCCAGAGCCACATGTCACGTGGAGGAATGGCAGGGTGAGGAGTGAATAGCAAGTGGTTTTAAATCTCATTTTAGAGGAGCAGCATGCACAATTTGTTAGAGCATTTCTCAGTCACTGTGTGTAATTACATCTTTTTTTATTTCTTTTTTTTTTGTCATCAGCCGTGGAAGCTACATGAACACAGGAACATCTCAGTCCCTCTCTGGAGCTCTCAACAGACAGAACCAGCTGATGCAGGGCAGCGGCGGGCTGCAGGGTGGAGCTTTTGGTCGACGCTATTGATGTCTGTTGGACAGACAGTATTGCAACTGTTTGTAGGAAGTCATATTAAGAAGGGTTTGACATCTTAGTTTTGTAAATGTTTTTAAATCAGGAATTTCTTTTTGACACAATTCCAGTCCATTTTTGAGGGAAACCCTTTATTTTTCTGTGTGATTCCTTTCTTCTTTTTTTATTTTTTTTTTTGGGTGTGTGCGTGATGTTGCGATCTTCTTGTATTTATCATTCAGTCCAACCCACTTTGTTTGTATAACACGACTGTCTGCTCACAAGTAGAAGTTGTATATGCGGGGTTGGCCTGTGGTGGTAGAGCCACGTCAGAGCTCTGAGTTGATCAACCTAAAATCACCACTCTTCTCTCTGTATCCCAGTTTGTGTCTGAAGTATTTCAGAGGTTTCCATACTGGTTAAAGGAGCCTTTTGTTGCAATTAATTTCTTCAGAGATTGAGGCTCCTTTTTGACGTTATTCTTTTTGTAACACAGTTGGTTTGTAAGAGTTTTGCTGCTGAAGAAAAGGTTTTTAAAACTACATGTCACATTCTAATTCTCAATGCTTGTTAGACTTTTTTTTTATATATATATATTTCAGTCTGTGCTTCTTTTGTATATAGTATCAGATTTCTGTGATTGTTGGATAATGGTAATAAATACCCCTGGAGTGTGTATGTGGTCAGAGTGTATTTAATTGATAAAATCTCAAGTGTAACGTATGGTGTTGTAGCCTGCGTTTTCTGGAACTCAAATGTGTTTTTAGTTTTCTTTGCATCAACGTGTTACATTGTGTTTTCTCATCCTTCTGTTCAGCTCAGTTGTAAAATTCACAGGGTGAAGTTGCCTCTCACAATAAAAATTTTTTTACATATATTTTTGCAGTGGTACTACTCAAACAAATGCTCCATGACTCATTTCAAATTGCCAAAACAGTTGTTCAAAAATCAATTTCGGGCTCAGCACAAAACACGCATCACAAAAAAACCTTGAAAGATATGATCTGACGTGACACAGTGAAGTAACGTTTCACATTTCCCTTCTATTACAGTTTCCTGTCTTCTAAAAATGCAGTGTATAATTGGACTTGACACGAATTTTTGGCTCGGACTCCGTATTGGTGGTTAATGGAGTCATTGATGAGGATACCTGAACATTTCAGTCATTTGAAACTATACCGTGGTAACTTCATTTCAAACGGGGTTAATGGTGTGATGTCCAGTATGGGGAGTATTGTCGCTGGCTAATTTAGAATGATTGTTATAATTACTTTACCTTTTCCTAAAACATAGTGGGTATTTGCACTCAGACTGCTGATCTGGTGCCCTTTAACTCTTGCAAATGTCACAGTCAGCGTCTGATGGAAACATTTCACATGGCTTGTAGACTGAAGAAATGAGGTGAGAAGCTTGTGACTGTAATAGCAAACCCTGTGTGTGGGGGGTAGACTCCAATAATGTCTTCTCTTATCACTCACCTCAGCGAGTGTCAGTGTAACACTCACTGCAGAATAGCAATTTGTCCAGGATTACATATCGCATGCTTCATTGCAGCAGGAAATGATCTTGACGTAGGATGCCATTTTGACCTCTGTACTTCATACTCAGGTCATGAGTCCACTAACGGTCAGTGTTGACTTGGAAATGATTTCCAGATATAGCTGCTCCTTCACTCCAACTTCCCTTGTAATTTTCTATTACAGGCTTCAAGTTCCGTTTCTACAAATGGACTTCCTCTCTATCCACAGATACTTTCTTCCTTCAACACACTGCAGCCCATGTGTCATGAAGGATGACTCCGTGTGTATTACTGGGGAAGTAGTAAGCAGTGTCAGGCCGTAAACTCGTGAATGTTAATTTGAGTTTCATATTAACTATGTTTTAATGCAGTTGCTGTGGTTTCAAAGTCAAACTTTGAGATGTGTTGTGAGAGCATCTTAAGGGTTTGGCTTTGCTGAACTGATTGGGAGTCAGTTTTCTTTTTTGTGAGCTTTGGGAATAAAACTTGTTCATGTTGATAGATAAAGATAGCAGAAACTGTGATTTGTGAGAGATGTTTCAGTCAAATGAGATGCAGAATGCTATACCCTAACTGTCTGTGATTAACATGAGGATTGACAATGGATGCAGTAGCTTAAAATAGCTTAAATTATGACATTGTTCAATAACAATTTTTGGTATACTTGAAAGTTCCCATTAAATAAAAATGCACTTCCCTTGTTACATTAAGTTCCTGGGTGCATTTGTTCCTGCATTCACTGCCTAATATGTTTAATGAATGCATTTTGCATACTTGACATAATTTACATATTTACTTATTTTGCAGTTGTACCCAACCAGTTGTCTTTGGCCAATAAAATATTATAGATTTTGTGATAATACAGGTGAGCCCTATCATCATATCAAATCTGCAGGTCTATATTGCCAGCATAACCAGCACCTTCTCCACCCATCTGTCTACACCATCTGGCTGCTTCATGTGGAAACACAGAAACCACACAAGTTAATTATCAGTTTGTGCAAGCCTTGAGTCTAAAATTCTCCCAATTTTCATCAGTCATTTTCTTTTTGTCCAACAGAGGGAGACATATAACCATTAATAGAAGCCAGAACCAGAAATTTCTGTTCATATTTTAGAGGTAAATGTTATTTTTCAGATTGATGACGGTAAGTGCAGAATCTTTAGAATCAGCTGAAATACCAACATGGACAGCGTCAAAAGCAACTGTGAGGACTGAGGGATGCAGTCACTGCATCCATACCCTAGATTTCACAATAACTCTTGCTTCCATGATGACACAGATGACAGCAGTGCTACATTGCAGAAGTGAAAATAAAAAGACTTGTGGGTGAGAGGATGTTTGGGACCAGGACATGTACCAGTGTCCCTGTGTCTGGCTCACCTCTTTTCTCCTCTTGTCGAGCTCCACCACCATAGATAGTCCACCAGATGTGAAAAGAACGTGCAAGCACCCACACTGATGTCCGTGTTGAAGGAATCACACACACACACACAAACTGATCTTTGATGTCATCCCCGTACTGTGCAACATTATTTACCCAGATTCCTGGCCTTTGGAAGAGTTTATTTTCTTTACTAGTTGAGTTGATGGACCTAAACTCACCACTCTTCTCTCTGTATCCCAGTTTGTGTCTGAAGTATTTCAGAAGTTTTCCATACTCATTAAAGGAGCCTTTTGTTGCAATTAATTTGTTCCCAATTTGTGATGGGATTCACATCATATCACACAGCAGGTTTTCAGTAAGGTACTCTGCAGTGTTTCATCTCTCAGCTGGATTCATGTCTCTGAGTCAGTGGCAGTGCATGTGAATGTGAGAAGCTGCAACAGTTGAGCTGAGGCAGAGTCGTAATGTTTCTGTTGCATGTGATGGTACGCTCATGTGCATAAGCTTCTCTGTATGTTAGTGACACCCACAGGTAGATCCACCAGGAGCTTCCTTCAACATCTTGACCTGCAGTGAGAGAAGGAGGTCTGCAGAGCTTCAGTGTTGTGAGCTACAGAAAAATGCAGTAGATAGGACAAAAATGTGTCTAGATGTGTGACAACATTTTTTCCATCTGCCCTGCCCTACTGCTGCCAACAAGTGTGTTTTGAGAATATGTTATCTTCGTTAAATAGCTGTCCATGATATCATGTAGCCCTGAAATGATTGGAAAAATGCAATATATGATAGAAAAATATAAAATATCCATTCCCTACCATACATCCAGCTCTCATTTACTGTTGGCAGAGTCAGACTCACTGAGATTAGCTCTGCGAAAATAAAATGGCTCATATTTTTAGATGTAATCGCAGTCAATTTTCTTATAAGAGTAATACACTAATTGCACTCCTGTAACATTGTCAGACTCCAAATGTTTAAAAAGACATTTTCCACATATTCTTCTTCCAAACCTGCACCTATATGTTAACCACAATGCAACTTGGCCTTTGGTAAGAGATTCAGATGTGTTATGCTAGTAGCAGCCAGCGTAGCCTCAAGCCACTGACCTCAAGCAGAAAGGAGGCTCTACAGAGGTCTGGTAATCTCACTAATTTCCAAACCCCAGATTTTTTTTTCATTTTCAGCCTCAACTGATGCTGACTCAACTGACATGACTTTAGGCGACTTGCCAGATTTCACACAGCTCCCTCTGGAGTCACAAAAGGCTTCATAAAACTTTGTTCATGTATGCAATAGTACTCCCCAATACCTGTCAACAGACTTTTATGTGTAGAATCAGTGGAGGTCCCTGTTTAAATCTATATCAAATTTTACATCAGAGGCACCTTCATCAATCTAAACATCTATGGAGACAGTGAATATTTTAAATATGAGAGCCTTCATCTGGGGGAGGTCTGCTGCCAGAACTATGATTCACAAGCTTCTCTTCTGCAGAAAACTCAAACTTCATGTCAGGCCGCTGGGCAGCGGCTTGACAGGAATGGTGCAAACTCTATTGCCTGCCTGCCAAAGACATCAAGCTCAGACAGCAGCCAGACTGATGAAAAGAGAGTGAAGGCCAAACCTGAGCCAAGCTGGGTCATCACAGTGCAAAACCTGATCAAGGAGAGAGAAACAAGTGGAGAGTCAGACATAAGGCCTCTGTCATCCGGGGCTATATGAGGGATGCTAGACACTGTGAGCAAAGCATGTCAAGAAATGTTCATGCCAGAGTTGTTTCTGACCTAAATTTAATATAATAATCTTTGAAGGTTCACGTGTTTTTATTAACACCTTCATACTTTGCAGATTTACTTGCAAAATAATTCAAATTATTTAAATAGGAAAGTCAACAGGAATGCAAAAGAACATTGCGCTGCCAACATGTAATTCCACATGTGCAACCCCTTTTCAGCACTGCCAGGCCAGACGCTGGCATCTCCTGGAGCAGTCGAAATCAAATAGTTATGAAATGTCTTCTTTGTCCTGAGTTGGGACATCAGTGAGTTGAGAAAGTCCGGTCTGAGTAGACTGGTGCTGACTGCTGCATGCACAGCAACCTGAGCCTCCCTCTACACTGGCATGACCAGCTGCCTTCATGGACCGAACACATAGGACTTATTCAGGCTTCTGGTCTGCTGCATTCCACTCAGATAAAACCCCCAACATACATGTTCAAAAGCGCTTGTGTAATACATAGACGTGAAGTGTGTTTCTGTGTGCTTCTCAGCCTGCACACATCTATATATACACGCTTGCTTAATGGGACTCTGTGCATTCTGGACACGGTGTGTAGTGGGCAGTGTGTAGTGACAGTGTGTAGTGGGCAGTTAAACGCTCTGTGGAACCTGTAGTGACGCACAGCAACAGATGTACAGCCTCCAACTTGTATGTTCCTCTGTGTGTGTGCGTGCGTGTATGTGCAATCTGATTTGCTTTTTCCTTTTGCACATACAGCACATGCATGCACACACATATAGGTGTATTTGCATGCATATGCCTTATCTAACTGGCAGACCAAAATGCCCTCACGTTAAGTAGCATTTCTATCTTGGGGTTTGGTATCTGTACATGGACTTTGGTTTCATGTATATCTAAATATATTCTATATATGCCAAACATTATGTAAGGGGAAGGCTGATGTTTCTGGTTTCCTGCCGATCTCGTGAACATATATCCAGCTTTTACACTGTGTTGGCAGTTTGACCCACTGTGGTCTCCTCACTGAGGTCACTTCACTGGGGAAGTTTCTTAAAAGAGTAGCGACAAGAAAGAAAGACTGGGGACAAGTGGCATGTCCTACCAATAACATATCTGTCCTGGAATTGTTACATTGAAAAAAGAGTATACCAAAGATGTTTAACACTGACTAGATGGTTGATTTATGTGAGTTGTTCTGTAAAGGAACATGTCGTTCACCAGGTTCTCAGATGTTTTCCTTCTTTATTAAAAAAACTTTTGAAAATTACAACTCCTGGCAAAATGTCCTGTCCTGACAAAGTGGAGCTACATATTTCATAGATTTGTTATACTTAAAACTGTTATTTAGAAAAAAACACCATTAATAACAAGTTTAAGTTATCGTCATTAACATCAATTGATTAAACATGAAATTATACATAAATTATGCAAAAAGTATAGTATTTTACTGTCCCTGAAATTTCAGTTAGTCACACTTACATAAAACACATAATAAGAGTGCAACACGCCTTAAAGGTTACGACCTTGTCACATGACAGGGCCTGCCAGTCCAGTGACAGGGCCTTACAATAAAAGGCCTTTATTGAATATAATATGTATTTGCCATAGAAAACCTTATATGAATAAATATATATTACGCTGTAAATTCGAAGCTTTTTATGTTAATAGATAAAAGTTTTGAATTTAGAATTTTTTACCTGGGCCTGTGTGACACTGCTTTTTAGATTGCACTTTGTATATGAATGGTGTTTCAGTACATGTATACATATAATTGTAATTTATATTAGCTTTGAGTAATAATATTATTCATATTACAGCTTGGTAATAACAGGGTAAATGTCAAGGTCAATATTCAGATTCAAGACTAAGATATTATGTTATTATATTAATGTTTTGCCCAAGACAAGCGGTCTGGTAGAACGTCCTAAATTCAGCATTGCACTATTCCTCAATTCCTCTTCCTCTTCATAACCTGGCACCTACATTACCCACAATGCCTTATCTAACTAGCTGACAGAAAGCCTCATGCTAAGCCTGTCTTGGGGTTTGACATCTGTACATGGACCGTGGAAGTAATTTTAACGGCTTGAAAAACAATTCATGCGTGTCTAATAAAACAAAAACAATGGTTAGATCGGATTCACTTACTGGTAAAGTGGCAGAGGACAGGTTCATGAAAGAGGCACACACACAGTTTAGAGTTAAAAGTGAACACAAACAAAAGACATGCTCAGTGTATGTTGGATATAAACACCCAAATGTCTTCTGCATGCACACACACACACACACACACACACACACGCACACACACACACACACACACATGCAATTCTTGCATCAATTAGTTCCCTCGTTAAATTGCCGGCACGAGTATATAAAACCACCTCTTCATGTAACCCTTGAATAGAGGAAAAAATACTGCTTTCCTCACACACGACTCCTCCCCAAGTCTTTCTGTGGCTTTTTTATGACCTTAAATTGTCTTTATTAGGAGACTAATAAAAGACTGAACTCCTGCTGAGTTTCCTTTCTTTCTTTCTTTCTTTCTTTCTAAATTCTTTCTTTCTGTCTGTCTGTCTGTCTGTCTGTCTGTGTCTCTGTCTTTTTTGTTTCTTTCTGTCTTTCTGTTTGTCTTTCTTTCACTTGTTTGTTCTTTTGCTTTTTCCACCTCTAATGGATTTCTGAATGGCCAGTTAACAGCCAAAATCCACTCTAGTGTCGGCTAATTAGGGCTTTCTCTTTAGCTTTCATGCCACGTGAAAAAAACCTTATGCCTGGTGAAACAATGATTCATGAGGTTTTTTTTTCTCCTTTGACATTATTTACTCTACACTTGGCTTCAAGGTCTCAGTGGAAATCCCTGAAGGCTTTTTTTCTTCTGCAAATTTGGCAAAAAAGCCATTCTCTCCATATTTGAATCCCTGAAGGTCTTTTTATCTGCTGGTGTGTCTGGACCGTGATGGCAATGAAAGAGAGTGGAAACATTCGGATAACGGCGAGAACACAATGTGATGAGTGTCAGTGAAGTCATGAAAAACAATAACATGGATGGCCTCGCACGGGCAGCGATGTGTAGATGTAGACGTTGGAAGTTTAGCCCCAGATCAAAATCAAGCCATGTAGGTATTTAAAGGTACCAGAAAACACTCAGTAAACATGAAAATTTGCAGCCACATCTCCTGTCTGCTTTGCTGTGGATGAAACACCCTCTTTAGTGTGGAAACCAGATACTGTACACATATGGTGTAGCCTCTCTGAAAAACACTGTGGGGCCCCTGCAAATTCACTTGGCAAGAATATCTATGCATCGTCCTGTGAAACCCAATCCCTGTTTTCCTTTTTCCCCAGAATCAGCCTTCTCAGTGATTCATCAGAATGGATGTTTATGTTCACCACCAGGAATTCACCATTCGGGGAGGGGGTGTTTGTGTGTGAGTGTGCAATCGCACGGCTGCTTTATCACATTGTTGAGGTTTATGTCTCACTTTCAGAGATTTTGTGTGTGAGCATGAGTATGTTGTTGTCATTTGGGATTTAAGTTACACATGTGACTTCACCCACGTGGACTATACCTCTAAGCAAATGTAAATACTGGAGGCAAGGGAGCAATAAAGGGGACATGTAAGGAAACAGATGGAGTGTATTTAGAACTAATTTAAATATTTTCAGTAACTTTCAAAACTACACCTTTAACATTCAGCAGATACATGAAGTAGTCTGCATGTCTCAACACTACTCTGCTCTTTCTGAAGCCGACATTATTTGCTGACAGTGCAAACACAGATGGACTGTGAAACGAATGTGTAGCCTTTTAGGTTTGTGAGGCACCAGAATAAAAAGCAGCAACAGGAAAGTGAAGAAATTCCTCTCCTACAGGAAATACTATGTCATCTCTGCAGTGATCCTTTAATTTCCTCAGCAGGTCTCAGGGTCAAAGCCAAACTAATTGGAGATCAAAGGGACTGCATGACATTACGCTGGCACATATCCGATCTGTATACATGCCACAGGCAGTCTGCCTGTCTGTTGCGCTGTCCTTATATATCTTTCACTTTTTATCTCTCTACATTCTCTCTCCCTCTTTTTGCTACTAATTACATCTAAGTGTGAAAAACAGAGTGAAAAGTCTGATTTAATCTGCAGATCCTGTGGAAAAAACTCCTTCTCCGTGTAGCCAAACATCATTCTGATGATGGTGCCTGGGTGTGTCTCGTCATACAGGATATGACATTTCTGCCCTGTCGTTTATCACTGTGGGTCTCCGTGTGGGTCAAGTACAGTAACCGCAGTGAATGTGGAGATCAAGATGGAGATCACAGGCTGGGGGATAGGCGTTGTTCTTCTCTCTAATCACTGGGTTGGGCCTGTTGGTCTGGCCATAAGCATCACCTTTCCAATTTTCACTGGCAGACTCATACATACAAACACACCTAAACATGCACAGGCATACATATACTGGAACATATAAGATAAAAGAAACAAGCAGACTATATTTAGTCGAGGCAAATACAGAGCAGCAGTTGATTAGTGAGGATTCAATGCTGCAGAAAATGTTGGTCTTTCATTAAAGAAAGTGAATCAGTTTCTTCCATTTTTCTATATTCACCCAAACTTAGCAGTAAACCTAATGTTCTGTTTGGGGTCCAGGAGACCCCGGGGCCCTTTTTAGCAGCTCAGAAAACATACTTGACATTGTTTTATCATCATGACTTTCCCAAATTTTATGAGAATTGCAGTCCACTAAAAAAATTTTTATGGTAGGGGAGATCGGGTATGGTTGTAACATGGGGAGAGTTGCAACAACACCAATTCCACCAAATAGAGATAAGATAGGAGTTAGGTGATCCCCAATCAGGCATGGTGGTTATCAAGTCTGGAAAGAGGTGCATTCAGAATATATAGTGAAAAAACTGATTTTGAGGTACGAAAGTAAAGTTTTTGACCAAGACTATTTTTTCTTTAGTATCTATACTATTGCAGATAGAATTGTTTGACTTATATCAGATTGAAATATAGTTTCTCAGGCAACATGTGATGCATTTTGTCCTTTATAATTTCAAACCAGTATGGTAATACAGTTAGCTAAACATTGGCTGATAGGGGTGGGGTGGGTTGTAACACTTCTTTAAAAAGTGTTACAATCATCCACGATACATAAAACTAGGTACTTTCTTGATTTAAATTTTTTCCAGATTGCCCTATGCAGTCTGGGCCCACCAAACCCGCAATCCAGGGTTACCAGCATTAATTTGTCAGCACTGCGACCAGTCCTCCCCATTTACATGCTGTACACATGTTGGTGTGTGTATCGTCACTTGACCTTTCCCATACTCAGTCCCCGCCGGAGGAGAGGGTAGAAAAGTGTATGGGCAGCTTGTGAGTAGTGCCTGTCTGCAAGAAAAAGTCCCGGTATGCCAAAGAGTAAAATATAGAAGTGCTAGTATACGTACCGGTGAATACCGACCCACTTCAAGCACTGACTATGACTCTGAATAAGAATATACACACATTGACACACACACACACACCTCTTTTTAGTTAGACCTAAGGATGTACAGAGATGTTCTTTAATTAATTACATTGTAATAGTATTTATTAAGTATAGTTTTAAGTAAGTTTATTCTATAGGTAAATTTACATACACATACTGTACATGTGCTTGAGTCATCAGACAAAGTCTGTTGCAGCAAGAGAGAAACATTTATCTTTGATATCACTACCTGTTTTGGAAGCATATAATAAAGTGCGGCATCTATTTTTGATTCTTTTGTGTGATTGTTACAACTTACCCCAGCATGTGTTACAACCTACCCCGCTATTGGGGTAGGTTGAAACAAGGGAACACATTGCATTTGACATCAATTCACGAGGTCTGTGATATTCTTGTAGAGGACTGAATTGGTGTCATTTTTAGTGAACAAATGTGGGTACTTTGTATAAAAATTTGAGAACTCTAGCTACAAAATTCAGTGAGTTATAGTTGCTGAAGCAAAAAGTGTTACAACCATACCTGGTCTCCCCTACTTCTGTTTGGCGTCTCAGAGGCTTGAGCTGTAGAACGTGGTCAACAACAATGGAGTTCCCTATCCCTATCCCTATTTTTTTAAAGCAGATCCCAAATAAGTCTATTTGGATCTCTTGTAGTTTAATAAGTTTGAGATCAAACAGTTCCTCTGCGGGATCTAATTGTGCCCCAAAATAAGATACGTCACTTTGTAGGAACATACCTTTGTCCGTGAAGGACTTTTTGGCAAACAAAATGAGGACATAATTGTTCACACATAGTCCATATAACCTAACTATATAAAAATTCATAATTTGATGTAATAGTGCTGCATTATGGTAATTTCTGTATTTTGTCACCTTCATTAGAAGCTCAGTTTGTGGCAAAGGGAAGGGTCACAGCTTTCATACTTTTCTACATATTTTGTGTCTGTGGGACCCCAAACAAGACAAAAATCAGGATTCAATACATAATTCAATGCTTCTCTCTTTCTTTTTCTACACAGTTGAAGTTGTACCACCTGTGTGCGTAAGGAAGTCTTTACAGAGGAGATGATAAAAATTCACCTTTACGTGTCTTTCTTTTAAGCAACACAGCCTTCTGAGTCAGGCTCTTCATATGGTATCTTAATGAAGTCAGAAGTCTGAAGGTTTTATATTTATAATATTTATGAAGATTAAACAACATAAGGTGTTGTGAGGGGGCATCTCACACAGATCTGATTCATTGAAAGATGAATGCATATCATGTTTAAAAACATGGAAACTTTATCCTTCAATATCAAAAACTGTGTGGTATTAGGGTGCTGGCATCAGAGAACGCACTGTACAATAATATTATGATGGAAAAATATCTAAGCTACAAGTCTGTTTTCACAGTCACGGATGTGACAAATATGCAGGCTTTTAGCATTAAAATCATCATAAAACCCCAACACGCGGGTTCAGACACATTTCTCTCCTGCCAGTTCTCATCCCACGTGTCTTTGATTTCTCTGGACCTTTTCAGCTTTTCTGGTGACCACAAGTGTCATAATAGGGTTTAACTGCCACCTTGTTTTCATTTTACATGCAGGAATGTACCTTTTGCCTCAGTGGGCATAGGATGAGTAACAGAATCATACATTTGCTGGATATAATATTATATACATATTATCAGAGGAGAAATGTAGTTAGTTACACTTTCTCAATTACTGTACTTAAGTCCAAATATGACCATGTTATACTTCTACTTTATAGTTCAATGGGACAAATTTGACTTTTTATAACAATGATTTGACAGCTTTAGTTACTCATCATTTTACAAATGAAGAGTTGACATTGAACACATATAAATTTATTTTTTACATTTTTGATACTTTAAATAGGCCTACACTGCTGATAATACCTGCATACTTGCTTGTACATCATTGGTTTAAAAAGTCAAATATTTTCACACAAATTATTTCTTATTCTTTTCTTTTGAACAGCTTAATATGAGTCATGAGAAAAGAACATAAGATTAATTTTTTAGTGAAAATGTGGCCTAAAGTCTGTCTTTCCTGTATTTTCTTATACATCTTAAAAACCTAACTGATAGCTGCTAATTGAAGCCAATGATTTAAATGAGACTTTATGCAGAGTCCCGTCTGCTGCGATGGCTCCCTGAAGAGGATTGTAAATCATTCCACTTCAAGTGATTCGAGCTGGGCCAAAGTTTAAACCCCGCCCCGCAACCTCCAGCCAATCATGTGTGACTATTCAAATGAGCCACACATAAAGATGACTTGTAGCGGCATCTGACTGACCATAAGAAACTTCACCCCTAAACCGCAATCCCACGCCACTTTCTGTGTTTTAAAACACACGATTGGATTTACAACTGGTCTCCCGACATCCACAGAACTTTTTATCCAGGATATTTTTTAGCAAAAAAACTCAATAATATGGGAAAAGAAAATATCACTTTTTTGACAGTTTGGATAATTTTGGGGAAAATCTTTGCAACTTTTTCTTCTGACCCTGAACCCACCACCGACACTGTGTTTGGTAAGACCGACCGATCAATGTGCTCCTCTTGTGAGAACTTTTTTGTCAGGATATTATTTTCATGATTAAGCTTCCACGAAGTAAACACATGCGGGACGCCAGTTAATTAATGCGCGTTGTTCAGTGGTGACCGGGAGTAACCCCGTGAAACGCTTTCAGAGCTCAGGTCTGCAGGTCTGCATCCCATTTCATACCATTCATGTCCATGTGTGAATGAAAAAAAAGCTGCTGCTACAGGCCTTTTGTCTGAAGAAAGAAAAGAGGAAGAAGAAAATATAATTGTAATCATATTAAGGTAACAATATAAAGACGTATTATTTCCTTAGAAAGACATTAACTCCTTTTTAATGACATTCCTCCACTTAAAACCATTTAGCCTTATTGGATTTTTGAAAGACAATTTAGGTTACAAAACTGAACTTGCTGAAAGAATCTAATCAGTTTAGAGGTCATTTATTATACAGTTTTAATCTGTGTCACTAAACGAATCTCTTTAGGAAATCCATGCTCTTGTTATATTATATATTAGGCTATTACATTAATATTTTGAGATTTAATTAAATTTATGCTGGTAGAAGTGCAGTGCAGACAAAAGAGGGCGACACTGCCATGTTCTAAAAATCTACTGTTTGACTTAGTCCCACTGGTGGTCCCTTTATATAATTTAGAAGAGCAGCAAGGTTTCACAATTTGCATGGGGGAAAAGTTTATTTAAGCCTGTTTATATTTGTCTTCTGTAATTAATGTTCGATGATGAACAGTGTTTAAAATTAGTAGTAATAAAAATGTTATAAATGTATCTTTTTCCTGTTCGGAATCATTAATTGTGCATGCAATCCTCTACACACCTGTTACACCATGATAATCTAATAATCTGTGTGTGTTGTAACAGTAAACACCACAGTCACCACTACTCCCCTGCCCACCACTGCTGAATGGATCACAGACTACACTGACATTGTGTCCAAGTTCTCCCTGCGCACAGTGGACACCCCAGATGATGACATGTGCTACATTGTGGCCGGGAGTCCAGAAACCATCAAGGAGTGTGAATTCAACTCAGAAACACAGACCTTCATAGTGATACATGGCTGGACGGTATGTCAGACTAAATGGATTTTATGTAAAATTGGCAGCAGCATGTATTACTATAGAACATCATATTAAATGTGCGTGTGATTAATCTTGTCTTATTTGTGCCTCATTTGTTAGTTAAGTATCTATTTTGCACATAATGCCCTTCTGGCTCTGAGATGCTGATGTTATTCTACAAATATCCGTTGAAATAATGCTATAAAATGGTATGCTGGACATACAATAGGCAGAGTTTGAGTTTTGCTAATGCACTGTTGAAATAATGAACAAACTGATCATAAATGTTGAGCCAAATCCAAACAGATGAGCATCCGTACACTATTGTGGGATGAAAACAACAATAAATGCACAAACGGGCTGAGAGCAGTGAGTCAGCTCTGCAAACAGTCTGTGCAACTCCTCTTATAATGTGATTTAGAGCTAGTCATGCAACAAGATTTGAACCTGCTGACACCTTGGCTTCTCTCCAGGACTCAGAATGAAGGTTACAGCCAGAATATATCATGGCATGCTGCAGCTGACCTCAGACATGTGTGTGACCGTGTATGTGTGTGTGTGTTACTATAGGTAACAGGGATGTTCGAAAGCTGGGTGCCCAAGCTGGTGTCTGCTCTCTATGATCGCGAGCCCAGTGCCAATGTGATCGTTGTGGACTGGCTGACCCGCGCCAACCAGCACTACCCGACCTCCGCAGCCTACACCAAACTAGTGGGACGCGACGTCGCCAAGTTTGTTACTTGGCTACAAGTGAGTGTTTGCATTGAACAGTATCCAACTGGGTCATATTTTCCACATCCTCTTTGTTAACAGGTGGATTTGGCAAAGAAATTAGAGCAGCCGGTGACTCTGTGACAAATTTGTAGCAGATGATGTCATGTATTTGTACCCCGCTGTGCTGCTGCGGCGGATATGTTTGCCTACTGGTCATGATTTTAAACACCCCATAAAGGCGTTTTATGGCCATGTCTGTGGCTCACAGCAGGCTCTTATTACAAGACTCAGTATTTAATGGAGACTTCAAGGCAAAAAGGGGAATTGGCATGAATAACACTTTCATTTTTTTGTCCTTTGTTTATGTGACTTTCAAGTTTAAAACTTGGAAAGTTTTGGCAAGCATAAAATTACACAAATTAATCCTCGTCTTGGATTATGTCCCAGACTCTGTTAAGACTTGAACAGAGTGATGCAGTGCTTTGCCAAGTACAGCCTACTATCAGTGTTGAACCCCTCCAGAAAGTCTGCAGGATTCACTTTAAACTCTTTTAAAACATCTCAACATTTTCTTCTGGCACATCTAATCCATCTCTTCCTCTTCAGAACGAGCTGCAGTTGCCCTGGGAGAGGATTCATCTGCTGGGTTACAGTCTGGGAGCACATGTGGCTGGAATCGCTGGAGACCTCACTGACCATAAAATCAGCAGGATAACAGGTGAGAACATAAACTTAACCAATTAACAGATCATCATCTGCTTACATTAAAAGTAAACAGTGTGATAACATAAATATATTTAATTAGGGTCATTGTCACCATTAGTTCAGATTGGTTGAATCACATTTGAAGCTGTTGCAAGAAACCCGATGAAGCTACACCTTGTCACATATTAACACTTGATTTAAGCATGAATTCATGAAAAAAAAGGCATGATTATTGGCTGCAAGAGCAACCATGATGTGTGCAAACATACCATACTGTAACTGTAATATATGGACACTATTTTTTCCAGGAGTGTTCGTAAAACCAAAAAACAGTATTATCCGTCGGCCATTACATTCCAGGCCTGTATTGAATGTGTGTGTGTAGCACTCCTATTTGTCACTATGACGTTTATCCAGTTTTGACCTGCTTAGAGAAACAGCGTGTTTTCTGAGATCAGAGGCAGGAGCCCATTAAGAGCCTGCATTGTTCTGAGCCTCAGTGGTTCTGCAGTGCTGCCAATGGAAAAAAAGTCCAAATGAAACACATACTCATTCAAAATACATTTCTTTCTGCCTGTATGTGTGTCCTTATCTACACACTCTTTCTTTATGGAGAACTGTGCATAATCAGTACAACTTCTTCCAAAAGCGAAACAACCCTAGCGTCACCTTTGCTTCACTCTTTCTTTTTTCTAGGTCTGGATCCTGCTGGTCCCACCTTTGAGCACGCAGACAACCAGGACACCCTGTCCAAAGATGACGCCCAGTTTGTGGATGTCCTGCACACCAACACCAGGGGCTCCCCAGACCGCAGCATTGGCATCCAAAGACCCGTGGGCCACATCGACATTTACCCCAATGGAGGCACTTTCCAGCCGGGCTGCGACATCCAGAATACATTGCTGGGGATTGCATTAGAAGGCATCAAGGGCCTCCAAAGTATGTACTTACTCCTATTCATTCTTCCCTGCATTTGTGTTTGAGGCGATGCTCTGGGTTAGGTTTCAATTTATAAACGGCATATGATGTGGTACATATTGGCAGGAAGCATAGTGAGGTCTACACTTCCAACTAGATGATCTGGATTTATACCTGCATGTTGGCATGCATCTGCCCTTATTATTAGACCCAAGTGGCCAGTAAGGGAGTGTTTTTCATGTACAATTCCTGCTCTTGGGTTTATGTAAATAAATAACAAAACGTTGTGTCTATTTGAGCTATAAGTCAAACTGGAGTAACAGTTGCTCAGTGAATTTGATCTGGTGGTGCCAATCTTCTCCAGCTCCTCTGTGTGACACGCCACAGTATAAATATTAATCTATGCTCACATTAAAGTAAAGGATTTGCAACAACATTGTTGTAAATCATCAAGATAGGCTTCAATAGACTCTACAAAAAGCTTTCAGGGATAGAATTATAATATGTTTGCTTCCACTCATAACAGACAGAATCACAGTATGTCACAGTATGCCACAGTTGTGTTCTGTTTTGTGTGGAGATGAAAGTCTTGCTTGATGTTTTGCTCTTTCAGCTGTTGTAAGTGACTGATCAAGGCAGAACTATGTGAGAAATTCCACCAGGGTCAGCATTTAGGCATATTAGAGACATTTGTCTTCAAGGCATTTCTGGCAGACAGCCCTGAAGGCAAACTTCTCCCATGTGCAGCATTTAGTTGGACATGTCAAGTGTCCTTAAAGCCAAACACAAGGACAAAATTCTCTGTGGCCTGATGTCATCTGAGAGAAAACACAGAGGTTTTTCACTGTGTGTTCTCTCTTTGTGCTGCAGATATGGACCAGCTTGTCAAATGTTCCCACGAGCGCTCCATCCACCTGTTCATCGACTCTCTGCTGAACACCCAGCAGCAGAGCATGGCCTACCGCTGCAACTCCAAAGAGGCCTTTAACAAGGGTCTGTGCCTCAGCTGCAGAAAGAACCGCTGCAACAAGCTCGGCTACAACATCAACAAGGTCCGCAGGGCCCGCAGCACCAAGATGTACCTCAAGACCCGTGAAATGATGCCATACAAAGGTAAACATCAGGGAAAGAAAGACACAAAGATGCAATTGTTTTGTGCTTTGTGCTATGCAAGAAGAGAGAAGAAATACATTGAACTACTGTAGAAAACTCTGGCTGGGTTTATGTACTTATGTACTGAGGATTAGTGAGAGTTAAGTTAATTCATATGTTAACTGGAGTAATCCTCAGTCTGTGAGTTACTGTTGTTAATGTACTTACTGTGGACGTGGTTGATTGGAGCTGGGATTTGTATCACTACAGTTAGTGTTGGTGCAAAAAGACTACACACCCTTCCCCGGTGAAACTCTTAATGCCTGCAGACAACAAGTAGCAAGTATTCAGGAGGTCACATGAACAAGAGGTCATGGGTATATTAGTGGCTTGGGATACGCTAAGGTAATGTGACACCGTTGCATAGGATACACTAGCAATGGAAAAGTTTATTTAAGAAGCACAAGTCAGCAGTCCTATTGTTGGACACTTTGTGAGGGGTGTTCAAAGATGTATTGAACGATTAGCATGTTTATTAAAAGGTTATTTACTCTAGTAATGAATACATATGAGGGTGTGCAAGTGAAACCAATGAGGATTTAGCACAGATCTGTGTTTAAATGCATCACTGTCACAGTGACAGGAAACATAGAAAGGTCTTTTCTTGTATTAAACTTTAAGTAGTGGTATGAGAGATGTAGGCCAGTTGTTGGGGAACACATCAAGCTGTGAAAGAGTGTGTCCAGACAAATAGTACAGTTGGCCATCAGTAAACTGTTCTCTTCTCTCCTAGTTTTCCACTATCAAGTGAAGGTGCATTTCTTCAGCAAGGACCAAATGAGCTTCACAGAGCAGCCAATGAAGATTTCTCTGTATGGAACCCACGGAGAGAAGGAGGACATTCCCTTCGTCCTGTACGTACATTAAACATCATCATGTGACAACAAAAAACTCTAAAAAAAAATTACGAGAAAAAGTAAACAGCACGTGTTTCCAAATATACTGACTCTAAGTAAATACCATAAAGGCACTCGTGCTGCATTTGTCACACACATACACACACACACACACACACACACATATGCCTTTATTGTTCCATGGAGAGGACAGTCCAATCCTAGCAGCTGACCTTTGAATGTTGCCCTTCCTTTCACCCTAAAGGCCGGACCTGAACGGTAACACCACTTTGTCCTTCCTCATCACCACTGATGTGGACATCGGAGACCTGATGATTGTGAAGTTGCGCTGGGAGAAGGACACTATCATCAGCTGGTCAGACTGGTGGGGCAGCAGCAAGTTCCACATCCGCAAACTGCGCATCAAGTCTGGGGAGACCCAGTCCAAGTAAGTTCTTGTTCACTGCCACAAAGATATGATTATCTAGGATTCACTAGAATAGATTCAGTGGCATGTATGTACTTTAGACTGGGGACTTTATTTTTCACAATGTGATTCCAGGGTGATCTTCAGTGCAAAGGATGGAGAGTTTGCTTACCTGGAAAGGGGAGGAGAAAACGCAGTCTTTGTCAAGTCAAAAGAAGACAAACTGAACCGTAAAGAGAAATTGTAAGTTGGTGAGAAGTTTCCTTTATAAAGAGCCTGGAGTGTCCCATCTGAATAATTTATCCACTCTTTAGTGGTTATTTGTTGTCAGTTATTCATTGATGCATTTCAAAATCATCTATAAAATGATTCAGTTTACATTTGAATTATGCTATTTAAAATAACTCTAAATTTTCTGCTACGATTATGAATGAATACAGTGATTACAATGATACGCTAAAGAGACTGCCCTGTGATGTTTTATCTATCATCAGGAGCTCTCCTGCTCACTGTTGTCTTTTCTTCTTTCCAGGATGCACAAACTGAAAATGCAGGGCAGTCTTTTTGGGCAGAGTGACGCTTGAAGTTGCACTTCGCAAACGCCCAAGCATCATGCACATCATCCATTTCTACATACATAGCCAAAGATAAACTGCACACAGCAACACTGGGAGAGCCTTTCCAAGTAACTGGACATTTACTGAATGCTGCATTTTTCTGATTTTCTTCCTGTTGTGCCTCATGACTTCAACTCCCAGTGCAACCAACACAACCTCTGCTGCAGTGCTGGGAATCTGCTCACGAGCTCTCTCCTGTCTCTCTGCAAATTCTGCTGCTGAAAAATGTTACAGGTTTCTTTGTGATGATGTGCTCACGTTTGACAAATTAGACCTTTTGCTGCATACCTTTGTAATCATTTGTTTATGCCTTTGCAGCCTATATGTACTGTTTATACTGATGAATTTTGAACCCCTGAACTGGTGTGTATTCCTTGCCAATGTGAACTTGGATTATTGTAAATATATAAATGATTCAGAGTGATAGGCATAATTTAGGCGCATCTTTGTTTGTTTGTTTTTTTTTGGGGGGGGGGGGGGGGGGGAA
>NC_060154.1:18918270-18947015 GCF_021292245.1 Micropterus dolomieu | reverse complement strand
TCTTGTGTGGAGGCCCAGACCGAGGGAGGTTAGCGGTGGTGTGGTGCTTCTTCCATTTCCTGATAACTGCACCGACAGTTGATCTTTTCTCTCCAAGTTGCTTTCCGATTCTCTTGTAGCCCATCCCAGCCTTGTGCAGATCAACAATCTTGTCCCTGATGTCCGTAGAAAGCTCTTTGGTCTTGCCCATGGTGGTGATGTTGGATGCTGGTTGTTTGGGTGTTGACAGGTGTCTTTTATACAGGTAACGAGGTGAGGCAGGTGTATTTGATGTAGATAATTGGTTGGGATTGGGGCTGTGTCTTAAAGAAAGACTAACTGGCTTGTAGGAGCCAGAATACTTGCTGTTTGGTAGGGGGTCATATACTTGTTTTTCCTCATCAGATGGTTATCAATTTTAATAAATTCATATGATGTGATTTTCTGGAATTTTCTTTGGGATTCTGTCTTTCACTGTTAGAATGTACCTATGATTAAAATTGTAGATTGTTGCATTCTTTGTAAGTGGGCAAACCTGCAAAATCAGCAAGGGGTCAAATACTTTTTTCCCCCACTGTATGTTCAACATTCCCAAATTTAGTTGAAATCCAATTTAGCATTTAAGAATTGGGACATTCATAAAATTATTACAGTGAAATGTTATTTTAATGATTGTAACTGATATCAAATAATAGCCTGTATGAGACTTTGTATGAGCTTTATATGTGAAGAAGAAAAATAACCCATATGTGCATTCCCTAAAGAAAATGTATCTGAGAACTAAAGGCTCCCAGCGGCTGCTCCTGCAGCCATCTGCAGTGTAAAATATTACAAACTCATTCAGCAAGGGATTACTATTTCCAAAACAGTATTAATATTAGGCTACAGTTACTAATACAAGTGACACTGTGTTACTGCGCACCATTCTTGATGTGACAGGTCAGCGGCCAAGTTAGCCAAGAAGCTAAAGAAATAATGAGTTTGTTCGAGTGGGTAGTGAAAGTAATATAATAACGTAACAAGTAACGTAACTAGTTACTTTTATCACCCAGTAATAAGTAAAGTAATATTATTACTTTTTTATACACAGTATAATACTTGTAACTTATTACAATTTCTGAGTAACTTGCCCAACACTGGTAAGGTTGAGGGGTTGTGATGGTGCAGTGGATAATGATGTGATGGTGCAGGTGAAGGTGTGAGAGACCCAGGTTCGAATTCACTGTGAGACACCAATGTGTCCCTGAGCAAGACATTTAACCCCTACTTGCTCCAGAGGCGTGCAACCTCTGACGTATAGCAATTGTAAGTCGCTTTGGATAAAGGCGTCAGCTAAATGAATAAATGTGAATGGTAATTGTTAAAGAGATTTCCCTGGGCCGCTCCACTGTAGCTGGTGCAATACACAACCAAGATAAACTCGGAAACAGGCTGAAAAACACATAAAACATAAATAGCGATATTGAAAAAAATGTAAAATATCAAAAATCTGAATACAAGTTACTAGTTGAAGGTCATGTGACCATTTTTAATGATAGTACGTAGAACTAGTAACACTTCAAAGTGGAGAAGGTATGATGAGGAATTGAACATTCTGTCCATTCATTTGAATGCGCAAAATTTCCTTCATTATTTTGGCAAGTATGAATTAGAAAAGTAATAGCAATATGTGACAGATAAATAATATCTAGAGAAAGAACTTTCTGAAGAAATTGTGGTGTGAATCATAGCTGAAATACAGATCAATATTGAAATGTAAAGGATTTGTTAATCAGTATTGAACATATAAAGAAATTAGGCATCATATTAGCTGTGCACCGTGTTGCTCATGCATTCCTGTGTAGGGGGCTTTCACCTAGGCATTTGAGATCCAACTTCTCTATGAGTTCAGCACATGAACAAAACACACTCACTTGATTGCGAGTAATATATCTAATTGATTGTTACCATTGTTTCTGGACCGAATTATTTGAAAAAATAATTTCAGCATAGCCTATTCCATGTGTTTTAACCATGAGTTTTAACTAAGAGAGAGGCAAAGAGGAGGATGGGCACCTGATTGTTCAGTGCATCCAGTTTCAGCTGTGCTGATTCAGCTGATTGTGTTGCCTAAAAAGAAGGGCTCCTTTAGAAGTAAAACAAAAGTCCTTCTTGCTCTTTAGGAGCTCATCTTAGAAAACAAGAAAAACACTTTTTCTTATCAAACTTTTACACAGACCCTGCACCTCATCAACCCTTCCTACATCCCTTTACTACCCTACCATTGAAACACACACACACCCATCTGGATCATTGTATGAATGTAGAATATGCAGCCTACAGCAATGATATTCGGTGTCTATGCTCTGACTTAATCGATGAAGATCATTCTTTCCCAAATAATATTTTGTGCTGAACAGTCTCAAAATGTCTGCTGTGAAAAAGGGCTCTTGCATAGTCATCATATTAGGAAATTTATTCCAAAGCATTTGCTCAAACAGCACTATAATGAAAAACAAAACTGCAAAAAGCATAATGGATAGAATCCCGTGGTGGTAGCTAAACAGAGTCACCTTATTAAGGAACAAGTGTGCAGTGGCAGCTTGTGTTGCCACTTCTAACCAGAGAATTAAAATGAAAATGAATTTCATGTATTTGTTAATCTTAAAAAAATCTTAAGCATTCCTTTCAGAATAAACATCTTTAGTGATCATTTAAATACACAGAAATGGAAAATATTACAAAAATGTATCTGTAGGGGATACGAGTCTTGTGTTTTCATAATCATTCAGTGCCACGTTTGTTCCTGTTAACAAATGTTGGTCATATGATGCTGGGTGATGTTAATATTTTTACATCAGAACTTATCAAACTATTTACATTATTCTACATGGGTTTCAAATAGGCTCAGAATAGCTTAAGACTGATTGCAATTTTAGGCCATTCAGAATCAAACAAAAAGGAAAAATACAATTGTCAAAAAAAGCCTTCAACAGTTTTCTGCAATATCTGATTGTGTTTATTACAGGTGAATAATGTGAACTGTTCCTCTTACAGTTGTCCTTTCAAAAAGCCAAAGTCCAGCTTAAGCTTGCATTTTATTAGCTATGTTGAGCCCTTAAAACAGTTAGGTCCTACTGTACACAGCACTCGTTTATTTGGTGATGAGGATGTTTACTGAAGCAGTACTATGAGACAGGATGAAGATGTAATGATGTCATTATGGAATTGACTGTCATACTCAGGGCATGAATCCTAATGGTGGCGTGAAATCACAAATAGCTCCTGGACCTTAGCAAAACGCAAGTGTACCCATTGTTGCTGGGTCTGCTTGTTTTCACTGTTCCTCACCTGCATTGGAGCACGACAGTACTGCTGGTTGCAACAACAAACAATGTGTATGGAGCAGGACAACTAATACTTTATGTAGAAAAGAAAAGCGGTGGAGAATGCTTGTTGGACAATCATGCACCCCCAGCACCTTGTTAGTATATGAAGAGAGGGGGGGCATACAGAAGGAACTGGAGTCAGCAGTTATAAACCAAAAGGTGGACCAGACAGCAGAGGGAAACATTGAAAAGATTAAACAAAATTACATGCGCGCTGGACACTATTTGGGGCTACTAGATCTACTGGAAGTGCCATGGATTCTTCATCGGCAATCAACATCAATGACAATATTAGTGCCTCTTTTTCCATTGTGCCTTATTGCTTTGCTTTTATCATTTAAGTGTATACGCAAAATTTCCCACTTTGTTAAATACAGTGGATATACAAGAAAGAGCATAGTACCAAAACCCCAGGTTACAGGTTAAGTGCTGCCTGTCCCACAGTAAGAATTAAGTGGGTCCTGCATTTTTCTGTCATATGTGAAACTTCCCAGTTTGTAAAATGCAGTGGAAACAAAAGGAAGAACTGTGTACCAAAGATTTCCAGGGATCTAAAAAGTGTAGGTTTTGTAAAGCTCCAGGTTATCGGTTCCTGCTGTGCAAAAGGGCTTCAAGTGTCTCTTGAACAATTCTGTCTGATATAATCATTTATTGGATTCCTATGTCTGCTGCCATCTACTGGTGGAGGCGTTCACCATGCTGAATGCTGGTGAAAGTTCTTTCACACAGAATTTTACATGTTCTTATAACACTTCATTCATGCATAACAAAAGGTTATTCAGTACATCAACATAACAAGTAAACAAAGAAAGGTTTTTGTGTGTATGATTTCATCACAAATAAAAAAATCAGGATATAGGGGATGAGCATTTCTCACAAATGTCTGACATTCATACATGATAGCATTAACCAAACCATTTCAGCGTATTGGTGATAATGACCACTAAGCAGTATCAGTATGACTGATATAGTATTCATGAATTATGATATGCATTCATTACAAAATCACTGTTGTCTACATATTATTCTGTATGATGAAGTGAAATAATAAATAGAATATTGTAGTAATAGTCTTTCAAAATGAACTTGTACATTTGGTTAACTTATCCAACACTCACTGAGTGCTTTTGATGTCATCATAGTATGCAAACATCAAAAACACTGAACAGCTTGAAACTACTACTCTTCCTCAGTCAAATTAGCCAATGTTCCAATACTCTTGTTATAAAAATAGAGATTTGACTGGTGTTGAATGATGTAAAGCAGGGCTCCAGACTAACTTTTTGCATTGGTTGCACTGGTCTGCCTACATTTTTCATTTAGGTGCACTGCCACAAATTTAGGTGCACCCAAATTTTTCACAGCACTTAAGCGTCATAACAGCATATTCTAACCTTCTGTAATGACATACACACAGGGACACCTGCAGGTAAAAAGTTGTCTTTAGGCTTTTTAAAAGACTGCACAAACAAAAATGTCCAAAACCTTATTATTATAAAACAAAACTTAAAAGGTGCTTGACAAATTGAAAATTCCAAACACTCAAATGACTCAAAAGTGTGTGCTGCTCTCAGACACTTAAAAAATCCTCTCCAGCTGGCCCAAGTCCCAAAAATACTACACGTTAAGGCTACCAAGCTGACCAAGAACTGTGATTGGTCGGCTATAGGTACCGGATCTGTGCCCGATCTGTACGATATGTACATTTTACGTTATAGAAAATATGTAGATGTGTTTTTTTTACAAAGCTATACAGAACTCAGTACAACAAATGATGATCTATGAGTCTAGAGGTAGGGTCTACTGCTGCAATTGTTATGCTACTGTATGTTTACTCACCTTCTAAAATAAATGGAAATCCTGCCCTGCAGTTAACACATGGTACCTGCCACCTATTTCCAGGAAAAACGCCTAAAATAACATACCCAAAATAAATCAGTAATAACTGCTCAACCATTAGGCCTAGATGCAGATACATCTGGTCTCCTTTGAAAGGTCAGAAGCTAAGGAATAGAAATCAACTGTAAATTAAACTATTTATTTTTCTATTTCTAGAGTAAATGGAGAGGAAAATATGATATTTTCATCCTCACCTGGTATAAAATCTATATTTTAATAGCAATATCAACATCAAAACCATCATCCAACTCATTATAATGCAACTGAATATCTTCTAATACACCTAGAATACACATCTAACTGTAAATTTGATGAAAAGAAATACAACAGTTATTACACAATTTTTCAAAAATATACCAGGCGAATATCCATGTTTTGGCCATATTCACTGTTTAAATGTTCACTTTTATTGTGAGTTTTCTTCAAAACACTTTCTCTCCATACAACCACGTTCCAAATAACAAAGCTTCCAAAACATTGAAATACTGATAAAGACAGTGAATAGTGATCAATATTCCTGTGACCAAAAGTACTCCCGTGCTTTACAGGAGCACAAGTTGAGAACGATTGGTAAAGTGGATATCTGTGTAGCTCCTACGGGTCGGCCAGTAGAGGCCGATAAAGACCGCCTCCCCCCAAACAACTCTTCTCTCCTTCAATTTGATGAGAAAAATGAAACTTATCAGCTCGCTGACGTCACCAAGATGGCGACCAGCGACGAAGGGCTCTATTGACACAAACAGCCGCTGTTTTTGTACTGAATACAGCCAAAACAGCAAAAGTAAGCGAAAATTGATCCCTGTCAGGTACCACTTAGTTAATGGTGCACATGAAGTCAACATTCTGTCACCACAGCCCCAAACAATCACATCACTTTACTATCAGTACTGCTATCAGTGAATGCATCAAATCTGCTATCAGTCTATCGTAATGTCTACTGGAAATTATGTAATGAGATTGTACATAATTAAATATGTAGTAATATATTTATTTATTTTAAATGAAAAAAATCATATTTTCAGATGTTTTCCTATTTAGTTCATCTGTAATATTTCTACCGCAAAACAGGCCAACTTTTATATATTTGTGAAAGAGCCGTGTTCTTGTAGACTGTTGAAACAGTTCCTTTCATTATTTCCATTTCCTTCTACGGACCTTTTGAAATTACAACACGTGTGGTACAGATCGGGCAGCTGGTGCGCATGCGACCAAGCACTGATTGGGCATGCTTTGAAGCTATACATAGTATATTACTGGATGAAGCCACCCTGCGCATTTGAATGGAAAGCAGTGAAGCCAGTTTTGGACCAATAAAATACTACTACAGGGCTACTTCCTGTTGGCACCAGTGTCTACTGTGCATGATCACACAGCATAACGTAGAGTGTGCTGGCAATTCAACTTTTCAAATAAACAGCTCAGGCAAACACTTGATTCAAGTCTTCTGCAGAAGGAACTCACTGGGACACACACACATCAGAGTATCATCTGAGTGTCTCATGCAGCTTTTATCCTAATCTCACCACGGGAACATGATGTCTTTGAATGTTTCCTTGGGGATACTCAATCTACAGGTGCTGGTCATATTATTAGAATATCATCAAAAAGTTGATTTATTTCAGTAATTCCATTCAAAAAGTGAAACTTGGATATTATATTCATTCATTACACACAGACTGATATATTTCAAATGTTTATTTCATTTAATTGTGATGATTAAAACTGACAACTAATGAAAATCCCAAATTCAGTATCTCCGAAAATTAGAATATTACTTAAGAACACTACAAAAGGATTTTTAGAAATGTTGGCCAACTGAAAAGTATGAACATGAAAAGTATGAGCATGTACAGCACTCAATACTTAGTTGGGGCTCCTTTTGCCTGAATTACTGCAGCAATGCGGTGTGGCATGGAGTCGATCAGTCTGTGGCACTACTCAGGTGTTACGAGAGCCCAGGTTGCTCTGATAGTGGCCTTCAGCTCTTCTGCATTGTTGGGTCTGGCGTATCGCATCTTCCTCTTCACAATAGCCCATAGATTTTCTATAGGGTTAAGGTCAGGCCAGTTTGCTGGCCAATTAAGAACAGGGATACCATGGTCCTTAAACCAGGTACTGGTAGCTTTGGCACTGTGTGCAGGTGCCAAGTCCTGTTGGAAAATGAAATCTGCATCTCCATAAAGTTGGCAGGAGCAGGATGAAGTGCTCTAACCTCAGAAAACACAGTGGACCAACAGCAGCAGATGACATGGCACCCCAAACCATCACGGACTGTGGAAACTTTACACTGGACTTCAAGCAACGTGGATTCTGTGCCTCTCCTCTCTTCCTCCAGACTCTGGGACCTTGATTTCCAAAGGAAATGCTAAATTTACTTTCATCAGAGAACATAACTTTGGACCACTCAGCAGCAGTCCAGTCCTTTTTGTCTTTAGCCCAGGCGAGACGCTTCTGACGCTGTGTCTTGTTCAAGAGTAGCTTGACACAAGGAATGCAACAGCTGAAACCCATGTCTTGCATACGTCTGTGCGTGGTGGTTCTTGAAGCACTGACTCCAGCTGCAGTCCACTCTTTGTGAATCTCCCCCACACTTTTGAATGGGTTTTGTTTCACAATCCTCTCCAGGGCTTTTCCTTCCCTTCGCCTCTCTATTAATGTGCTTGGACACAGAGCTCTGTGAACAGCCAGCCTCTTTAGCAATGACCTTTTGTGTCTTGCCCTCCTTGTGCAAGGTGTCAATGGTTGTCTTTTGGACAGCTGTCAAGTCAGCAGTCTTCCCCATGATTGTGTAGCCTACAGAACTAGACTGAGAGACCATTTAAAGGCCTTTGCAGGTGTTTTGAGTTATTAGCTGATTAGAGTGTGGCACCAGGTGTCTTCAATATTGAACCTTTTCAAAATATTCTAATTTTCTGAGATACTGATTTTGGGGTTTCATTAGTTGTCAGTTATAATCATCAAAATTAAAAGGAATGAACACTTGAAATATATCAGTCTGTGTGGAATGAATGTATACATTATACAAGTTTCACTTTTTGAATGGAATTACTGAAATAAATCAACTTTTTGATGATATTCTAATTATATGACCAGCACCTGTAGATCTATCGTGAGAGAATCATGTCCGGGTACATGTTGTAAAACACTTAAAAGTCCTGACCCCCTGGACACATCATAAAACATCACACACATTTACTTCCCACTGACCCCGTCCCAGAGAGACCGGAGGCCCCAGTGAGTAACATTAATTACATGACTGTTTGGAGATCGTACTCATTGAATTCCCATTACAAGAGCAACAGCAGAAACCCCGTAATTCTGGTAGCTGCAAAGCTGTACGATGATGCGCCAACAAAAAGTCTCTTGGCTCTGTGTGTTTGTCTGACTTGGATCATCATCTGCCAAACACCAACGCAGCGTCACTGATGGCCAAATAGTTTTTTTTTAGATTCACAGAGTTTAATCTAAGCAATACGGTTACATCTCTTTTAAGACAGGATGTCACAGGGTTTTGATGTCATTTTTTAACCAACACGGACAGTGGTGGTAAACGGTGGTGATAAATTGGTGGTCTAATTAGAGAGCAACACAGACTTCCAAGAGTGAGTTTTGAGGAACACACACACACAAGGCCTTTCTCATTTCTCAGTTTGTTCCATAGGTTTGTGCCTCCTCGCTCCTCCGCTCACTTCTTGTGTGGGAGGGACTAAGACGCGAGGAGAAAGGAGGTGAGGAAACAGGCATTTAACGAAATGAGATGTCCTTGCCTCGGAGCCGCCATTTAAAGCGACATCAATTAAATACGACCTGTTGCACAGCTATCTTATCTGAATACTCGTACGTAAAAATCATTTACCCGCTCCTCAAAAACTCATTATTTTGTCAGATTTAGAGACCTCACCCGCATTGTGATTTCCTTATTGGGTTGTGTTGTATGCATCTTATCTTTAACGACTTACTGTGATGATTAGAGGCTGCTGTCAGTCATTTAAACATTTCCATGCGTCTGCACGCATGGAAATGTATAAAGTCACAGCAAATATCATGGGACACACAAAAAACATTAGATCCTGACGACCCATTAATTTATGTTGTTGTGGCTTGTGCGTATTTGCGTCTCTCTAAATGGGGTAACACTTCACCCTGTTTCACCCAGCCGCTATTCACTGTTGATTTTTATGATCCTGCTGCCCATCCACACATCACATTTAACAATAACAACATCAGCTCAATATTTGCTCAACACCAGAGCCCCCCAGGGCTGTGTCCTCAGCCCCCTCCTGTTCACACTGCTACTGCTCAATGTCAGTAAAACTAAGGAGCTGATCATTGATTTTAGGAAGAAGGAGATAAAGACGCACACTCCTGTCTACATCAGTGGAGCTGAGGTGGAGCAGGTGAACAGTTTCAGGTTCCTGGGAATCAGCATCACAGAGAACCTGACATGGTCGTCTCACATCTCCACGCTGGTGAAGAAAGCTCAGAAACGACTGTATATCTTGAGGAAGCTTAAGAAGGCTAAATTCCCACGCCAAGTTCTTGTCAGCTTTTACAGAGGAGCAATAGAAAGCAGACTGACTGGAAACATCACAAACTGGCATAGGATGTGCACGGCCCAGGACCGGAGGGCTCTGCTCAGAAGATCATTGGTACCTTCCGAGCATCAATGATATTGGTGAGGTGAGGTGCCTGCAGAGCCCAAAGGATACTAAAGGACAGTACCCACCCAGCCACAGCCTGTTCACCCTGCTGCCTTCTGGGAAGAGATATAGAAGTTTCTGCTGCTGCACCACCAGACTGCAGAGCAGCGTATTACCCCAAACTGCCTCTGAAACTCTAATTCATCCTCAGCACTGCTCCACTGATGATAGTTTATTTCTGTTGGCCATTTTTATAATTGATTTTGTATTAATCTATATTGTCTGCTTTGTAGCAGAAGGGAGTTACAAAACTTAATTTCACTCTATAACCTGTTATATTGTGAGAATAAAATGTAGCTACCTATCAGTGATTTCAAAGTGAACTGACATCAGGAATGCAGTTTTAACAGCGCTTTATGAGGCGCTACACAAATGATGAAGGGAAGCGCATTTGATCATTTGAAATAACTAACACAACTTATGAACACAAAAGAACACTGTAGAGTCCTGCTCCGGCCATGGGTTGGTTGTATAGTCCAGCTGCATGTCACGCGTCTTTTAAACGTCGACGAAAACACTTCCGCAAAGGATACACCAGTGTATCCTCGCTTATAGCTCCTCCAGCAAGCCTTCTCATTACTCGATCCTCGAGGTGCATTTAGGGAATTGAGATGTCCTTCTATATGGTGCGCTGAGACAGATTTCTGGGTCACAGGCGGAGGCCAAATTAGGGAAATGAGAGACACACAGACAGAGCTGCGGCTGACAGTAATTGTCCTGCGAAATGTTAGTTGCACCAGTGCGCACTCTGTAGCCCTGTTGGAAAGGCTTTAGTATGCTTGAAACAAAGTACTGGAAGCTCTGGAACCACTTTTCTGACTATGGGATTGGGTGGGCTGCATATTGCTCACTTTCACGCAGTGATGGGCCAGGTGTGCAAAGCTACGGAAAGGTGAACATCACAAGTGCTTAACCTCCATCTGAATGTGTGTGTTATCGCCATTTGCACGATTTGTCACCTTGAGGCTTAAGACATGCATAAGACACAGAGTTGGAGAGAGATTGGGAGGGAGTTAGAAGAAAGCTATGAGAGCAGGCTTTTCAGCCCACCTTTGACTGAGGCTATGTAGAACAGGCAGAAAGACCTTACCTCCCAGACATGTGGAATGACCAATGAAGACTTAGTTGCAGTTTACAAATTGTAGCTGTAAAAATATCAGCTGTACCTTAATAGCACCTCCTATATGCCAATTTTGTTCAGAAAGACGTCATTATCAGTGTATAAGAGTAAGAAAACAAGTGTGTTGTGGGTATAAAGTATCTGTTCGTGGAACATCCAATGCTGGCGCTGCAGACTGGAGGTCAGATCTGGCCTCATGTGCCATCTGTGCCATCATTCGCTGTCTAGCTCCTTGTGGTCTGAGGATGGACTTTCTCTGGCTGGCAGGAGGTCGTAGTGACAGGGGATGTGGCTGTTTTTTGGTAGATCGTACGGATCTTGACAAAACTGTCCATGGCCATTGCCGTCTCCATTTGGCTGGATGGTGCTTACAGTAGGCTCTGAAATCAAAGACAGGTGAGTTAGCAGTTACAGGGAGAAAAAAGTCCAACATTTTGGAAAATGTGAGAAGATCACTGATTAATTTCATCTCTCTGTCCAGTACAGAGATAGGTCCAGGATATGTTTAGTCTGACTAACTACAATGATTGCAAGGGAGAAACTGCTAGCCAAGCTCTGTCACAAATCAACCCTCCTGATGTTGCTGCATTTATTGATTTTTGTGGCCACTTGGGAGCAGAAGACATAATTAACATAACTGCTAAAATTGCTATGGCACCTGTAAATGCTCTGTATTTGTATAGGTCATTTCGACCACTCAACGCACTTTTACACTACATTCACACACTGAGCCTAAGTGCTCAAACAGAAACTACACACACATTCATACCCCAGTGGAACAGCCACCATGGAACATTCGGGTTCTTCGGGGTATCTTGCCCAAGGACACTTCGTCATACAGCCTGGAGGAGCTGGGGATTGAACCCCGATCTTCCAATAAACAGGCAACCCACTCTATCTCCTGAGCCACAGCCGCCTCCTTCAAACTTCACTACAAATACCGGCTTTGTTGCAGAAACACGCATTACCTATAACAGAAATACAGTGATTGGAAAAGGAAGGGTTTTTAGATAAAAGAGAAGCAGACCACGATGCACCTGGCCCAATCAACCGACCAGGCACCATGGCGGGTGCTATGATCACTCAGAGGAGTAAGTTTTAAGTTGGTGATACAACTGACATCTAATATCCAACTTAATAAACTTAAACTTTGATGTTCCAACAAAAAGGAAAATTTTCGTTTAATTTGGCAATATAGTCTTAAAAATTATAGGAAGGCCCTCCGTAATGCCAGAGCATCGTACTACTCGTCATTAATAGAGGAAAATAGGAACAACTCCAGGTTTCTTTTCAGCACTGTAGCCAGGCTGACAGAGAGTCACAGCTCTATTGAGCCAAGTATTCCCATAGCTCTCAGTAGTTACGACTTCATGAGCTTCTTTAATGATAAAATTCTAACTATTAGAAACAAAAATCACTATGATCTGCCCTCAACTGGCACCAACTTTTCTCTAAACTCAGGAACCCTAGAAACAGCTGTAGAACCAGATATATGTTTAGACTGTTTTGCTTCCCTCAGTCTTTACCAACTAACTTCAATAATTTCTTCATCTAAACCATCAACCTGCCTCTTAGACCCCATCCTGACTAGGCTGCTTAAAGATGTTTTACCCTTAGTCAGCACTTCAATACTAGATATGATCAGTCTATCTTTATCAACAGGCTATGTACCACAGTACTTTAAAGTAGCTGTAATTAAACCTCTTCTGAAAAAGGGTTAAACTTTTATTGTTATGCAGATGATACTCAGTTATATCTATCGATCAAACCAGATGAAACTCATCAGTTAGCTTAACTTCAAATGTGCCTTCAGGATGTTAAAACCTGGATGACCTGTAATTTTCTAATGTTAAACTCGTCGTTTAAGTCTGACATTAAGCAAATTTCAAGGACCGCCTTTTTTCACCTACGTAATATTGCGAAAATCAGGAACATCCTGTCTAAAAATGATGCAGAAAAACTAGTCCATGCATTTGTTACTTCTAGGCTGGATTACTGCAATTCCTTATTATCAGGCTGCTCGAAAAAGTCCGTTAAGACTCTTCAGCTGATCCAGAATGCTGCAGCACGTGTTCTGACAGGAACCAGGAAAAGAGATCATATTTTCCCGTCTTAGCTTCTCTGCATTAGCTTCCAGTAAAATCCAGAATAGAATTTAAAATCATTCTTCTCACCTACAAAGCTTTTAATGGTCAGGCACCATCTTATCTTAAAGAGCTCATAGTACCTTACTACCCCACCAGAGCACTGCGCTCCCAGAATGCAGGGTTACTTGTGGTTCCTAGAGTCTCCAAAAATAGACTAGGAGCCAGAGCGTTCAGCTATCAAGCTCTCCTGTGGAACCAGGTTCCAGTTTGGGTTCAGGAGGCAGACACCATCTCCACATTTAAGAGTAGGCTTAAGACTTTCCTCTTTGATAAAGCTTATAGTTAGGGCTGGCTCAGGTGAGTCCTGAACCATCCCTTAGTTATGCTGCTATAGGCCTAGACTGCTGGGGGATTTCCCATGATGCACTGAGCTCCTCTCTCCTCCACTTTCTCTCCCTCTGTGTGCAACCTCATCCCATTATTGCATGTTACTAACACAACTTCTCCCCTTTCCAGTAGTCTTGCGCTTTCTCGTCCCTCTCCTCTCTCCTCCTATCACTTCCTGCAGGTTTTCTGGCTCTGGAGCTGTGGAGTCTGGATCTGTGGCTGCGAGTCACCTGCTGCCCCCATGTTCCTGCTGGACACCCTCTGCTCCAACTATTGTTACTAGTCCTATTGTTATTATTGTTATTATAAACATTAACATTACGATTGTTATCATTAACACTACTATAAATATCTGTACCATTTTTCATTTAGTCTATAGCAACATTACCTTCGCTGTCTGTACCTCTGTGTGTATATTATGTAGGCTGCCTCCCTCCCCTCTCTCTCCTTCAATCCCTCTCTTTTTCTCTGTTCCTCTCTTGCCCTCTTCCTCTCTGTTCCTGTCTCTCTCTCTCTCTCCCTCTCTCTCCTTCACCCCCAGTCGGTCGAGGCAGATGGCCGCCCACCCTGAGCCATGGTTCTGCTCGAGGTTTCTGCCTCTTAAAAGGAAGTTTTTCCTTGCCTCTGTCGCCTACTGCTTGCTCTTGGTGGGAAGTGTTGTTTGGCGCTATATAAATAAAACTGAATTAAATTGAATTGAATATTAACTTCACCGCGGTACATTCTTCCACACATATGCGTGGCAGGGAAGAAATTAGCTTTCAAAATAAACAAACAGAGGAGAGTAAAGTTTACTCAGAACTGGGGAATACTTAAAGGAGGACTCAGACTATGCTACCAAAAACGAGGTGCTCATATCTAAGAGAAATCAACACTTTTCCAGCAATTCCAGCCATGATTTGTGTGTCAGGTAACATTTAATGACTTTCCAGACATCCAGTTTACTTTGTAGTTCAACAAGACATGCTGTTGATGTTAGCTATCGCAGCAGGAAAGTTGTATCGCTGTCTGAAGCTGCTGTGCTGCTCTGGGGCCATCTTGTTCTCTGATGTTAGCTTTCCAGCAGCAAGTAGCGTCAGTTTGCTAATCCACAATTTAGCTCACATTAGTTACATCACTTGCTGTGTCGTATTTGTCATGGTATTGGATTCCTCCAGAATCACATACACCACCTTTATGATGGAGAGAAATAGGAGTTACTGTTGGAAATTCCAACAGTATAATATTTAATTGAAATGGGATATGAAATGACCTATATCGGAATATGAGATTTTAGTCATATCGCACAGCCCTAGTCTGCTGTATGGTGCTGGGTAGGGAGTGTACAGTGGGGTTTTTATGTGAGTAAATCAATGTCAATCTCATTGTAAATGCACAGACTATGAGTCACAAATATATGTCCAATTTGTAAACACAAAACACAATCTATATATAGATCCAAAACCCACAAACTCTTGATCCACACATAAAACTAAAACAAATAAATACAAAATCCACCAACAAATCTTCAGATCCACAAATCAGAGACAGAATTTGAATAAATGCAAAATGATTTGTCTGTGCATGAGGGACATATTCTCTTTGTAGATTGTTTTGCATTTGTTTTCAGAATTTTGACACTGTTTCGCTGTTTTACAAAGTACCATTTTCTACAAATGCACTCTTCACAATTTGCAAACAAACACAGTCCAACTTATTTTTTCAAACCACAGTTTCAAGACATGCATACAAAGTCTGTGAAATGCTCAGCATTCAAATGTCAAATCTGTGTTTGCAGATCGCAATGTATTTGCAGGTCGCTCTTTCTATTTGTCTACAGATCATTTTGACACTGGTTTACTTTGGAGAATGTGAATATGATCCACAAGTGTAGTCAGCCAGTCAGGGGTGTTGCTTATATGTGATGTCATGTCCCTTCAATTAGTCTTTTATAATTAGAGGTGACACGTGAGGCTTTGTAATACACTTAAATATTTATGTAATATGCTATATCATTTGCTCTGTCAATACTCGTACGTAATACTAGTACGTCAGATCTGTACTTATGTACCACACTTATTGAAATACTTGACCAGTTTTTTTTGGTTCTCAGGGTTTTTGGTTCACTGGGTTTTTTTTTGGTTCGCTGCAGAATCCTCTCAACACAAATATAGTACTGTCACCTTTCAGCTCTTATTTTTAAAGGCTTAATGAGGGGATGTGATGTCACATAGAAGCAATACCCCTGATTGGCTGACTACACTTGTGAATCGTAGTCACACACTCAGTGTTAAAGTGATAATTTTCTGGGGGATTGACTTTATGACAAAAAGAACTAGAAAAGGTAAAAACAAGAAATTGTGGTTTAAGGAGCAGTTTTGACCAAAACTGAATGACACAGACGCGGCACAAAGCAGACTTCATAAAGGGATTGTCAGGTTTAAGCTGTGTCGTATCTCTACTTGAATATATTGGTAACTAACTTGCTAGCGAACACGATTCAGTGTGTAAATAAGACACCTCTGGAGCTATGGGTTTCTGTTTGACTGCTAGTTTGGAGCTAGCATGTTTCTCCCAGCTCCTGATCCAGCTAGGCCAGTGCTGACATATTTACTGGTCCCCCATTTCATGTGGCAATGAAACTAGCTCACTATAGATTTCTTTCCCTAATATTTCATTTTTCATAATATGACTATAATAGAAATTTGTCAAGTGTCACAGATTGTGCAATTACATTTACAGTGTAGTGCCCACTGCTAATTGCAGTGCACTATATATTTAATACCACTGAAGCATACTTCTCTATAAAGCTGTCACAATGACAAATAACTAATCTAAGCGTAAGATCCTCACCAACTTCATAGACATTCCGGTTGTTGGTCGAGCCACTGTTGCTGATCTCAGCGTATGGTGAATCTCGTCTGGCAGGTGACTTCATTTCCACGTAGCCACACTCTGTGTTTTTGGCTGTCAGCAGGGGAGGGTCTTTTATTGTGGCATATGGGTTTTCAGAGCTGTTGAGGGAACAGGAGCTGGAATGATAAAGCGTGCCCTTCACCAGATCTGGATGACATGGACAGAGAAGACTAGTGAATACCAGCATTAAAATTGAGCAGTTTAGTGTATATTCACATAATTCCAGGACCTACCTCGTAAAGATTTCCCAGTGTGTCTCCTGTCATCGCCGTAGGCTCCTGAATTTTGAAAATGAGAAGGGTCAGTGAATGGTGGAATAAATACATATGACTATTATAGCAAGAATAACCTGGATTTTTCATCATATCACCATAAATTAAGAACTGGGGTTACAATATAGCAACAATGTTTTTATCCACACCAATTAAAATACAAATTGAACCAATTTGCCAAGTTGATATTGCTTGTATGTAAGATACCAGTATTTCCTCCCATGATTTTTTTGTGCATGCAGTGGAGAGAAATCTATAAGCATTCTGAAATGCTGTCACTCTGAGTTAGAAACTCTCCAACTTTGGCAGTGTAGCCAGGATAAAAGAGATGATGATAAACTTGTTAATATTCCAGTGTAACTTCTGTCTAAATTTGTTTCTCTCTGTCTCTCTACAATAAATTAACAAATCTCTGTTTGTTTCCTATTGTACTTATCTAAACACTACAGAATCCCTGGAAAGCAAGTAAGAAAAAAAATTCTGGTGATCCATTTTCTAAGTCTGATCTAAATTGTTTTCTCTCCTGTGTTTATGACTTAAGAACAGGTGAAAATATGTTTTGCCAGGATAATCTGTGTTAGTTTCTTAAATGCACTGAACTCCTCTCTCCTCCTCTCCATCTGTATTTTTATCCCCTAATGAATGTTACTAACTCACCAAACTCACTCAAAATTGTTATGGGTTTTGCACATGGGCATGGCAAAATGGCTCGCCAGCGACCCCTACAGAGCAGCTCCTGGCCAAAGTTTCATGTACGTGTACGAAATTTCTGTGGTAGGTGTATCATGTCCATAAGTACAAAAAAGCCTCTTGGAGTGATGCCCGACACCCAACAGGAAGTCTGCCATTTTGAATTTTCTGGTAATTTTTGCTGATTTACATAATTTATAACTCCTCCTAGGGAATTAGTCCGATCAACTTCAAATTTTCGCTGTGCAGTCTAAACCCATTGATGATTAAACGTTGTACAAACAATAATTACCAGTCGACCAGCATGCCCATGGTGTGGTGTTGAAATAAGATGATTCACCATGAAACAGGAAGTTGTTGTAACTTCACTGTACATGCTCACATCTGCACCAAATTTGACATGTAAGATGATAAGAGTCCACCTGCCAACATTCACTCAAAGTCATAGCGCCACCTGCTGGCAACAGGAAATGTCACGTTTTACGCTATAATGGACTACTCCTAGCAGGTTGGCCATATCAGCTTCAAAACTGTTGCAGAAAGCGGTGTATCCGTGCTTGATAACAGTCCTGCCCCGAGGGATGTAAGCTCTGTGTCACACTCATCAAGCAATTTAAATACAATTTTCACAATTTGTTCTAGACAAGATGTACTGGGACATAACGTATAGTTACTGGGTGTTCTCTGGTGCCATATAGGGGACACAGGAAGTGAGGTTGAAGTTGTTTGTGCAGCGTTCAGTGCGTTCAGAACTGAATGCACATATGTCATAGGGGTGTGATCATTTTTGTTATTATTTTCCATTTGCATGTGTTTTCTTAACTGCAGCTCTCTCTGTGTCTGTAGTATACAGCCACAAGTTTGAGTTTTGAGTTTTACTTTAGTTTTACACAGAACTTGTACTGCTCTGTGCACCAATATTTAAGTTAAGTTTATATCCCATCTGCACAGGGATGAACTACAGTATAATTTATTCAATATCTCACCCAGTTCATTGAAGCAGTCCCCTTGTTTCCAGTCTGCAGGCAGTGTGCCAGTGTGATCAGCTAGAGGCTCCCTTTTTCTCTGATCCACATTCTTCAAATTCACAAACAGTTGGTTGCCCTTGGCCTGCAAAGTGCAAAGGGAAAAATATCAGTTATTCATTAATAGTAATATTTTATACTGCCCTTCTATAGAGCCTCAAAAATTCCACTTTCATACCTTTCCATATGGACCATTGTTAACATGTGAGGGGCTGATGCATTGGGTGAGAGTATGGTAGCTGGGGTTGGAGAAGTAGTTGCTCGGGTGGGCCTCGCAGGTTGGTGGGTGAGCATCTGAAAAATGACAAAACTCTTACCAGGATGCACTACATGTGTCAGTTCATCAGTGCTTTCAAAGTATGAGACCCCCAAACCCCATGGTTTCAGTTCCAGTGGGGCTCCAGTGCACGGTGGTACATATAAAATGCATTTCTTTCTTTGTATTTATATTCTGTTTTGCAATATTTAGGACAAAAGAGGTAGGGCTTATCTATATAACAACAGGAAATACCAAACAAAACCCTAAAAACCAGAACCCCTACAGTAACTGTTTAAAGTCTTCCATTTACTTTGTGTCCACCGTCTTTATTACTGAATATAAGACTATTCTGTGTGGTCGTATTTATGTTCTTTCATTCACTATGATAGAGAGCACAGGTCACAGGGAGATGTTTGATGTGTGTTACTGAAAGAGAGAAGATAACAGCCCTTTTTCAACTTCTCTTCACTATAAACAATCTATCAAAACCAGAAGCTTGTAGGAAAACACTCAAACAGACCATGTTGACCAGTTCTTGTGGTTCCCACAGGGTATCTCTTGTAGCATGACTACTTTGATCTAATACAATTTATGAGAATGAATACAAAATTATGAATTTTAATATTCAGAATATTAATTCATAAAGCTCTCGTTTCGCGGGGCACCACCAGAGATTCAATTCACCCAGAGTCTCCGGACCTCTTTAGCGTTTTAATAATTATACAACTATTCACTAGTGATCAGTTAGTTAATAATCGCTCAATTATCTTAAATCAGTCAGTCAGACTCATATCGAAGGGGGTAAATTCTCGTGGCAGGGACTTTAGGTTAGTTAGGCAACATACACACAATTCCTTTGATTACAGTGAAATTTATTAACTAATTAAGGTGAATATAAAAATGCAGTCAAATATACATCAAAGAAATAAACAATGGCTAAACAATGAGAATGTGGGGTTCTATTGTGGGGAGGATTTGACTCATACGGCGTAAGAGAACTAATGAAAGTAGTTAGATGATACTAACTCGATTAAATTTGTCTAGGAGTTTAAGGACTAAAGATAATGGATTAACAGACTATTGGACATCACTGACAACAGGGTTGCTGGTAATGTTAGGCGGTTTCACGCTGGCGGAGTTCCGTGCGTTCTCGGTTAGGACAGCTTAAAGCCGTCGGCCAGTCGCTTTCTCTGCCAGGGAATAGCTCCGGAGGACCGTCTTTTGTCGAAGATGTTGAAGAAACTGCAGTGGGGGCCTTTCCAACCCTGGCTCGGGTCAGAGGTTTGGTCGTCCTTTGTTACTGCTGGCGGGACCACGTGACAGGGTCCAACCTCAGTGGGAGCAGTGTAATTTAGCTCGTAGAATAAAGCTTAAAAAGAACTTGGTCGTTCTTGAATTAAACTAGTGTAACTTAACGGTCTGATAACTTTTAACAAAACAAAAATAAAATAAAATAAAAAGCAAGTAAAGTTGCTGGGAACGAGGGAAAGCTGACGATGCGGCGCTTCACGTGTGTGGCTGGAAAACGAACAAAAGCCTTCGCTGCGCCGGGTCAAACTTCTTAGGGCGTTGCCGGGAGGGGAAGCACGCTGGGCGTGTGCCGAAGTGCAGTTGAAGAGAACAGAAACAAGCGAGCGAGACAGCGTGTGTCGCTGCTTTTGTCTGTTGGGGCGTGGTTCCCAGAGGGCAGTCCTTTGTTCCCCTGAGGGAGGGCTTGTTTCCGGTTTCCCAAGAGACCGTCTTTCTTTAGACATATTAAAAGTTAATCAAAAATCTATTTGCACGTATTGTAATCAAATATCTTCCCACAATCAAACCTTAATTGTCAAACGGTTGTACCGTTCTTAGTTTTAGGCACTTGATAAAAAGGAAAACAATTGTCAGTAGTTAGACCTTAAAAGGTTAGCATTTCATAGGAATCACATCAGATGAGAGGAACTTAACTAGCTTTCTGGATATATTGGCTGTTACACGTTCTTAGAGAATATAGGCAAGATACACGAATGGCATTAGATTATGGACAGGTAAATACAGAGTGACATTTATACATTAAACAGCATTTCAGACGATGGCCTGTAATACTTATTTTGTCCACTTGGGGGAGCTCGGGTTACGAGACGATAGCTTTGATTAACCCTAAAACAACCTTCTGCTCAGGAGCTGGGGAATTTAGTTATTTAACCTTAAATTCAAGCTGGAAAATTAATCGAGTATAGGATGACATTTCTTTATCATATCATTTCTAAAGGAAGTGTCAGAAAGTGTTGGGAAAAAAGCATTGGTTACAACATGAAAAGAATAAAGGACAGGGATCCTTACTGAAAATTAAAACACTGCAAAATTAACTTATTTAGATTCTTTTCAACAACAAATAACATCAACATGGTAACATAACTACTCAAATGGAGTGGAGAGACCTAGTCAAGTATGCATGTTAATATGCAATAATCTTCATGAGAGGCTACTCGCAATAATTGATACCCCCCCAGCACCGTTACTCACACTGCCATTTAGAGAGAGCAGGAGAGAGAGAGGGAGAGAAAGAGAGAGAGAGAGAGAGAGAGAGAGAGCGCGCATTGCTCACAGCTTCAGGGCTTGTCCGTGACTTCTGAATTGCACAATTGTAATCAGTACATTTAAATATAAATGTTGTCTGTTCTTGTCTAAGTATTAACACAAACGGTTAACAGTCGCCCCATAGTAGTGAGAGAATATCATGACCTCTGACCGTGACACTGACACCTGACGCTCTGTGTCTTGCTGTCTCTGTCCCCCTCGCTGTGAGACACTACTGATTTACTGTCTCCAGGATGCTTCATTCCCTCTGAAGCGGATGTGATCTGCACTTTATCAGAGCTGCTGAAGCGAACATTTGTGAGGAATTGTGGTGATATTGCTGTCTGATCACAAGTGTTTTCAGTCTCTGTGTCTGTCAGACGGTCTAAAGGGGGTAGCCTCTGTGGTGGACTGGTAATCTGGGATAAGCTACCGGCCGACGAACCTTTAGGACCGGTTGGGCTGGCCCAATCACAGCAGGCGCTTGAAGGAGTAAAGGAGAGCTGTGGCCACTGAAAAATAGCTTGCACCAAGAAATGTTAATTAACAAATAAAATGCTGGGAGAAAGGTTTATTTGCACTATAAGAAAACCTGCTATGTAACATAAATCTCCATCCATCCAACTGCTTATCCTGCGTACAGGGTCGTAGGGGGCTAGACCCAATCCCAGCTGACATCGGGTGAAAGGCGGGGTACACCCTGGACAGGTCGCCAGCACATCACAGGGCGCAATATAAATATTTTTAATATAAATATTTTTAATATAAATATTTTTAATATAAATATATTTTTAAAAAGAAACTTAAGGTAAAAAAAGAATAAGCTACTGCATTACATTCTATTATATTTGTCTGAATTGTCACCTGCCAGCTAACTTTTGTCCTTCCCTTTATAAAAAATAAAGACATTTACACAATAAATTGGCGCAGAAAATGTCTCCAGAATGCAGGAAATTCAGTGTTTAATTCTCAAAATCTTCTGGGGGGGGGGGGGGGGGGGGGACCCCAGACTTCCTGATTGAACATTTCATCAATATTTCTTTTTAAACTAAATTCAAATCAGTTAAGCTAATTTATCATTAAGGTGAAAAGGTGCCACATGCACAAAGACTTTAGGCTACTTCAGGCATGCCTGCATGTATGTAGACTCAGCTGGGATTAAATTGTATAAGAAAAGTTGATCTACAGCAGAAACATATCTGACATTAATACAGAATGCCCGACAGCCTTACTGCAATATATTACACTATTTTCGTATTTTGAATTGGTGCAAAAAAATTCAGTGTTTAAAGCCCAAATTTTTCAGGGGGAGGACCCCCAGACCCCACCTTGTTAATATTATCAGTGTTAATTATTATCAGAAAATGAGACAGACATTAGAGTTAGAGGTGTTCATGAGAGAACGCAAGCTGCTACTGAGAATATTTCTCTCCAACGTGTGCTCACTGTGCAACAAACTGGACCAACTTCAGCTTCTGCTGGGGAAAAACTTTTATTCATCTTCTGTTCTGTGCTTCACAGAGACGTGGCTGTGTGAACCGATACCGGACTCAGCGCTGCAGCTGGCTGGATTCCAACTCTACAGAGCGGACCGCGACACAGAACTCTCAGGCAAAACATGGGTTACCACTTATATCAACAGTGGCTCTTGATATAAGTGGAGTACCGACATGACAGTGATTCAGCAGCACTGTTCTCATGACCTGGAATATTTATTGATACATTGTAAACCATTTTAATCTCCCTGCGAGTTTGGTTCCTACTTTCTGCTTGTTGTTTACATTCCACCACAGGCCAACACAATGCACAGTGCATGCTTGCCGAGCACATACGGACATTCCTGGACTGCTTAGTTATTGTTCTCGGTGAGTTTAACAAAGGAAACCTCTGCCAAGAACTCCCCAAATAGAGACAGTTTATAAAGTGTCCAACTACAGAGGGAAACACTTAATAATGCAGTCACAATAAAAATAGATGCAAGGCGGCAAGGATAAAAGCACCACCTTCACTGCGGCAACAGTAAAGTCAGCTGGGTCAGAATAAAGTCAGCTGGCACGGCGGCCACAATAAAATCAGCTTGCATGGTGGCCTACACATTTTTAAACAACTTAACCTACTTTTGGATGATGGCATTACTTGAAAATGAAGTCCATCCTCCTGTCCTTCTGGATGAACTTGTTGATAGCTGGGTCATGCAATTGATCCTTTGCTTTTAATTTCATCAGCAATTCCTTCTCGATGGAAATTAAGGCCAAGTCTGACAGTCGGGCCTGCTGCTCCTTCATTGTGACCTCGGAATGGCAACTCCTGCTTGCCCATGAACACTACGCAGTTAATGAGACGTTTCAAAATGAACCTAACCTTCTCATTATGGACAATGACATCCATTGGCGTTGTTGCTCATCAAGCTGGAGCTCTATCCTAGTGCCCCCAAATGTTTTAAGGCAAATCGTAGCTTTCAGATGAAAGCATTCTGATGTCGATGGGCTGACTTGGATAAACTTCCTAAATCAGAAATTCCATCTTTGGCCCAGGACAGACTTTCGGTGCCAAACAGCAAACAATCCCAGCAGTAAAGCTTTAGCTCCTTGGTTGATCGAGACCTGGTTCCAAAATTTCTCAAAACCCGAAAATCAATAAGGTTCGAGCTTATCGATACTGCTATCGAGACTTGCGGGCTATGATGTAACGTTATGTCTCAAGCATCAAAGGTGAATATGATTTAATTTGAAACGCAATGGATAAGAATATCATCAGGCTGCAGTCTCTGCCTGCTCTCTGTCAGCTCCTACACACACACACACACACACACACAGCGGCAGCAGAGCGAGAGGCTGTGCCGTCGCGGTGGAATACGGTGAAGGTTAACTAACGTTAGTTGATTACAGCTACGCTCGTTACTGTAAGTTCATGCAATAAAACCTTTACAAGTAAAAAGACAATACTTTATCAATACACCTGTCTGTAAGGTAACGTTAAACATGTAGAAATGGTTAATTAAATCATCTCTGTCCTCATCCTGTATGTTTTATACAAGCATAGCTAACGCTAGCTTGGCATTAGCCAAATGTTAAAAACAAGCTAATTAGAAAGGTGTCTGTCTGGACCACAGAATGGTCTGTAGTCTTAAAAACTCAGCTGCTGGCTGAGACAAACCAGCCGCTCCTCCTTCTACCTGGTAATGTTACCTGCAGCCAGCGAGAGAGGAGGAGGGACTGATACAGACTGATGTTGTTCTTTCTAAACGTCACTCACTACTTGTGATGTCAGATAAAGTTATTGAGTTACTTTGCTGTTGTAAACATTAATGTTGCTGCTCTAGAAACAACATTTAGCTGGATTTAAAATATTAAATTAAAAACAACCAGGCAGTTAATATGCACACTTCAATATATGTTTATTTATCGCAAGTGATATGTCATCTTAATATATATTCGCTCAATACGTTATCGCACATTGAATATTTTCCTCATGCCCGTTGGATCTGGTCTTACCAAATAACCATCACTAAATAGTCGTAAAGTATCGATAGTGGTATCGATAAAGAATCGGATCGTTAAGCAGTCTCAATAAAAAATTAACGATCCTCATCTCTATCCATGGGTATCTCGCATAATTACTGGAGTTGAAATGTCTTTCAAAAGCTTTGTTTTTTTGCACCAAATTAAGCTCTGGTGTAGGCCTTCCTTTGCTAATTAACTCCAACTTCTCATTAAAAGTTAACCTTGAAAAGGGCGCAAGTAATAAATTTGAAATGATGTCTCCCTTATTAGCGGGAACGTTACTCGCAGCTTCCATCGTGAACTGAACGAACAAGTTAGCTGCTGTTAGTTAATTCGCTTGTCACCGTGTCTCCCACAGCGGGCGGAACTTGCCATAAAGTTAGCGAAAACAAAGCCCACCCATTTAGAGGGAAGATATGATTGGTCAATTTTATTGTCAATTAAAATGAGTCTCTCATTGATTTTCTGTTTCTCGGCCCTCTGTAAACAACAGAGTCAGCAATATTCTGATGACTGGTAGAGGGTGACAAAAGGCCGTCTTTATTTTAGTCCTTCCCATTCCAACACAATCTGAATGACCAGGATTTATTTTAGAAACATTTTATTTAATAAAAAAAATTATATATTAAATATTAAATCAAATTAGAACAGATGACTTTCTAAATATTATTTTTTAGAATAGCTTAGGCCCTGTCTGAGGGCCTAGAGGGCCCTGATGCTTCCCCTCTGCCATTTAGAGAGAAATCCTAGTGTGGGTGAGAGGGATCTCGTATCCTCCACTTTTTAAAATGTTTTTGGGGGGGGACTATTTGCTCAGAACTAAAACACTGCAATTGATATTTTGTTGATTTTATTATTCTCATTGAAACCTCCTTTACATACTTTTCTTTCTTCTTATTTTGGAAACTTTAAAGTGGCATAGAGAGTAAAGAGAAAGAGAAAAATAAATTACTTCATGTAATGGAGCCCTATCTGATTTGTATAACATTTAAGTTGTATTGTCTATTAGCATTAAGGTGACATACTTTGTGTGCATCATTATTTGTAATTGTTAGCTTTGTAATTGCTGACTTTATTCTTTGTTATTTAGTACAGTAAAATCAGATTGTTTGTTATACTGACATGTAGGCCTGGTCCATGGTCAGACAAGAGCTGTGTTGCTCAGCTGGTTAGCAGGACAGACAGACAGACAGAGATTCACTGCAGCTGCACATTAACATTACAGTTACCTGCTGACCTCAGACTTTGAGAGAAGAGAATACCTGACGTTCACACAGTTCACCCTCATTGAGTTTTTTCTATTCTCGTTCCCAAAATGATAGTCCCTCTACATCCTTCGCTCAACCTTTGGTTTCACCTTTGACATGAGAGTGAGGCGGGGCCGTCCAGCTCTGCGCGAGAGTGACCTGATTTCTATCACTGCGTATGCCGGTGTCGCATCAGCTGGGCGAAGTTAAAAGTTGCAACAAGTAAAAACACTCAAGTAAGGTACAGATACCGAAATAAAAACTACTTATGTACAGTAAAAAGTATTTGTACTTTGTTACTTTCCACCACTGGATTTGGTCATTTTTGCTAATGCTGTAGACCCATGAAACTGGTGTTATGCAGTGCGAGTGGCTGTCAAACGTGTACCATTTAGATAGCAAATGTGGTAAAGAAAACAAGTAAACATTGGCTTGCAAAACTTGTGCATAGATGCCATACATTGGAATGAATAGCAAACACAGTCTAAGTCCCTGAATACAGACCATCAAAACTTGCAGTCTGCTGTCACTGAAAACAAGGACTGTTCTTGTGACCAAGGTTACAATGCGACAGCAGATGGGTTCAACGAGAAACGAGAAACAACTGACAGCCCAATGTAAGAAAATACCTGCCTAACATGGGACAGTACATTTCACTAAACAGTTTTAGGCAGGTCAGCCTGTAATGTACCTGCGATGGTGTAATCAGCAGTGACCCTCATAGCAGGAGTGTAGGTTACAGCTGGCATGGTGGGCTCTTTGCCTTTTTGCTTCTTCCTGTAGATGATTAAGAGGAGGAGGAGAAAGAGCACCAGCAGCACCAGGACAATGATTCCTGCTATAGCTCCCATCTGGTAGGTGTCCACCTGCATGGCTGTACTGGTCAAACTGTTGAGGCTGCCCACCACCACACCAGCTGAAGACAGACAGAGTTAGAGGTCTAAATAAAATTTTTTTTAAATAAAACTTGACAAAGTAGCTCTTCTTTTAAAAGGACATGACTGTCAATGATTAGACAACTAAGGCAATCTGATTAATGTTGACCATTCTCAAAAACAGATCTGAGAACCAACTATGGACAATAGGAATTTTGGAACTTTTTCTTTATTAACAAGGCACAAAGCAACATCAATTGATTCCACTTTATTGAGGTGTGTCTTTACCTTGGTCACAGCGAGATCCCTTCCAGCCTGGGTTGCAGTAACATGTACCAGTCATGTGATCACACGTGGAGTTATTCATACAGTCACATACCTGACGGCAGCCATAACCGAATGAACCAGGAGGACACCCTGTAAATAAGAATAAAGTCTCATTTAAGTAAACTTTAGGAGAAATGTCCCAGACTCTAACTACAGAACAACAAATGGAAACTTAACTGGACAACAAAGTAACTAAAACAATAAAAATAATAATAATGAGTTAAGTAGAAGTGTACTAAGAATGCGTCTAGGTATAAATATGGCAGTTTAAAAGAAATGAGTTGTCAGTTGAGATGTAGGCACATAAAGTGTAAGCACTAAGAAAAGTTGAATATTACTCATCGTAAACAGGAAGGAATGTAGAAAAAAGAAAGTTCAGTTTAATTCAATTTAAGGTACACTGCTCAAAAAAATAAAGGGAACACTTAAACAACACAATGTAACTCCAAGTCAGTCACACTCCTGTGAAATCAAACTGTCCACTTAGGAAGCAACACTGACTGACAATCAATTTCACATGCAGTTGTGCAAATGGAATAGACAACAGGTGGAAATTATCCCAATAAAGGAGTGGTTCTGCAGGTGGTGACCACAGACCACTTCTCAGTTCCTATGCTTCCTGGCTGATGTTTTGGTCACTTTTGAATGCTGGAGGTGCTTTTACTCTAGTGGTAGCATGAGACGGAGTCTACAACCCACACATGTGGCTCAGGTAGTGCAGCTCATCCAGGATGGCACATCAATGCAAGCTGTGGCAAGAAGTTTTGCTGTGTCTGTCAGCGTAGTGTCCAGAGCATGAAGGCGCTACCAGGAGACAGGCCAGTACATCAGGAGACGTGGAGGAGGCCGTAGGAGGGCAACAACCCGGCAGCAGGACCGCTACCTCCGCCTTTGTGCAAGGAGGAGCAGGAGGAGCACTGCCAGAGCCCTGCAAAATGACCTCCAGCAGGCCACAAATGTGCATGTGTCTGCTCAAACGATCAGAAACAGACTCCATGAGGGTGGTATGAGGGCCCGACGTGCACAGGTTGGGGTTGTGCTTACAGCCCAACACCGTGCAGGACGTTTGGCATTTGCCAGAGAACACCAAGATTGGCAAATTCGCCACTGGCGCCCTGTGCTCTTCACAGATGAAAGCAGGTTCACACTGAGCACATGTGACAGTCGTGACAGAGTCTGAAGACGCCGTGGAGAACGTTCTGCTGCCTGCAACATCCTCCAGCATGACCGGTTTGGCGGTGGGTCAGTAATGGTGTGGGGTGGCATTTCTTTGGGGGGCCTCACAGCCCTCCATGTGCTCGCCAGAGGTAGCCTGACTGCCATTAGGTACCGAGATGAGATCCTCAAACCCCTTGTGAGACCATATGCTGGTGCGGTTGGCCCTGGGTTCCTCCTAATGCAAGACAATGCTAGACCTCACGTGGCTGGAGTGTGTCAGCAGTTCCTGCAAGAGGAAGGCATTGATGCTATGGACCGGCCCGCCCGTTCCCCAGACCTGAATCCAATGGAGCACATCTGGGACATCATGTCTCGCTCCATCCTCCAACGCCACATTG